>NC_092874.1:93278506-93608863 GCF_028372415.1 Notamacropus eugenii
TTCTTCAGCATTGATTTCCTCCCCTCTGTTTTCTTGATGTTTTCTGGTTCTTCTGCTTGCCTGTCAAAGTCTCCATCACCTTCACTGATTCATCAAATATGTCACATTCACTAACGGTAGGTGTACCCCAAAACTCTATCCTAGGTCTTTTTCTCTTTTCTCTAAATTCTTTCTCTTGGTGACCTCATAAAGAACTATGGATTCATTAACTATGCAAATGATTCCCTGATCTATACATTCTATACATCCAGACCTAATCTCAGTCCAGAGATATCTAATCTCAAATCAGCAACTATCTATTAAATATTTCAAAACTGATACCACTAAATACCTAAAGCATCTCCAACACAGCCTGTCCAAAATAGGACTTACCATCTTTCTCTGCAACACCACTCCTCTTCTGAACTTATCTATTACTTAGCATTCCCACCATCTTTTCAATCTCATCACAATCCCAGTGGCAACCCCTGACTTCTCACTCCGAACTCCTCAAATGAGACATTATGGAGTTATTGAGTCAGGAAGTCCTCACCTTTAAATTCTGCCTAAGGTACTTACTAGCTGTTTGACCCTGGGAAAGTCACAGACTGTTTGTGTTTCTTCCTCTATAAAATGAGGGCTTTGGCATAGATGACCTCTATGATCTCTGCTAGTTCTAAACCTATAATCCTATTATCTATTCAGATGCCAAATCTTTGACATTTTGGTTCATGTATCCCTTCTTCACTCACACAGTAACCATCATAATGCAGGCCCTTGTCATCTCTTGCTTGCCTTGCCTCTTATCACTCTCCATGTTGAGGTCTGGAAACCATAATGAGGTTTGGGGTGCTCAGGACCCCAAAATACTGACACGCTGGGTCCTGAATGAATTCGACTCGACTTTTTCCAGCCAAAGTCAAACAAAGTTTACTAAAGATTCGTTATATTGGGTTAACTCTTAAGGAGCCTAACCATTTGTGCCACTTGTATTAACAAGCAGGCCAGATAGGATCTTAACTAGAGAGAGTCAGCTGGATTGAATCTGAGTGACTTCATGGAGGCGAGATGGAATTTATATACAGAAAGACCATGGGAAAGATTTAGAGGTGGTCTAGTAGTCTGGGAGGAGGGTCTAAGGAGGATCTTGAGGAGACTGGGGTAACTAGCTGATGTAATCAAGGGTGGGAAACAACTGGAGGCAATTGGGAAGTATCAGACAATGGAGAGCTTGGATGTGAAGCAGGTGGAGCAATTCAAAGGTAACACAATGGAGGACCAGGCTAGGTTAAGGGTAACAGATGTGAGTAAAAAAGGACAGATTAAGTGGGAAGATTCAAGGGGAGTTCAAGGAGGTTCCCAGAGTCTGAACCCCATCACCCACTCCAGTTCATCCTCCATATAACAACCAAAGTGATTTTCCCAAGCTACAAGTCTGATTATGTAACCATCTATTCCTCTCCCCACTCCCCACTTAACGGGCTCCAGTGGCTATTAACTCCTGGATCAAATATAGAGTTCTCTGTTTGGTAATTAAATCTTTTTTGCAGCTTGGCACCTTTCTACCTTTCCAACCATCTTACACATTACTCTCTTCCATTATTTCAGAAAAACCTGGGAAGACTCATATGTACTGATGTAAAGTGAAATGAGAAGAACCAAGAGAACACTTTATAAAAATTACAACATTGCAAAGATTATCACCTTTGAAAGACTTAGGAACACTGATTAACACAATGACCAACAACAGTCCCAACAGATTCATAATAAAAAATGCTATCCACCTACTGATAGAGATCTAATGTGTGGATTAAAGAGTACAGATTGAGGCATATTTTCATTTCTTTTTCTATTTTTGGTTGTGGCTAGTATGGGAATTTGTTTTGAACAATCATACACATTTGTAACAGGTTTTGTTTCTCTTACCTCCTCAGTCGGTGGAGGAGGTTGGGAAAAGGAGGAGAGAATTAAGAACTGAAAATTAAATTAAAATTTTATAACAAAACAACTCACATTATTCCCATCCACACACTGCCACACTGGCCTCGTTGTTATTCTCCACTCAGTTACATCTCCTTTTTCCATCCTTTACACTAGCTGTCCACTATACATGTAATATCCTTACCTTTTGCCTTTTGAAATACTTTGTTTCTTTCAAGACTCAACTCAAGTACTGTGATCAGGACAATGATCCAAGACACCTTCCAAGAACCCATGATGAAAAACGCTATCTGATGGGGTATAGGCTCTGGGGGCCCCCTTGAACTCTCTTGGAATCTTCCCATTGGATCTGGACTTGGCCTGAGTCCGTAAACTTTTCATTATCACAAAGCCCTAATCTCCATTAACCTTAACCTAGCCCAGCCCTTTATTGTCAATTACCTCCCGATTGCCTCCAGCTACTTCCCACCCTTGATGCTATCAAAATCCCATTCTTTGGAGACCTACCTCTAGTTACCCTGGTCTACAGACTAATCAAGACCCTCCCAGGACCCCTCCTCCAATCACCTCAGACTACTTGACCACCTCTAGATCCCTACCACAGTCTTTCAGTATATATGATCTATCTTGCCTCCATGAAGGCTCTCTGATTCTATCTATCTTAGATTATATCTAGTTACTTTTCAATACAAGTGTCACAAATGTTTAGATTTCTTAAGTCTGGCCAATATGGTGCATTTAAAATAAACTTTGTTTTTCTTTGACTGAAAGAAGGCTTCATTCAATTTCATTTGGGCAGGACCCTGTGTATTGGTATTTTGGGGTCCTGAGCACCCCTAAACCTCAATACTGTCCAGCTTGAGAGAGAACTAATGAACTCCGAGTGCATATTGAAACATACTTCTTTCACTTTATTTTTCTTGGTATGTATATTGTGTTTTCTTTTGCAACATGGCTAATATGGAAATGTATCATATTGCTTGCCTTCTCAAGGGGTGCTGGAGGGGCAGGTGAGAGGCAAAGAATTTGGGACTCAGAAATTTTAAAGCTATGTTAAAAAAGTTTCAGTGTAATTGGGAAATAATGAAATATCTTTTTAAAAACTCAGCTCAAAAACATCTACATTAAACCTTTCCTGATCCCCCTAGCTCCTTGTACAAGGGCTAAAAATTAGCCTTGTATTCATGGTATGTATATTATATGTATATATGTATATATAAAATGTATGTATATACATATGTGCTGTTTTCACTCACCTTAGAATATAAATCCTTTTGAGGTCCAGGACTGTTTTTTCTTTGTATCCCCAATGCTAAGCATAATGCATATTAATCTTTTTGATTCATTGATTAAACCAGTTAACAATTTCCCCTTGACTTGGTAGATAAATCCTAGGAAATTGCCAAGTGACTTAGATTTAAGTGACTTACCTAAGGTCATATAGCTTGGAAATGTCAGAAGTAGGATTTGAACCCAAGCCTTCCTGACTCCAAGCCCAGTATTTTATCTACTATGCCATCACAAATATTAGCAGGCAGGAGTAACAAGATTATTACCAGCCAAAGGTAATAATCTTTTAAGGAACATCAGCCACTGGTTGATAGTACTGCCATGACTCAAAATACATTTATCAGATTAGCTAATATGTCACCTGCTAAGCCCTTGAAGAAGAAAACCAGTAAGTTCTGATGAAATGGAAAAGGGTTAGTGATAGAGTACTGATAATACTCCATTCTTGAAAGTAGAACAAGGGGACTCATCACTTAATGGAGAGATCTAGCACAGTATGAGAAAGCTAAGTCTATGTAAAGTAGAGAGGAAAAGGGAACTTCAACAAGAAGATGGAGAGATATTAAAGAAAAAGTTCCTTTACTTGATATATTGCTAGGCCTGAACACACAGCTCTCTTTTATAAAGGGATATTATAAAGATATCCAGAGAATTACACATCTTTGTGACTTTGGATGGATGCCTCAGTATGTTCCCTGCATGCGGGTGCATGGGAAACTCCAGCCTTGCCAATACAAATTTGGCATCTCACCAAGTGAAAGCCATGCAGGCAAGCAGCCCAATATTACTCATTCATTTTCAGCAAAAATTTACACAGGTTTCCAGATGCATATAGAAGGCAGAAAGACAAATATCTTGCGAAGGCATTGCAAATGATGGCTGGAAACATGCAGAATTGATGGTCTCTGACCTAGCCCCCCACACCTGAAGAAAGCCCTCAAGTATTGTAAAGCATTGGCATTCACCTTCACTACAATTCCCAGGATTTCATGTTTGTATTGGAAGCTCCATCCTCCCTGAATCCTCAACCAAGAGAGATGTAAACAAAAAGGGATGACCTCACTCAAGTTTGGAAAAAGAAGTTGATTCAAAATGGAGCACAGCAGCCCCTCCACAGAGCCAGGATCCAGTGGGACCATTAGAGTAAAGAAAGCCACCCCACCTGCCCAACTGAAAACCAAGAGGGAATTAAACAAGTGAAAAGAATAACCCAAGTTGGACTTTGGCCAAGAAAGGAGTCACCTGACTGACTTGCTTCTTAAGAAAACTTGCAGAAGATCTTACATGTTTGGTTGCTTTTTGACTTATCCTTTAACCAGAGATTTACAGACAGACACAGGCAAAACTGGAGAGTGGGCAGTTTATCTTTTTCGTCCCCAAAATCCTCAGTGGTATGCTTCTATTACCCTCTTTCTTTCCAGCCTGCCCACTCAAAACAGAAATTGGTTGAAGTCAGTGGATTTGTAAGGAGTAGTATGAGCTTACTGAACTCCAGATATGCCCCTGGGGAAATGGGTGAGTTTGTGGTAGAAATGGGACAAGATTAGTCTTTTCTCTACACAACAATTGCCTTCCTCAAGTTATTAAGCCTTCAATTAAATAAGAATAGGCAGCACAAAATGTCCACAGCAGGCAAGACTTCAGGTAGGTAGTGAGGAAGAGAAACTGGAGTGGTTCCTTCCAACTCCTACTCTCCCACCTCCTAGACAGTCAAATCCTGCCCTCCTAGGAGGGGAGAGAATGGGAAAAAGGCACCTTGGGCCAGAGCAGTAGATGCCTATGCATTCTTATGCAACTGAGGCAATTGTGGTGTAGTGAAAAGATCACTCTCGTCCCATTTCTATTACAAACTCACTCATTTCCCTTGGTGCATATCATAAAAATAGTATTAACTACCACCTGGTTGTTTAGTTGTTTTTTAGTCACTTCCCTTTTGAGATTTTCTTGGCAAAGATATTGGAGTGGTTTGCCCTTTCCTTCTCCAGCTCATTTTACAGATAAGGAACTGAGGCAAACAGGGTTAAGGGACTTGCCCAGGGTCACACAGCTATTAAGTGTCTGAGGTTAGATTTGAATTTGGGAAGATTTCAGGCCCAGCCCCCTCTCCACTGGGACACCTAACTGCCCTGATAGCATTTCTATAACCGGCATTTCTATAAAGCTTTAAGGATTCAAAACTTTGTGTACCTTATCTCTGGTTTATATCACTATCCGGTGAGATCAATACTGTTGTATTCTCTTCCTTTTACAAATAAGGAAACTGAGGCTGGGAGCATTTACATGAACCTTCTGCTAAGTAAGTTTACCAGGCAGAATTATTCAAGCTCAGCTCTCTGCCCATTATGCTGTGCTAATCTTTGGGCCTCATTTTCTTCATCTGTGAAATGAGTTTAGCTTCTATTGCAGTTTTCTTTCTTCCTATGAGCTGTCTCAAAATACTAGAAGCTCAAAAGGAACTTATGGATCATCATGTTCAATCCCCTCATTTTGAGATGATGACAGTGAGACCCAAATTAACAACATGACTTGCCCAAGGTCATACATGATGGGAGAGCTGTAGCTAGAACATTGAGTGGCAATTATTGATCATTCAACAAGTACAAAGGATCATGAACTTAGAACTAGAAGGAACCTCAAAATTTATAATTCCACAAGTAAGGAAACTGAAGCTCAAAGAGGTGAAATAACTTAACCAAGCTTATAAAGGAAATAGAGGACTGGACTTTCAGGAATCAGGAAGTCCTGAGTTCATATCCTGCCTTAAGACACTTAGTAACTGTGTAACTCTGAGCAAGTCACTTTAACTCTCTTGGACTCAGTTTTTCTATCTGTAAAATAGGATAATAATCATAGAGTTGTTGTGAGGATCAAATGAGAGAACATGTGATGTGTTTGTAAACCTTAACATGCTAGATAAATGCTAGTTGTTCTTTGTTATTGTTAAGCAGCACAGCCAGGATTCAAACTCAGGTCCTTTAATTCCATATCTAGGGCTTTATACTACACCATTCTGCTTAAGGGCCTGCTGAGTTCCCAGACCTATTGTTGTGTTTGTCCTTCATTCTGGAAGAAGACCATAACCTCACAATGATAACATGACTTGCTGTTGACTTTGATTTGAGTGAGAGAGGGCTGTGCATGGTCACCAGCCTCACTTTCTCCTTCTGAGCCATCTGGGTCCAGTGGCCTGATACTCATCAGGACAACTGGAGATGGCCCAGGATGCAGTGTGGGGCCCTGTCCATTTTAGGCTAAGGTCTTATCAGATTCTCACTTTGAGTGAGATACACCCATTCAATGAATAGGCCTCTTTAAGTAGTTACTCGAGGCAGAAATAAAAATCAGGCTCTGATTTATTTGTAATTTAGTTTGGGAAAGAAAACCAAAATCATAGGATCACAGAACTGAAAAGTAAGCCCCTCATTTTTCAGAGGAGAAATCTAAGGCATAGGACAGTTAAGTGACTATGTGGCCCAGGGTCACATAACTGGGAAGTCTATGTCAGGATTTGAACTCAGATATTACTGACTCCAAGTCCAGTGTCTTATCTCTTCTGTCATAGCACCTCTCAATGTGAAATGATGAGAGCAATGGCAATCAAAACCTGTAGTAAAGAAATTTGATCAGAATTCACAAGAGGGGACCAGTCTGAGCAGTAACTGGGGTGAGAGGGGTAGAGATAATAGTGAGCTATATTAAACATAATTTGAGCTGGGTGATCATGGAGAGGATAGATGACAGAAAGAGGACAGAGAGATAAAACATTTATTAAGCGTTTGTATAAGTGCTAGGAGCACAAATATAAGCAAGAGATAGAGTGCTCACCCTGCAGGACCTTATAGAATGGGTTGCAGGGGTGGGGAACCTGAGGCCTCAAGGCCACATGTGGCCCTCTAGGTCCTCAAGTGCATCCCTTTGACTGGGTCTAAACTTCACAGAACAAATCCTTTTATTGTGGGGAATACTAAGGCAGTATATAAAGGAGAACTGGAAAGGAAGAGGAAGTAGTGATAGGAAAGGCAAAGGCTTGGTAGGAGAAGAGGGCAGAGAGAGGAGAGAAGGACCCAGAATATAGGCAGCATGGTGGGACTCATTTGTTTGTGAGCTTCTTGAGGGCAGGTACTTGGATTTTGCCTCTTTTTGAGTCCCCAGCACTTAGCATAATGCCTGGCACATAGTAGGCTCTCAATTAAATGTTGATTGATTGATGGTAAGGAAGTGGTACTTGAGTGGGCCTTGAAAGATGAATAGAAATTAAATAAATGGAGGGGTAGATTGAAGATGTTTCTGGGAATTAAGATATTCTAACTAGAAAGAGCAGCACAAGCAAAAACCACAGGGTGCACTTCAGCTGTGGGGAGGACAGAGAGGCAGCTTCTTTCTTCCCTGCGTGGTCAGAGTTATCAATGTCATAACCCATTTTGTTATGCCGACAGGGGGATCAAGGTCTCAATGAAGACACTATCTCACTAAATCTCTGGTTCTAGACCTCTTTTCCTTTCCTTTTCCTTTTCCTTTTCCTTTCCTTTCCTTTTTTAAAGGAGCATTAAAATATGTAGGAAGGGATAAGGAAGAAGCCAGTAGGACTGGAGCACGACTCATGGAGTGGGGCGTGTGCTCTAGCCTCCTTTGGGGCACATGGGCCTTGCCGGTGTGACTCAGCACTTTCTTCTTTATCAGCATGATTCAAGAGAAAAGCTCCAAACACAGAGAGGCAGAACCATTTCACAGCTTTCCAGCCCAACATGTCTGATCGTTTTTGACTAAACCCACCTCAGTCCCCCATCTCACCTCAATCACAATGGCTCCCAGGGACCAATCTGGATTTTCTCTGCTGAGATACCTAGAGCTCATGCCTACTATTCCTAATACCAGTCTAACATAGCAGTATTTCTGCTTATCAACAGAGCTGGGTTATTTAGAATCAGATGCTGAAGTATTAAAAGTATTGTGTTAATACATTAAAGACCTATGAAAAGTCTTTCCTCCTATGCAAATTATAACAAGCGTATAGTTCTTATAGTCATGGGGAGCTGCATGAAAGTCAGTTATGGGAAATGCCTAGGACCACACAATGTTAGAGAAGGTATTTGGAAGCAGGTCTTTCTGACTTCAAGTTCAGTACTCTTTCTACCAGGGGTGGAGAACCTGTGGCCTTGAGGTCATATGTGGCCCTGTAGGTCCTCAAGTGTGGCCCTTTGATGGAATCCAAACTTCACAGAAAAAAAAATCCTTTTAATAAAAGGTTTTGTTCTGTAAAACTTGGACTACACCCAAGGACCTAGAAGACCACATATGTCCTAGTGCAAGCTCTCCACCCATGTTAGTCCATGTTGCCTCCCTTTGAAAGCAAGCTGCATCTTTGGAAGTGGATCACAGCACTGAAATATTAAGTAAGAATTCCTTACATTTGTCCATTACTTTTCAAACTTTTTGAAACATTTATATATCTACTATTCCATGCATTCCTCCTGACAACCCCATCAGCCATATATAACAGGTGGTATACAATGGATACTTTAAAATACAAGAACAGCATTGATCCCCACTAATGTTCTAAGAATATTGTTGAGTTCACAGAAAAAGTAGCCGTGGTTACTAGGAACTAGTATGTGTTCACTAAGAATAAATCATGCCAGACTAATATCATTTCTTTTTTTTTAAGCTCTAAATGCCTAGGATTTGTCTGGATTTTAGCAAGGCATTTGACAAAATCTCTCATAATACTTTGTGGAAAAGATGGGCAGATGTGGGCTGCATGATAGTGAGTCGTTAGGTGGCTTTTGAAAGGGGCTGATTGGCTGGATTCAGAGCATGATGATTCATGGATTTCAACCTGGGGTCTAGCGTGGTGGAGGGGAAAGGGAGAGGTTTCTATTCAATGAGAGTTTTCTATTAGAGTGCTGCCCTCTCTGAGGCCTTGTTTGGTTCAACAATTTTATCAGTGACTTGGATAAAAGGATAAAAGGTATGCTTATTAATATTTGTGGTTGACTAGGATTTAGGGATGGCTAATGCTCTTAATGACAGAACTGGGATCTAGACAAATCTTGACAAGCTGATATGGGGGGTTAAATTAACAAGATGAAATCTATAAAGTCTTGTACTTTGGTCCAAAAAAGAAATTACACATGTACAGGATGGAAGAAATATGGCTAGAAAGCAGTTTACATGAAAAAAAGTTTCCAATGAGCTATTCAGTGAGTCAGTAGTATAATATGACAGCCAAAAAAAGCTAATGTGATTTCAGAGTGCATTCATAAAATCATAGTGTCCAGAGACAGAAACATATACCCAGTGCTTAATAAATGTTTCTTGACTGATAGACCAATGGGAAGTTCTGAAGTACTGTGTCCATTCGTGGGTATGCCACATTTTAAAGGAGATATTAACAAGCTGGAGTGTGCCAGAGGAGGGGCCTCAGAACAGTGAGGGGTCTTCAAAAATCAGGCCTCATTAGGTTTTGTTAAAGGAAATGCAAATATTTAACCTGGACAAGAGACTTTGACAAGAGATGAGGCCATAATTTTGGTATTTAAGTACTAAGTAGGGGAAGGATTAAATTTGTTCCACTTGGGTTGACGAAGGCCATAGCTAGAAACAATGAGAGTCAGCATGCTCCTGTAATGAGCATTGACTTTGGATTCTTTTGAGTTAGAAGACATTGTTTTGAATTCTGGCTCTGACGATTGTGGGCAAGATACTTTACGAGTCTGGACCTAGGTTTTTTTATATGTACAATGAAGGAGTTGAACTATATTATCTTCAGATCTCTTCTAACTGTAATTCTGATATTTCAGGAAGGAAATATTTCCTAACAATTTGAAGGATACAAAAATGGAACAGATTTCTTTGGTAAGCATCTAGGTTTTGGCAATATGAAGTCAGAAGTCCTAGAGTTAGGAAGACATGAGTTAAATCCAGCTTCAGATACTTTATAGTTTTGTGTTCTTCAGCAAATCACTAAACCTGTTTGCCTCAGTTTCCTCAACTGTAAAATTAGGATTATAATAACACCTGTTTCCTAGAGTTGTTCTGAGGATTAAATGCAACAGTATTTGTAAAGTGCAGCTAGCTAGCTAGAGGAAAAAGAGGAGGAAGAGGGAAATAGTGAGTTCCTACTTTATAGAGGTCTTCAATGAGATGTATATCCACTTATTGGAGATGTTGCACAGAACATTCATGACTTAATTCAAAGTTATACAAGATGGCCTCTGTTCCAGGTCTTCATCTGTGAAAAGTAATTTGGACTAGTTAGAATCAAATAGCTAGTTTTGGGACAACTAGGTTCTAACCCCCACAGCCTGATTCCTAGCTGCAGATGGTTTTTGCTGAAGCACTATTAAAACTTCTGCTTTGCCTATTAAAACTCTGAGAGGCTCTGAAATGACTAAAAAGTGAATGGAGGCCTCATTGCTGGGAAGATAAGGTAAAAGCTCACCTGTCAGACACAGCTCAACCTCCCAGAGACAGAGTCCAGGTTCTGGTTGGAAGGGAGTGAGAAAGAGAAAGAGAGCTGGAACAAAAACTGCATTGTTTAGGAATGACCAGAAAGTGACTTGGAGGATTATCCTTCTTATTCTCCTCATTCCCCTCCCACCAGTACTCTCCTTGGGAACTTGGGCTTTTATAGACAAACTTTGTCCTTATCTTACTCCAAACCAGGTCTCCACATCTTACCTCCTTCCTCCATCCCCTTCTAGCTCCCGCTTAGCAGTGTCTTTCCCTATTCAAAATGTAAGCTCCTTCAGAGCCAAGACTGTCTTATTCCTTGTCTTTGTACTTCTAAGACTTAACACCAAGACTGACACATAGTGACTGCTTAATAAATGCTTTTTCACTTATTTAATTCAGTACTGTCCAGGAATAAGTCTTTACTAAGGGAATGGTTTCAGAGAAACCTGAGAAACTATATGAACTGATACAGAGTGAAAAGAGCAGAAGCAGGAGAAAATAGAATGTCAATGATGTTATAAGGCAAAACAGCTTTGAAAACCTTAAGAACTCCCATTGAATCTCCAGTCATGATCCCAGAGGAATCATGAGGAGGCATGCTCCCAATATTCGGGGAGAGAGATGACAGGCTCTCACTGCAGAACAAGACATCCATGTTCAGACGTGTATTGTGGGGATTTGTTTTGACTATTCATATGTGTTGTGTTGTACAGGTATAATATGTGTGGTTTTGGTTGTTGTTATGATGACAAGAAGCCTTTGATGATGAAAGTACAAAACTCATCTATCCATGAGTGTTATAAGGGCTTTCTACCCCACCCCAAATCCCCCAGTTTGGAAGATGGAAGGGAGAGGGGAGAACCAAGTACAGGATAGGAGAAAAAAGGAAGAAAAGGGGTCCTTAAGCATTTTTATTAATGTGCAGAAGAGAACAAAAGCCAAAAAGAATCAGGGAACTCGGAAAGTTACATATTAAATTTATGTGTACATCTGCGTCCCAACTAGTACAAATAATGAATCTCCCAAAGTGGTTACATTATTTAAATTTGCACTGTAAACTTCTACTACAGTGGAATCAATGACCGTATTTTACATAATTGTAAAGAAAAAACACCTTTAAAAAACTTAAGAACTCAGATCTTTTAATAGGTCAGAGATCTATTAGATCTAATTACATCAAAGTTAGATGAACTAAATTTGAATTGCACATGTTTGAATACAGTCAAACACTTTGGGGGATTCGTTATTTGACCTAATTGTGACCTACCTATATTTGGGAGGGAGGGAATAAGCATTTTTATAGCACCTTCCCTATACCAGACACAATGCTAAGTGCTTTACAAATATCTCATTTGATCTTCACAACAATTCTGTGGAAAAAGGAAATAAGAAAAGCAAATTATATATAATAGCCGCAATTTCATAAACAATTTTATTTTTAATCTACTTTCCCTATGGAAATGCTCATTTTCTTTGGAGTTTGTTAAATTCAGACTAAAAAACCAAAATTATATACCTGTTTAATATGAATTTTACTCATAGCTTTGGAAAATAAAGAAATAGTCTTTGCCCTCAGACAGCTTACAGTCCTGTGGATGAGATTAAAGGACTACATGAGTAAATAATTAGATAATCTTAGAGAACCAAATTATGTGGTTCCTTCTTTAAGTACTATAGGAATTCAAAGAATGAAGAATATTCCTTTGTTCAACAGTTATTTATTAAGTACCTACTGTGGATAAAGCATTTATATACAAAGACAGGAAGATAATTATAACAAAGAGTCTATCCTCATGGAACTTACAATATAGCAGGGGGGTGTATCACATAAGTGTGTAAAACTATACGATAATTATAATGCAAAATAGAATATAGTAGGAACACATGACTTTTAGCTACAAAACAGTAGAAGGAAGGAAAGCTCAGTTCTTACTTGGTGGGGGTTAGATAAAGATCTTCCCAAAGGAGTTAACTCTTGAGCTAGGTTGGGAAGGTGAGATGAGGGTAGGGAGAGGCAGACACAGAGGAGGAAAATCACTGGAAGTATATGTACAAAGAATCAATTATGAGGTAGTAGCATCGGTCATCATTTATAGCCTGGTATCAGTACATATCTGTACACGCACAGCTTAAATACTTTGTCACAGCATGAGAAGATGGGACTTGTTGAAAAAGATCTTGATGTTGGGAAAGATTGAAGGCAAAAAGGAAAAGGGGAAGACAGAGGATGAGGTGGATAGATAGTGTTGTGGAAGCAAAAAACATGAGCTTGGACAGACTTGGAGAGAGAGTGAAGATAGAAGGGCCTAGTGTGCTATGGTCCATGGGGTCACCAAGAGTCAGACATGGATGAATGACTGAACAACAACAACATCTGTACATATCTCTGCTTTACAGGCTGCTCAATAGTCCATCCAACCCCAGATTTCAGATTGCTTTTTGCCCAGCAGGCCACAGCTGAGCCTTATTACTTACAGGTGATGAAAATTTAACTTGTGCATTCTAGACAGTGAGCCCATATACTAAAGTTGCTGGGGGCTGTTTCAGCAGGCTTAGAGACTACCAAAGACACATATGTTAATATTTTATGGCTCTAACTTGCACATCTAAAAGTACTAATTAATCTCACTAGATACCAACTGGCATCCACGGCCAGTACAAATGAGGATCGCAGCTTCCTTGCAGAGACTGTGCCAGTTTCTCTTGGATCCTGCAGTGATTTACCGTAACAGTTTCAGTTTCATAAAGGGGCCAATAATTATCATCTGGAAGCCATGCTCCACTTTCCCAATGAATGTCATTCTCTGAAAGCTAATTAATTAATTAATTGATCATTGGCTTCTCCAGCACAACTGAGTAGAGTGTCAAAAACAAAATGGGGGAGGGTGCTATAAGAAGGAAGGTTATGGGGGTAATACTAATAAATTCTTTAGAGTCAGAGAATATATTTCCTTCAACTTCTTATTTTGCTCATTGCCTAATGCTAGACTACAGCATATAGTCCAGCTGGAGACACAGCGGTTGCCTCTCAGGGAAACTGATCTCAGGTTTAGGGTAGAGGGATGATAGATTCCTTGGAAAGGTGAGGACTTCTGTCTTGCTCTTCCTCATGGGATCATAGAATTTATACCTGGAAACAACCTTAGAGTTCCCCTAGCCCATCCCTTCCATTTTTAAAATGAAGAAACAGGTGCAGAGAGGTGATGACTTATCCAGGGTCACACAGTTCCTAAGTGGTATAGCCAGGATTGAAGCCTCGGTCTTCTGACTCTAAATTCCATGCTTTTCCAACATTGCTACACTTCTCCCTTCATTATCATAAGGGATAGTAGAGTCTCTTCAGAAGAGTCCGTAACAGAAAGTTAGTGTGGGCCCAGATTATGGAGGGCCTTCAATTATCAGAAATTATCATTTGCCTTTTTATTTGCTAAAAAAATAAATACACCCAAAATTTCTTCAATTTCAAAATTACAAGTTTGGTTCTGCTGTCATTTGGGAAAACCTGGGATAAGAAATGGCTATTTATCCTCTTGCCTGGAAGTCAGCTAAGGCACTATTGCTTGGTTTAAGCCCACAAGGTTTGACCAAGGAATTGCAAAATCCTTGTCAAAGTATTTCATAACCTACCATTTGTAAGACTTAATTGAACCTTTTTGCATATTTTTTGTTATTCATCCAGCCCACAGAATAACTATTTGGGCAACTGGTTTTGGAAAACCTACACTGAAGAGTATACAAGGAAGCAAATAACTCGCCATCCTGTGCCTTCTCCCTGCCTCCCAGAGGCCACCATAGTTCCAAACCATTCCATCTCCCTGGTCCTCCTCGTCGGTTTCCCAAAAAGCAGAGAGCGTCCTTAAAGTCATCGTTTGGCACTACTCACTTTGAATTCTCATCTCTCCAATCAAGAAAGCCCTCCAAAGCATCTGCCCCTGTTTAATAACCGTAAATGTTAGTTCTATATAACTATTATTATTGCCCCCAGTTCTTGGCTTTATGGTCTCTTCAACTATGCCACCAGCAGCTGGGCAGTGACTCAGGGAACCAATTAACAGGAGAGAAGGAAGCATCTCTGCCAGCCCACAAATTACTGCACCATTACTCTACCCCTAAATCAACAAGTGTTTACTAAGACTATTATATAGGAGGCACTATAGTAAGCACCAGATACCAGGACAGAAAAGGAAATGGGCCCTCCTCTAAGAAAGTTTACACTTTATCATGGGAAACAATATATGCGCATATCAGTACAATATACATAAAACACAGGGGGCTGGATCTTTGATTTCACTGATGCTGAGAACTCTCAGAGGAGGAATCTTTATGAAAACTATAGTGGCACCTTCCCTACAACTAAAAATCTTAGGAAATCTCATCAAGGGTTGTGACTTACCCAGGGTCACACGCAGCCAGTATTTGTCAGAAGTCTTGTTGGTTCTAAGGCTAGTTCTCTAACTATTAGGCCATGTTGCCTCTCATACCTACAAAACATATGCCAAGTAAATAAATACAACAATGTAATTTCAGGGAGAGGCACTAGCAGTTGGGGAGATCCTGAGAGGCTTCATGTAGAAGGCGGCCCTTTAATTGCTCTGATGGGACTTAAGAGCCTAAAAGGAGAGAAAGGCTTCCAGGTATGACAGACAAGACTTTACAAAGGAGGAGACAGGAGTGAATATAACAGTAAGGAGGCAAGTTTGACTTGAACAAAGAGGCTGTGAAGTCATAGTATCTAAGTCTGGAAGGTAGATTAGACACAGGTTGTAATGACCCTAGTAGCTTATATTCCTCAGGCTGCATTACTGCCCTTCTATCTTCCTTCAAAGCTAGCCTCCACAGTCTTTTAACCTGATGTTACCTGTATAAAAATGGGAGAGGGAAGAGATGTTAGAACACAGATGCACTTAGGGCAAATTCAGTTGAAGGGCCAGGTGTGCAGAGGAGTATTTCTCTCCTCCAACCTCCTCATCCTGGCAGACAGAAGCAGTACACTTGGGAGTGATGGATGACTTAGGGGCAGACAAGGGAGATGGAATGGTCAGAGGAGAGAGAAGGTCAAAGAACCTGGCCCCCAGGTATAAATGGCTTGGGTTCTACCTTAGGAATAGACAAATCACTTGACCTCTAAGACTCAGTTTCTGCATTTGCAAAATGGGAATAAGAACCTTAGAAGGTTGTTTGGAGAAAGAACTTTGTAAATCGTAAAGCACCATCTAAATATTATTGTTTGTTACCTGATCTTATGCACAAGGAAAACAAAGTGATATAATGAAAAGAGGACTGGAGGAGGAGTCCAAAGAAATGGGTGTAAGAGCAGCTCCACCAGGGTGTGGCTATGTGCCATTAAAAAAGCCTATAAAATGCACAGCGTTTGAGTCCATAATCTGTTTACTTTTCCCCTCTAAAATCCTAGGATTCTAACTGGTTTAGGATGAAGAGCCAGAGCCCCTATTGGGAGGGGGAGGAGGGGAAAGTGTCTTTTGGACAGCTTATCCTCTCCTTCCTGTCTTGCCTCTTTCCTCTCGGGTTCTTACCAGCAGTATGACTTGTTTCCTAAGTGCTGACTCTGCACTGGATCTCTCATTTATTGTCCTCCTCCCTTGGATTTGGTTAGACCCGGCCCTTTCTCTAGGGAGGAATCCTGAGTCATGCAATATTAGCTATGGAACAAATACCCACCTCTAGGAAGCTCCAAGCACTTTACAGACCTCTTGTCATCGCAACATGTCCATTCCTCACGAGATTCCCAGGAGACCAATGTTAGTCCTGTCGCCTTCTTCCCCCATAATGAGATCAGGTCTCAAGAGATCTCTAGTCCTACATAGCCTTACACAGATGGGGAGAATCAAGATCATATGCAAGAATTTTGAAATAATGCCCAGAAAGTCAGAGGGCACATGTAAAAACATAAATAACCTGAGGTTGGAAATAGTGAAGGTCTTCAAGCTAAGATTCAGGTATCCCCCCAAAAGGAACAATATCCTCAGATGTCTCAGTGAGATGAAGACCCCAGCAAATGTGGCATCAAATTTGGTGCCCTTCCAGCTCCCTTCTCTGCCCCTGAGTCATCCATCACTCCCAAGGGTACTGCTTCTGTCTGCCAGGATGAGGGGGATGGAGGAGAGAAATACTCCTCTGCACACCTCTGGCCCTTCAAATGAATTTGCCCTAAGTGCATCTGTGTTCTAACATCTCTTCCCCCCCTCCCATTTTTATACAGGTAACATCAGGTTAAAAGACTGTGGAGGCTAGCTTTGAAGGAAGATAGAAGGGCAGTAATGCAGCCTGAGGGATATAAGCTAGGAGGGTTATTACAACATCACAACACCATCACCAATATCCCCCAAAACCCACAATATACTTGGATAAGTGTCTTCCTCCTCTCCAAACCCCATCAAAAAAAAGATCATTCCAGGGAATGCAAACAGACAGAGATGGCACTAAGCCAAGTTGTGTAGCACAACATACATTTTTCTTTGGTGCACTTCCTCAACTTTTTGGTTCCTCCACAGTCCAAAGCATATACTGTCTCCTGGCTCCCCAGATCGCCCCTCTGTGTTCCACCATTGGACCAGGGAGTGTCCCAATTTCTGGGTCTTTCCCTATTTTCTTTCTCCCAAAAATTAATTCTCCCTATTCTATAGTCTCTAAGACCTTGGCTCTGGGCTAGGTGATAGTGGGTGCTGATGGGTTCATCCTCATGAGGTGGGGTTTTTTGTTTTACCAGACAATGGTTTCTTTAGTGTTGGGAACTAATAGAGCAGCAACTTACAGGATTCTGGATCTAGAGCAGGAAGGCAATCTTATGATCCATTAATTCCAGCCCTCTCCTTTCACTGAGGAAACTGAGGCACAGAGAAATTAAGCAACTTGCCCAAGATCACACAGCTAGTGAATCAGGACTTGAACTCACATCTTTCGGATTCCTAGTCCAACATTCACTCATGCTGTCTGCTCTTTACAGTCTCATCTGTAACTTATAATTTTAGAGAGTTGCCTAGGGAAACTGAGGCTCAATAATTTTTCTTTGGTCACATGGATAGTATGAGTCAGAGACAGGAGTCAACTCTTCCTGACTCCATGACCCTACTCCAGATTGCTAATGTCTTAGATAATTAATCATATGTAAAATGAAATGCACACATGTACAGATGGTCCATAAAAAGGTAATCAGTAGTGATTTGGAGCATTTTAAAAAATATAGCTGTATATTGGTCTGGGTTTCTTCCCTTGAGAACTGCCTGATTATATCTTTAGATTATTCATCAATTGGGGAATGGTTCTTATTCTTATAAATTTGGATCAGTGCAGTCTAAGATTACACCTTACACTTGACACAGTAGTAAAGACAACAAAAATGGAAAGTGATAAATGTTGGAGAGGCTGCTGTTGGACCTGTAATTGGGTACAACCATTGTCAAAAGCAATTTATAACTATACACAAAAAGTTCCCCAATAGCACATGCCCTTTGACCCAGCTAGATCTCTACTTAAGAGAGATCAAAGAAAAAGGAAAAGATCCTATATATACAAAAATATTTATAGTAACTCTTTTTCATGGGGGCAAAAAACAAGAAACCAAGGGGATGTTTATCAATTGAGAAATGGATGAATAGAAGTGCTATGTGATTCTGATGGAATGCTGTTATGCTGTAAGAAATGAGGAGACAGATAACTTCAGAAAGTCATGAAGACTTACACAAACTGATGCAGAGTGAAGTAGAGCCAGAAGAATAATTTATACTACAACATCAACATTATAAAAATGGACAATGTTGAAGACTTTTTAAAAAAAGATTCCAGAGGACTGATGATGAAATATTCTGTAGATGACAGAGAGGTGATATATTTAGGATGCAGAGATATATGGAGTTATATCAATATAATACACACATACATATACATACGTACACATATACAAATTCTCAATGGCTGTACACAAATTTGCATATATAAAGATACAAATATATACACACATGTGTTTATTATATTCATATGTATGTTACACGTGTGTATTATACTTTTATACTTTTTTTGTTTATGTATATGTAAATTTGTATACAGCCATTGAGGGAATTTGTTTTACTTGACTGTATGTTTTTCTCCTTTTTAATTAGGTGGGGAATGAGAGGGAGAGAAAATAGATTTCTATTCATTTAAAAAATAGAGAAATATAGGGCAGCAAGGTGGTGGTGCAGTGGATAGAGCACTGGCTGTGGAATCAGGAGAGCCTGAGTTCAAATTCAGCCTCAGACATCTATTAGCTGGGCAAGTCACTTAACCCCATTGCCTCAAAAATAAGCAAAAAAAATAGAGAAGTAGAAGGGGCATAACAGCTGTGGAGTGTTCATGAACTTTCAGATGAGGTGCCTGTATTACTAGTTTTATTCAACTGTTTTATTTTGTTACAAGAGACCTCTCACAAAGTCAGAGTAACCAACGTTTGTAACATAAAAAGAGCACATCAACAAAACTTTTTAAAGATAATTTTTAATAAAAGAATGACTCTAAAGTTGAACTGTTAAGGAGGATGGAGCAAAGAGGAGAAGAAATGTTTAGCGTTAGGCAGACCATTGGGTCAGCATCCAATGACATATGCCCTAGGCAGCTGCTGGGGAAGTAGAGCCAACAGTAGACATGGAGTCATGAAGACCAGTGTTCAAGTCAGTCTTCAGCTATTTAACAGCTGTGTGACCCTGGGCAAGTCACTTGTCTTCTAGTTATCTCAGTTTCCTCATCTATAAAATGGGGATGATAATAGCACTTACTTCCCAGGGTTCCTGTGAAGAGAAAATGAGATAATTATTTATGAAGCTCCTTGTAAACCTTAAAGCATTACACAAATGATAACCACTACTATTATTATTTCAAGGATGTTACCACATCTGCCAAGAGGTAGAACGGGGCCCACCAGTCAGCCTGACTGTCACGCTAACAACCCTAGAAGAGTGTCAAATCTGCCACTATTTCAACACACCTACTATTCCCTTCTCAGCATGAGCTGTCATTTCTTCAGACAATTTCCTGATTTAGCTTGTCAAGGGTGGCTGTAGAGGGGCACAAATGGGACGATCAATGGGAGGATAGAGTTGAGGGTACAGCAGGAGTCAAGAGATGTAGGTTGGCTCCCCATGTGATCAAGGGACCATAGAGTTGGAGCTGAAAGGGATTTTAAATTCCATCAAATCCAACCCTCTCCTCTTTTTATGGCTGAGGAAACCAAGACACCCAGAAGTTAAGTGGTTTGGCCACCTAGAAGGTGTCTGAGGGGAGATTTAAGCTCAAGTCCTTTTGACTCCATGTCGGGTGCCTTATCCTCTATGCCAGGGAGGCATCTCATGAGTTTTAACTTATTTCATAACCAGTAGGAAGGAAGCTTGGATATTATTTTGCCTAATCCTCTCACTTTGCAGACAAGAGAATTGGGCCCAGAGAAGTGACTTGCCCAAGCTCACATGTCCAATTAGTAGTAGAGCTAAGAGAAGAATCCAGGTCTCTGATTTCTGGGGAAGATAACCTGAAAACAATGATATACAAGCAAGATTCCCCCCACACACACACACACACACTCACACGCACACGATAAATTGGAAATAATCTCAGAGGGAAGACACTAAGATAAAGGAGGACTGGGGATAGGTTTCTTGTACAGGGAGGGAATTTAGCTGAAAATTGAAGGAAGCCTGAGAAACTATGAAATGGACTGAGGAGGGAGAGCATTACAGGCATGGGGGACAGCCAATGAAAAGGCAAAGAGGAAGGTAGGATAATAAGCTTTTATATAGCAGCAATTATGTGCCAGGTGCTTTACAAATACTATATCATTTGAACCTCATAACAACCTTGCAAAGTAGGTGCTATTATTACCCCCATTTTACAGTTGAGGAAACTGAGACAGAGGTTAAGTATTCCAAAGCCACACAGCTAGTAAATGTCTGAGATCACATTTGAACTCGTCTTCCTGACTTGAGGCCCAAGGCTTTTTATCCACTGACTCAGCTGTGAAGGGTCATGAGTGAGGGAAAGCAAAGAAGGTGATTTCACTGGATTATGGAGTACTTGAAAGGGAATAAGGTATGAGAAGATTGGAAAGGCAGGGAGTGACCAAGTTATGAAGTTTAACTTTAAAAATCAATCAGAGGATTTTATATTTGATCCTTGAGGATCACTGGAGATTGATCCAAGAAGCCTCTGAGTTTATTGAACTGGGGGAAGGGGTAACATGATCAGATCTGGAGGAAAAGAATGGGGAGAGACTTGAAGCAAGGGAACCAACCAGAAAGCTATTGAAATTTTAGTCCAGGCAGGAGGTGGTGAGGGCCTGAGACGGTGTACTGGCAGTCTCAGAAGAGAGAAGCAGATATATGAGAGATATTACAAAAGGAGATTTAACATGACCCATGAGCCAATTCAGTATATAACTATGTTCTCTTATTCATTCATTGCCAGAAGCTGAACTTCTGTTGTTGCTTGCATTAAGTATTTATGAAGCCCTCATTTGAAGTGGCTTATCCTGGCCAATCAAGGTGGATAGTGGGTGGGGACCTCCTCTAACTATTGTGTAGAGAACAAAACCTAAGGGCTAGGCTGGGCTTTTGAGCCAATGTTCTGGTCTAGCCTATCCAGAGAGATCTCTGAACTTCTGATTGCACTACTAGCAAGGGCCCCGGCCTACATTTGGCCACTCCAACTCATCTGCTCATAACCATAACCAGTTCCTTAAAGGGAAAAGGAAACAGAGTTCCTCTCAGTATTTTCAGGAACTCCTATTATCCCCAGACCCCAATCCTTCCAAATTGGCCTAGGTTGATTGTATTGGAAAGGTCCAATTAGCCTGTATAAGACTGTTGCTTGTAAACCATGGGACATCTAGCAAATACCCACGATGTAAGAGCTTGTGAGACGAAAGGAGGGGAGGCAGAGTAAGGAACTGAGTTTGAGAGAAGTTAAGTAGGCCAGCGCTTTGGGGAAGAATGGGAAGTGAAAGGCGCAGAGTCCTACCTCAGTAGAATTTTAGAACTGGGTGGGAACTTTGGAAATAATCTAGTCCAATTCCTTTTATAGATAAAGAAATTGAGACTGAGGTCTTCAATCAAACAATAACTGTTTTTAAGAAATCCATTACGTGACAGACACAATGCTAGGTACTGGGATTAAAGCCAAAAGAAAAAAAAATCAATAAGCATTATTATGCACTTAATATGTGCCAGGCCCTTTGCTAAACACTGGAGATAAAAAGATGAGAGTAAAACAGTCCTTGTTCTCAAGAAACTTGTACTTTAATGGAGGAAAGAACTCCATGTATGTGTAAAAAATATATTTTAAGCACATAAATACAAAATAATGGTGAATTATAATAATAATTGCCCACAGCTGTTTCTTGGAAGAACCTAGGCAAAATCCCAAGTAGTCTAATTCTCACTCCCTCCTGTGCTTTTAACCACTTACACCAAGCTGGCCTTGGGGCTTGCCCTCTACTTTTTCTCCAGATCTTCACCTTTCTCCCTTTCTCTTCCATTACAAAAGACAACAAATCTTAAGTCAGCTAAAGTATTCTCTAGTCCAGTGGGAAACAAAAAGAAACCTAAAACTGAGTCCCTGGTCCTTACGGAGTATGTTGAGGAAAAAACAAGATTAACTCAAGTTAATTTTCACAATTAGGGAACAAGATGAGACAGAATAGTGTCATGTGCTTTAGGAGGGGTTCACAGAAGGGAGAAACTGCAGAAATAGAAGGCAAGAGAACATTTCTGAGGGATCTGGGGCTTGCACTGGTCTTGATTATGGGAGAGGAAGGATCATTTCTCCCTTCTCCCAAGCGCCCTAGCCTCATCCCTCAGCTGCAAACAAACAATCCAACCCCCAGATTTTAAAGGAACAACACATGTCCCTAGCCACCAGGTAAGTAGTCTCTGCTTTCTGTATCAGCCCTGCATTTACAAGGTTGCAGGGGAAACTTTTGTCTCCAGTCACATGTCCTGCATTGGTAGGACGCTCATGGAGGCCAAGTGACACCAGTCCATATAACAGACAACATGGACTGAGGATGCTTTGAGATTTAGTTTAAGCAAGGCTGCTCGGGGGCCACAAGTGTTTCTGAGAACCGGCTTTGTGCCCACCCCTGGGCAAAAGGGCTTTAGGGGATTGAAGGGAAAATGAAAACAGTTTTTGCCCCTAAGGCACTAACACTCTCTAGGGGGAAAAGATTTACACATAAGATGCTTAGTGGACAGACTGACAGATCTGTGAACTTAACAATCAGTTATGCCAACCAACATTTATTTAGTGCCCACCATGTACCAGGCATAATAATGATAACCACATTTATATAGAGTCTCCTACATGTCAGGAATTGTGCTCAACACTTTACAGATAGTATTTTATCCTCACAACGACCCTGGAAGGTAGATGCTATTATTATTCCCATTTTACAGATGAGGAGACTGAGGCAGACAGAGGTTAAGTAATTTGCTCAAGGTCACACAGCTATTAAGTGTCTGAGGTCATATTTGAACTCAGCATTTCCTAACTACAAGCCCATCAGCATGCTAAAGGGGAAAGAAAGTGAAGGTTCAGAGGGAAGGGACAATTAGGATATTATCCTGATTGGAATAGAGAATTCCTGTAAGAGCCTAAAGGATTGGGGAAGTAAGATAAGGTCTGATTATACAAGACTTTGAATGTTATTTTTAAAAAAATATTTAAAGGCTATTTTTGTTTTTTAAATAATATTTTCCCCAATTATATGTAAAGACAGTTTTTGACATTCATTTTTTAAAAATTTTGAGAAATTTTCTCCCTTCTCTCCATTACCTCCACCTTCCTAAGATAGGAAGCAATTTGATATAGGTTATATATATGCAATCACGTAAAACATATTTCCATGTTAGTCATGCAAAAGAAGAAACAGACCAAAAGGAAAAAAAACAGGAAAAAATAAGAAAAGTGAACAAAAGTTTGTATTCAGATTCCATCAGTTTTTTCTCTGGATGTGGATAGTATTTTTCATCACGAAGGTCTTTTAATGTTTTTTTTCTTTGAATGTTAAAAAGAGAAATTTGTGCTCTCTCTGTTAGGTAATGGGAAGTTACTGAGGGTTTTGAACCAGAGTGATAGGATGAGAATGATATTTCAGGAAAATCGATTTGATTTGAAATATGAGCTCCTTGAAGGCAGGAGCTATCCGTAGCCTTTCTTTGTACCCAAAGTGCTTACAGGTACAGTGCCTGGCACAGAGTAAGGACTGAATAATTGTTCATTTGTTGGTTGACTTAGTGTGATGGCTGGATTTGGGGCATACATGGAAGACAAGACCATTTATCAAGTTATTGCAGTTCAGTCTCCATCATAACTTTTTTGTTTCCTGTGAAATGTGGTACCTTAGAAAACCAACCCAACATAGCAACCTCCTTAACAAAAAAAGTTCTCCAAATATACCTGCTCAGAATCAAAATAACCAAGATTTCATATCTGTTCATAAAGACACACAGGGAAACAAGAATTTTTTCAAGTGTTTACTATGTGCCAGGGGCAGTCAAGTGTTAGGGAGGCCAACGCAAGCCCTGCCTTCAAAGATCTTACATTCTAACTGGGGAAGAGAGCTCAAAAGGGTGAGGGGAGAAGAGGGCCAGAGTGCGGACAGTCAAAGCAGAACTAGGAAATGAATGCAGGTTGGCTAATCATCCCCTTCCTCAAAATGGAGGCCCCAGTAGGAAATCACCTATGGGAGAAGGGGGGGAGGTCACTGCGGTGGGAAAGCCTCAGGCACTGAGGGAAGTTCTGGGTGAGAAGACAGCTGACATGAGACAGCTGAGGTTAGCATCTTTCATTATCAGCCCAGCTGCCAGTAATTACTGACCATTAGTGTTGTGGCAACAATAATGCACGAAAGAGGAAGAACCAAGCCTAAAGACAAACCTCCATTTTCTATTACCTGCTCTTCTGGCTCCTGCCTGAGTTTGGAGAGAAGGATTCTGGGGAATGAGAGCAGGGCTGGTGTCCAGCCTTTGAAAACCAGGGGCATTTATCTCTTATGGTTCCTAAGGCCAGGCCCTGAGTGTAGGGCAACTGCTCAAATCAGTGAATAGATAGTTTGTTTCGTTATATTTTTAAAGTTTTGTGGATAATACCTTTTGTTTTGGAAAATGCTTTTCATTTCCAAATATTTACTTCCTCCTGAGACTTCCCTGGTAATAAGGATTTTTCATTTTACAGATAAAGAAATAGGCTCAAAGGGAAGAAATGACTTGCTCAAGGTCACTGCAGGCAGTAAGTGACAGAGTTGGGATTCAGGCTACTCTCATCTAAATCCCTAGTGCTCTTCTGGTCACTCCATAAGCACAAAACTATCCCAGTGGATGATAGTAAACCTTTTACAAGATCGAAGGATAGATGTGATATAGAACAGCTCAGCTATGAGTTGTATTCTCAAAGTTCATTTCAGGTTTGGGAATCTGAAATGTACTTTTTATCCATAGAAAGTTCACCTAGACTATACAGAAGGTTCTTCTGTAGCTGAATTAAGTGTGCGTTTATGATGAAAAAATGGAACACAACAGTTGTAGTAGTAATAACTGAACAAAACGAAAACAGTTGAACCCAAATAGTTTTTTTTAATTTGACCGTTGGTACTAGGCAAAAAAAAGTTAAAAATTTTAAAATCCAAGAAAACAGGAATTCTGAAAGTTATGTCTTATTTCTTCAAAGGGTTTTTGAGTTTTGTATCATTGGTTCTTAATGCCATCCACTGGAATTTTTCAACTTTCATCTCCCTTGATACAAGTAGGTACAACACAAGTTGTTGTACTTATTAGCCAAGATTAGGGTTGTTTTTGGAACTCATAACCGAAAGGATGATGAAAGAGAAAACCAGAGGATAGATAGCTATCCTCTTTTTCTAAAAGAGAAGGGAATATTAAAAACCATAAAGCCATCTTCTGCCTTTGATTGATGAGCCAATCAAGCCTCTGAAAGATGCATTTTTTTCCATGTCTTTCCTGGGACCACTCTTGATGATTATAATAATTTAGCATTCCTTTTCATTTCATTACTCTTTCTGATCTCATCGTTTTCCTGGTTCTCCTTACTATACTCTGTGTCAGTTCATCATGGAAAGTGATGATTTTCTTAATTCTTCATATTTGTTGTTTCACCTCACAATATTATTCCATTACACTTATTTATCACATTTATTATGTAATCTGATTAGCTCTTCTCTGGGCTTTATTTAAGGTGAAGAGAAGGTTGAAAGTCTTGACTATAATGTTTGGAGATTATATATGAATTTCATTTTTCTTCTCTTCTCTTATGCCTCATGACCATGGATCATCAAAGTAGTGTCACTGTATTAGTAAAAATTTCGAATCTTAACCCCTGTACATCACGGAAAGTCTTATTTTGCATTTCTCAGCTCATATCTATATAACATTAAGATAAAAACTAAAAAAAAAAGGTATGTCCATATATACAGAGACAACTAACATACCTGACAACAGAAAGAGAATTTTCAAAGATTTCAGCATCCTAGAACAATGAGCAGAATCAAATGAGAGGAAATTAGTATGGGATAAATGTAAAGCTTGGGTTAAAAAAGGCAACTTTTCAAGGAGATGGGGGAGGTATTAACTGGATAACATTTTGTTGGGGAGAAGATCACATTTTATAGGGAAAGAAAATAAGCTCAAGAGTAAAGCGTCTTGCTAACAGTCACACAGGTAATAAGTAGTAGGACTGGGATTCCAACATAAATCCACTACCCCATACATTCTGGCCCCTTCATTTGATAGATAAGGAATCTGAGGCCAACAAACGAGTTGCCCAAAGTCATACAACTAGTTAGCGGCAGAAGCAAACCTAGAACCTGGGTCTCCAGATGCTGAGGTTGATTACAATCACGCATTGTTTGCTTAGCCACGTGCTTCAGGCAATTGTGGGTGAAACTCGCCAGTTGGTTTAGAAACCAGGTGGAGCATTCACTCCACCTCTCCCAGGAGATTGCCATTATCTCTACCTAAGAACAATGGGTGGAGTTTGCAACTCCTCCACCCCAACCCACCCCCACCCATAACTCCACCCCATCCCAGAAGAATAGCTTACTGAGTATATTCTTAAAAGTGTCTTGCATTGGAAAATTCTTCATTATCTGAAATAATGAGTCTTCCTCATTGTCAAATCTTTATTTTTTCATGATTAGTTAGGTTAGAGATATAAGAGCTAAACTGGGTGGAAAGGATTACACAATGGCATTAAGTGGATGCAAATACTTGGGGAAAGGCATGAGAGTTGGTTGTTTCTTTTTCTTTTAAAAATGATTTCAGATATGTAGGTCTGGAATAAATCCCAAAGAACTTCCAGCCTGGTACTTACGTCTACAAGAAACGGGTGTTCTAAAGGCTTGTTCTAAGTGGTAGTCCACTCATCCTTATCTCATTGAGCCGAATATTGTTTATTCAGATGGTTTCTGGCCTTATGCCCAAGGGCAGAGCTATTAGGCAAAGAGACTTTTCCCAGAAACCCTTGGAAGGAACAGACAAGACTGCAAGTCAGAGCAGTCCAAGCCTATCCTGGTATTCCAGCCTGGATAGCTCAGGTCCTTTCTGACCTTTCCTGGGTGTGCTATGATGAAAAGTACCCTGGATTTGGAATCAGAAAATATGGGTTCAGATTATGATTTTGTCACTTCCTATTTATGTGATCTTTGGCAAATTACTTAATATCTCTGTGTCTCAATTTCCTTGTTTGGGAAATGAAGATATTAATATTTGTACTATGAAACTCACAGAATTTTTGCTAGGATGAAAGTGATAATGGAAAGAAAGCAGACACATATACACATGTACATGTATATAGTGTATTAGCTATTATTACATTAGTCTTGAAAGATGAACCTCACTTTATGTAACTGTCAGCTTCCTGGAAAAAATAAACTCTTGTTACCTATGTTTCCTCACCTAAAAATGAGTGTCTTGGACTAATTGATCTCTAAGGTCCCTTCTCGCTCTTACAGTCTACAATTCCATTCCATATTTCAAGTGCACTAGGGAATAAGCTAATTTAAAAGAATCTCATGTAAAGCAAATAATTGGTGATGTACCTCATTCAAATAATTGGGGAGCAATTATTTGAATTATTGAATACTCAGGGGCTCTAACTGCTAGGTCCATGCTGCTTAGCCATGTTCAAAATTTTACTATTGTGCTCACTTTCTCCTCGTACCCTGTTTTCACCCTGCAGAGTAGCATGAACAGCCTCCCAACGACGCACCAGTAGCTTCTTTCTCTGTTTTCCCTAAGCACTCCTGCTAACTGTGGTCCTGGATAGAAGTGTCAATGAGTCAGACGCCTGCACTGCATCCCAGAAGTCCCCTGGAGCCCCATGAAGCAGACACTCCCAGAGGAGCCTCTATTATGTGGTGTGCATTGAGCCACCTGCACACACTTTGGCTTTCATGACTCCACTGCCCTGACACCTGGTTCTTTTCCTTCTCATCAGCTCTGTCTGTGTGTTTTGTGGCAGTTATCTCTCATTGGAAGGAAAGATCCAGGACAGGGGTTCTTAACCTGGAGCTTATCAATCCTGGGGGGTTCTGTGGAGAGATTTCAGAGGTATATGAATTCAGATGGGGAGAAATTACTTATATATATATATATTTATACATACATACACATACACTAATCCTTGGTTTCCTTTGTAATCCTACAAATTTTATTGTATGTATTTAAAATCATTACTGTGAGAAAGGGTTCATAGCTTTCATTAGAATGCCAAAGGGGTCCAGGTCCCACAAAAAATGTTAAGAATTCCTGTGCAGCTAGGTGGTATAGTGGATAGAGTTCTAGGTCCAGACTCATGAAGCTCTGTGTTCAGATTTTGCTTCAGACACTTCCCAACTGGATGACCTGAAGCAAGTCACTTACCTTCTGTTTGCTTCAGTTTCTTCAGCTGTAAAATGTGGATAAAAACAGAATTTACTTGCCAAGGTTATTTATAAAGCACTTAGTGTCTGACACATAGTAGGCTGGTTCCCTCCCTCCACATATTGGAATGCAAGTAGCTGATCCTTCATCCCTATCTGTGTTTCTATAAGAAGTACCATTCATCTGTCTCTAGCCACTGAGGCAGACTACATGAGGATTCTGGTAAGCAGACACCAAAACGAATAGCTCAGTGATGAAATAAATCCCTCAGAATCAGCTGTTCATTGCTTATCTAAAATGGAGGCTGCATGCCTTTTTTCTGAGGACATGGTCCTTTCACTTGTTACAGCTAATTACCTGGCTTCCAATGATTGTCGAAACATTTCAAAAAATAAATGCTTTTGTTCCCTAATTTATCTTGTACATTCACTTAACTTGGCCATGACCTTATAGAGGCTTTCTCTGGGCTTAAAGTCATAAATCCTGGGTTCTAGTCCCAGGTGTCTATCTTCTATCCTTGTGACCCAGATCAAGTCAGCTTCTCAGAGCTTCAGAATGCTCATGGCCAAAATGGATGATACTAATACCACTCACTTCAAAAAGTTGTGGAGTTGGTAAAATTCATTTTAAAAGTGCTTTGTAACTATAAATCATTATATGACTGTAAGCTGTTATCATATAATCATTATAGACAGTATGTCTAATAAGACTTTGGGGATCTGAGGACCTTTTAAAGGACTTTCCTAGAATCCCATAGTAAGTACCTATCAGAGGTAAGATTTGAAATCACGTTTTTCTGATTCCATTTTCATCACTTTATTCATTATGCCAGGTTGCCTCCCTGTGTGTTTATGGCAAATGTATTCTGAGCATACTTGGGATTACTTGATTGGAAAAATGATGTTGTTTTTCTACATTTATATATGTACACTTTGCTTCTCCCTCTGAAGTCTAAGATCCTGAAAGATTGGGGCTATGTTTTGGCTATATGTTAAAAATTCCTCTCACAGTGCCCAGAATAGTGCCATACCCCCACTCCTCTGGATCCTCAGAAAAAAGATGTTTTTGATGATGTCAGCCTCCATTAGTAGAGTGTGCTTGTAGAAGAGGAGATTAGGAGGAGGGGGAGAGTTCAGGCACAGTGGGGCTTTGTGCTAACCATCAATGCAAGGTATATTAAAAGCCAGGCACAAGAGAGGCTCAAGGTTTCAGTGGAAGTGAGTCTACTTAATGGGGATGCTGGACTCCAGCCTGGAGTGAGTTCCTGACTGGCAGAGAACAAAATGCTAAAAGCACCAGGCCTCTCTGAGTTGGCAGATATTCATGATTGGAGGCCAGCCGATGGAGTTTCACCAGAGTAAGGCTTGTTTCTCTTTCCCAGGGCCTAGCTATCCTCTGTCCCAGGGGATACTTCACTAGCATCGTCAGCATCTTTATCAACAGACCTGTATAGGGAGGGGTACTAGGCAGAGCTCTGGGATACAAAGGCAAAGTCCCAGCCAGCCCTCAATGGGATTTGCCATTGAATTAGAAGGAGAAAGGTAGCATGATCTCACGGAAAGAAGGCCAGATTGAGTGTTCAACGCAGCTTCAAATCTTGTCTCTGTCGTGATCTGAGTGATCTTGGGCAAGTTGCTTAACTTCTCTAGGGCTCAGTTTTCTCATCTGTAAAATCAGGGGGTTGGACTAAATGACCTCTGAGGTGACTTCTAGCCCTAAATTTATTACCCTATGACATATACTCCCCAAAATAAATCAAGGAGGCATAGGCTAGATGGTAATTGAATGATACAGACAGTATGAAATAGAGACATATTCAGAAGAGGAAGAGATTACCCAAAGCAAGGCCTGTCTGGGGAGATCAAATTTGACCTGAATCTTGAAGAACTTAAACAAAGGAAAGAAAGAAGGCCTTCCAGGCTGGCTTCCGAAGGCCTGAATCTATATGTCCTTGTCTAGGAATAGTGAGTAGGTCAGCTGCCTGGGGTAGAAGAAAAAAGAAAAAAAGGGTTCATCCTACTGCTGCCAAAGTGATCCCTGCTACTGTCGTTGGGGGACAACTTACATTTATTTATACAGAGGGGTGCGGCATAGCGGTTAAATTACTAGAAATAGACACAGGAAGACTTGGGTACAAATCCAGCCCAAATACTAATTAGCTGTATGATGTGTATCAAGACTCTGACCCTTAGTTTCCCAGTCAGTAAAGTGAGAATAATAGTAGCATCTACCTCGAAGGACTTTTTTGAGGATGACCACCTCTCATACATTATTATGAAGCCTAAATGAGATCACGTATATAAAGAGTTTTGAAACTTTCAAAGCACCATCTAAATATTTTCACATATATAGTCCTTTAATGTTACTATGTACTTTACACGTGTGACCTCATTTGATCCTCATAACAACCCTGTGAGACAGATGCTGTATTATCCCCATTTTTCAGATGACCAAATGGAGACCCAGAGAAGTTAAGGGATTTTCCCAGGGTCATAGAGCTTAAGGCAGGATTGGACTGAGTTCTTCTTGACTCCAAGTCCGGCTCTCTAGCTACCTGCCCTAATTGTTCTTTATAATTATTGGCCACTTGCACATACCTTCAGAGCTAACAGTTTCATTGAGGAGATGAAACATATGAAACAGCATTGGACAGGAGACAGAAATAATCACCAACATTTTTATAAAATTTTAAAATTTGCAAAACACTTTACACACAATTCTATCATTTCAGACTCCAGCCTGTGAAGTAACTGTTATTGACACTCTCTCTCCATTTTATAGACATGGAAACTACGACTTGGAGCATCAGAGTGACTTTCCCATGACTGGACAGCTGCTAAAAGTCAGAGGCAGAATTTGAACACAGGTCTTTTGGACTCACACTTTATCCCTTAGTACTCCAGACAAGTACTACTGAAATTCAGATATGGGAGAAAGCAGGGTTGAATCATATGATTAGGAGAGGGCTCACAGAGGAGGTAAGATTGCAAGAGGACTTGAGAAAGTATATTGAGTTTGACTAGCTGAAATAGATCAGTAGAACCCATTCTGGGTTTTAGAATATCCCAGGCCAAGCAAATAGTCAGACTTGATCTAGGAACATAGATGGCACCATGGAAAAGACTAATAGATGTTAAATATTTACACTTATCATAAAAAAAACAACAACTCTGTTTATGGGTCTACCTGGAAAACACCCTCAGAGATATTGTGCTGCAGACAGCAGTGACCTTGCAAATTGGGAGTCCCCACAGTTTATTCAAGGACATCGAAATGAGTCTGTCCTCTAACTTAAGCTGAACCATATAGCACAGGGCATTTCCAAAATGCTTTCACAGATTTTTTTTTTCATTCATTCAACAAACATTTATCAAGTGCCTACTCTGTTCCAAGTACTTTCCTACATTTTACGAAAGAAAAAGAGATGAAGTCCTTGGTCTTACTCACCAAATGACTATTGTCTTCTAGTAGCTAAAAAAATCTACAAAAATAACTATAATTCAGCATAACAAATGAATTCCTAATCTTACAAATGAGGCACCATAGGTGTTCAGAGAAGGGAGACATTGCTTTTGACTGGAAGGAAGAAGGCTCCGTGAAGGAGTTGTCATTGTGTTGGGCCTTAAATGATAAGTGGGATTTCCAGAGGCAGAGATGTGGAAAGGTCATGCAGATTGGAGGAAAAAAGCATGAACAAAGGAATAAGAAAGTATACGACATAATAGGGAAACAGTGAAGTCAATCTAATTTGGCTAGGAAATAATGGAGTGGTAGGAGAGTGACAGAAGGTAACGTTAGAAAGGTAGATGGGGCAGGGATTTTTTGGGACCTTAAGAAGTTTGGACTTTATTTAGTAGGCAAAGGGGAGCTATTAAAGGTTCTAGAGTGAGATGATCAGAATTGTATTTTAAGAAAATACACCAACATTTATCATCATCCTGTTTTGTCATGTTAGTCAATCTGATAGGTGTGATGTGGTATCTCAGAGTTGTTTTGATTTGCATCTCTCTAGTTAATAGTGATTTAGAGCATTTTTTCATAGGACTACAGATAGCTTTGATTTCTTCCTCTGAAAACTGCCTGTTCACATCCTTTGACCATTTATCATTGAGGAATGACTTGTATTCTTGTGCATTTGACTCAGTTCTCTATAAATTTTAGAAATGAGGACTTTATCACAGACACTAGTTACAAAAATTCTTTCCCAGTTTTCTGTTTCCCTCCTAATCTTGGTTGCATTGAGTTTGGTTGTGCAAAAACTTTTCAGTTCAATGTAATCAAAATTATCCATTTTGCACATCATAATGTTTTCTGTCTCTTGTTTAGTCAAAAATTCTTTCCTTCTCTATAAATCTGATAAGTACACTATTCCTTGCTCCGCTAATTTGTTTATAGTATCAGTCTTTATACCTAGATCATGTACCCATTTGGACTTTATTCTTGTGTATGGTGTCAGACATTGGTCTATGCCTAGTTTCTGCCACGCTGTTATCCAGTTGTCCCAGCAATTCTTGTTGGACGGTGAGTTCTTATCCCAGAAGCTGGGGTCCTTGGGTTTATCAAACAGTAGATTGCTATATTTGTTGACTACTGTGTCTCGGGTACCTAACCTATTCCACTGGTCTACCCTTGTGTTTCTTAGCCAGTACCAAATAGTTTTGATAATTGCTGCTTTATAATACAATTTGAGATCTGGTAGAGCTAGGCCACCTTCCCTAACATTTCCTTTCATTAGTTCCCTTGATATTCTGGACCTTTTATTTTTCCAGATGAATTTTGATATATTTTTTCTAGCTCTACAATGTAATTATCTGATAGTTTGATTGGTATGGCACTGAATAAGTAAATTGATGATGAATATTGGAGAAGATGTGGGAGAGTTGTAACACTAATTCATTGCTGGTGGAGCTGTGAGCTGATCCAACCATTCTGGAGAGCAATTTGAAATTATGCCCAAAGGGCTACAAAAATGTGCATACCCTTTGACCCAGCAATACCCTTTCTAGGACTATAACCCCAAGATACAGTGGGAAAGGGACCCACATGTACAAAAATATTTACAGCAGCTCTTTGTGGTGTCTAAAAACTGGAAATCAAGGGGATGCCCATCAATTGGGGAATATGTAAATAAAGTGTGGTACATGAATGTAATGGAACATTATTGTGCTATAAGAAATGATGAACAGGAAGACTTCAGAGAGGCCTGGAAAGACTTATATGAACTGAAGCTGAGCAAAAGGAGCAGAACCAGGAGAACTTTGTACACAGCAACAACCACAGTGTGTGAGGAATTTTTCTGGTAGACAGAACTTCATTGCAATGCAAGCACTTAAAAAATTCCCAGTTGTTTCTTAAGGCAAAAAGCTTTCCACATCCAGAGAAAGAACTATGGAATTAAAACGCAGAATGTAGCAGATCATTTTATTTTATGTTATGTTTTGGTTTGTTTTATGATTTCTCCCATTCATTTTAATTCTTTCATGCAACATGACTAAGGTGAAAATGTATTTAATAAGAATGTAGGTGTAGAACCTATATAAAATTGTATATTGTATCTCAGGGAGGGAGGGGGGAAGGAGGGGGAGAGAAGGGGAAGAAAGATCAAAGTTATAGGGAAGTGATTGTAGAACACCAAAAACAAAATAATAACAGAAAAGAAAAAAAAAGAAAATATACCTGGAAAATTGTATGGTTTGGAGAAGGGAGAGGCTGGAGACTAAAGAGTTAAATTAGGAGGAAATTTTAGTAGCCAAAGATCATAAAGGTGGTGACATAATGCTCTTTTACTTAGTAGTAAGAATGGAAACAAGGAAATGGATGTGAGAGATGTTGCACAATTATGTAAGAAGTAAGGAGAGGATGGAGGATGGAATCAAGAATAACTCCATGGTTTCAAGTTTAACTGAGAGGATAGTGGTGCCATTAATGAAAATAAGACATTTAATAGCAAGAACATGCTGGGAAAGTTAATGAAATTTACTTTTGGAGAAGTTCAACAGTCCCTGTAAGTGAGAATGCCAAGGGAGCAGTTGGAAATGCAGGCCTGGAAGTCAGAACTGAAGACATAGATTTGGGAATCATCTGCAAGAAGGTGATAATGGAAGTCTAGGGATTAGAATGAAGTTACTGAGAGAATTGGAAGAAAGAAATGAAGAGGACCAAGGACCGAGGCTTGGCGGAGTTAAAACAAGAGACAAAGAGAGATCTAGAGAAGAAGCAAAGGTGGAAAAGAAACAAGACAGTGTACTCTCACTGAAACTAAGGAAAGAAAGGTCAAAATTATAAAGTGGTGTAGAGAAGTAAAGGGAAAATTGTGATTGAGAAATGTCTACTCGACATGGCACCTCCTGGTGATCATTGATGATTTCTGAGTTAACAGTTTCAGTGGTGGCAGAAACAGCATCAAAAAGGGGTTAAAGAAGAAAATGGACCCTAAGGAAGTTAAGGCATTGAGAGCAGGCTTAATATTTAATATGGCAGTCAGCAGTATCTATCATAATATCCATCTCAGGAAAAGACAAAAAAATACCAGTTTCATAGCTGACTGAACCTAGAGTTAATCAACTGGAAAGACATCTCTAGTAGTGTGTCAAAGAGCTGGACCAGTTAAATGTTTTTAATCAACAACTTGATCTAGACCGAAAAGTCATGCTCATCAGCCTCATTGATGACTTAACCTTAAGAGGGTTAGCTCTGTTCTCACCATTAGTCAGCGCAGACTTGTTATTTAGGGTGTGATAGGATTTGTGTATTTTCCCAATTAGAATATCTCTGAGCCCTCAACTTCTGGGAAGACCCTGTTCCTTCCCTGAACTCCTAGTATTTCAGTGAGCCTGACAGACTTCCTTTCCTTCTGTATTCTCAGTATAGGAACAATAAAAACAACAAACCATACATAATAAAACAATTACCAAGTGTCTATGTGTCCTGAGCATGATCCAGACCCTTGGCCATCTCAGGCAATACCATCCCAGATCCAATTATTTCTAAGAAATGCTGTTTTGGTTTAATTCTTAATCACTGATCTTCCTGTGAGAAGGAGAAGGATTGAAGACAACTCAATACAATTCCCATTTGATATGTCTCACTTCCAGGAGATCTAGACTTTAGAGGAAGATGTCTGGGACTTGGAACTCAGGACCCAGTGTGAACCTGGAACCATGAATGTTGGTGATTTTCCTCAGTTTCACATCCTGTTTCTACTGGAGGCCTCACACCAATTCTGGACTTGGCTAGCCCAGTGAACTCAGTAGCAGGTCCCATACCTTACCAGATTGCCCCTGGTCCTCATGTCATGCATCTACTATAGCTGTGTCACTTCCTATGACCACTTCTTTTCTGGCTTTTCCATGGAACCCAAACAGAAAACTCTCCCCATTGGGGAAAGGGTCAGACTGAACATGAGGCTCCTTTGAATGATCATTGATCTACTTCGGGAAGTTCTGCAATGGTATGTGATTTGATGGAGTCAACTTGTCATATTCAAGTAGAAACATCTGAGGGATGGGGAATTCTTCACCAACCTGAACTCTATGCTAAATCTCCTCCATGACAGTGGCAAATACTTTTTGTGAGCAAACATTTCCTGTTTTTATTAATCAATTTGTTTTCAGTTTTCTACAATCACTTCCATAAGTCTTAGACTCCCCCCGCTTCCCTCCTCCCTCCCTCCCTGAGATGGCATGCAATCTTATATGGTTTCTATACATACGTTCTTATTAAGCTCATTTTCACATTAGTCATGTGAGCAAACATTTCATTTATTGCCTTGTTTGATACTGATAATCAGAGGGGTTGTTGAATAAGATTTTCTCTGTTAGAAATGTTGCATCATTGCAATTTATGCATAGGAGACAAGTGGGAGCACATCTTTTAAGGTGGAATTTTGCTCTGCCAAGTCAATAAGTGGCACAGCAGGATCTTACATTCTCCACGTCTTTCAGTCAGTTATAAGATGGAAAACATAGAATTTAAAAGGGAATATTACTTGTGTATTCTTACTGATCCCTTCTAATGTCCTCATCAAGGATACCCTTAATACATGTATGGGAGAAGTAGTGTAAATGTTGAGGTTTAAGGGTGCTCGGGACCCCAAAATCCCTACACACTGGATCCTGCCCAAATGAATTCTTTCAGGTTTCTTTCAGCCAAAGAAAAACAAAGTTTATTTAAGATCTTCCATATTGGCCAGACTCTTAAGAAATCTGAGCATTTCTGACACTTGTATTGACAAGTAGGTCAGACAAAAATCTGAGCTAAATTGAATCTGAGCATTTTCATGGATCTTATATACAGAAAGATTGTGGGAGGAATCTAGGGTTGGAAGTATCCTTTTCTGTAATCAATCAGTGTTTATTGAAGCAGATTAAAGGAAATGCTAGCTTGCAGGAGTTTACCTGGGTAGTCTACTTGCCTATTGGCCAAGCTAAACCTCTCCTATAGATAAATAGCTGAGATTGATTTGTATATTTTAAAGTTTGCAAAATGCTTTGCAAATACTATCTTATTTAATTTCCAAAACTATAGATATTATTGTTTCCATTTTTACAGATGAGAAAACTCATACTCAGAGAAATTATGGTACTCATGTAAGGGAGGCAGGCACAATATAGACCCTGCAGGCTGCTTGTGGCTTGAAAGCAATGTAGAGGATGTAAAAGAAAGTAAAGAAGAAAGTAGTGCTTTGTCCATGCCCTGCTTAACCAGCCTTCCACTACTCACTATTGTGTCTGTCATGTAACTTGGTGGCTGGGCTGCCACTGTGCACTCTCTCCTGTTTGTCATGTGACCTGTGGCAACCAAGCATCTTCAGTCTGTCTCTAGTCTGAGAGGAGGGAGAGTTGTATTTAGTTGTATCTTTTAGTTGTTGCTAGTGTTCAACAGAGACAGAGTGAGTGCTGCCACATGCCAACGTGGCTGACACCAATGAGCGACAGCAACGTAAGGGCTTCTTCCTTTCCCTTGCTGCTGTACGGTCACCCTCTAAGTTACATGCGTGTCTAGTGCTCTCTCCAAGATCAGACATTCAGTTCAATATTTCTTTGTATGTGAGCAGTTTCTGTGGAGATTTTTTTGGTTCTAACATTAAAGTTTGGAGGATGACTTTGTAAAATAGGTGATAAAAAAGAAACAGAAAATCAGTTCAGACCATAGAGTGTCTAATCCAGAGTGGACAAATAGATACTTGTTTACTTACATGAGAGATTAAATATTGTGCCTTGTTTGCTGAGAAGTAACAGTAGTTTTTAAGGAATACAATCTTTGATGCCATTTCAAATCAAAACATCCTAACTTAAGCAAATTGGACACCAATGAAAAGCAAATGACAGCATCCAAATTGTTGAAAAATTTCAGTGGGGAACAATAGTTTTTCAAGAAAGTAAACTCAGAAAATGAGGCAGCTACTAAGGTGAGTTTTCAGATTTCTAAAGAAATTGCTGCTGCTGGGAAGTCTTTTACTAGAGGTGACTTCATAAAGAAGTGTTGACTAATTGCAGATTCTAGACTATGTTGCAATAAAAAAAAAAAGTGATTTAGAGAACATAAGTTTGTTCCATGTGACTGTGCAGTGAATAGCAGCTGATGATTAACTGTTTGCTGACAAAAAGTATAATATTTCCCATTAACTAAATGTAAACAATGAGGAAACCTGAAAAATGTATTAAAACTTGTAATGCTTAGCAAAGTGATTTTTTAACTTTAATGTGATTTAATGATAAATAAAAATGTTAAGTAATAAATGTAATTAAATACTATTCATTGAAATTTCCCTTTTTTAAAAATATAGTTCATTTTGGAATACTATCATGCTATAAAAAATGATGAACAGGAAGACTTCAGAGAAGCCTGGAAAGACTTATATGATCTGATGCTGAGTGAAAGGAGCAGAACCAGGAGAACTTCGTACACAGCAACAACCACAGTGTGCGAGGAATTTTCTGGTAGACTTAGTACTTCATTGAAATGCATGGATTTAAAACATTTCGAATGGACACTTGAGACAAAATTCCTTCCACATCCAAAGAAAGAACTATGGAATTGGATCACAGATAGAAACAGACCATTTTCTTTTGTATTATGTTTTGTTTTATGGTTTCTCCCATTCATTTTAACTCTTCTATACATCATGTATTTAATAGGAAAGTACATGTAGAACCTATATAAGATTGTATGCCATCTCAGGGAGGGAGTGGAGAGGGACAGGGGAATAAGAGGGAGGGAGGGGAAAAATCTAAGATATATGAAAGTGATTGTTAAATACTGAAAACAAATAATTTAATTAAAAAATAAATCAAATATGGTTTATTTGCAAAATAGTTTAATCATTAATTATACCTTTACTTGGAAAGAGAACTGCTAAAAACCTATTTTTGACCCAAAAAAGTTTAGCCTGTTTTAATTTTGGCCCCTAGCTACTGCCAAGTTGTATAAGTCTGATCTATGGTCACACAGCTATTAAGTGTAAGAGGGAAGGACATCTAAATCCAAGTACAGCACTCTTTCCATTATGTCTAGTTCTTTCTAGGATGACAATGAAAGACATCTTTGACTTGGGTTTCTTGACTTCTCAGCTAATGACCCTAACATTGAGATGCACTAAATGAGGGATAGAATGGAGAGCCCTTGATCTGGGAATGTGTAGCAAGAAGCAATGGCCCATCACTAGATTTATAAAAGAAAAAACAAAGCAAAACTTTGAAAATTACTCATTTCTTGAATATAATACATTAGGTTTTCTTTTCAGTTCTATAACAAACTATATAAAAAGAGTCTGATGTACAGCCTACATTAGATTACTTGTCATCTTGGGAAGGGGAGAGAGGAGGAAAAAATTTGGAACTCAAAATCTTATAAAAGTGAATGCTGAAAACTATCTTTACATGTAATTGGAAAAAATAAAATACTATTAAGTGAGGGAGGGAAATAAAATAAAAAGGAGTTTGCTATTTAGAGTAAGTATGTTCACAACAAAACATTCCAGAAGTTTCTATCATGGAGTTTTAATATTCCCCCTCTTCTTTACTATCCTTTTTCCCCCATCTTCTTCAGCCCCAGCCACACCTCTTACCCCTAGCCCAGTCTGGTTGCTTGATGTGCCCTCAGGGTGAGCTGGGTGCCAAGTGTAACCAAGTGAGAGAAGTCTTCCTGGTTTCTGTGCCTGAAGAAGGAGGTGCTGTGTCCCTGGCCTGCAGATTAGGCCTGAGGCTTAAATCCTCTTTAGGACTCCTCTGGAACTTTCTAATTAGAAAAACCAGACCAGAAAGCAGCAGTGACCTTTGACAAACAGACTGAGCTATTGAAGAACACAGAAAAACTCAGCCAGACTGAAGGCAGAAGTAGGATGGCAAACCATTGTTGGAAGTTGATGTAATATTCTGTATTGTTTTCATGTTGATAAGAACAAATGCTCTCAGACTTATATATTCCTTAACAATGAAAATAATTTATACCATAAATATATGCAAATACCTCTAGCACCTTTCCTTTCTTCTGCTTTTTCCGTGCATTTATTTGTATTATGATTAATTCTCTGTCATACTTTTGAGCTAGACTTAAGCTACATGAGGGTAGAGGCCTCATCTCATCAAAACCAGTCAAACTCAAATAGAAACAGGGCCACTAAATCATACATAAAGATCTCCATGACGATATCATGGTCTCATCAAAGGTCTCTCTTAAGTCTGTAAGGAGGCAAGCTAGAAATCAGCTGCCTACAGGTCAAACAGCTTGCAAGATATTTCTGTCTTAGTCAAAAGGAGTCAGTCACAAAGTAAGTCTAGTACCATGCCTATCTCTTGAAGAATGTATCTCCTTCCATAGCTTTAGCGACAATGTTATCTTGCACATGAAATGCAAGATTGAGTGAGCATTCTGGTTCTGCATATGCAGTAACATACAAAATGTTCCCAGGCCCATAAACCTGAGTTGGTGGAGGGAAACCTAAATAGACAACTTTTTTTCTAAAAAATTTTCCTTTCAGTTTTGATATTTGTTTCTTACCCAGGGTTTAGTCAGTATAGTGACTCAACCCCAAGTGAGGAAAGCTGGAATGTATCAGGGCACTTTTCTTATTCCAAGTCATTGTATACAGTTGTTTTATTCTTAAGTAACTCTAGGGAGAAACTATGAAAAAGAGGAAAAAACTCCTTTAACTCTTTTACCATTTCAGAAAAGAATGTTAGAGCTCATAGGTACTTCAGAGACCACAGTGAATGGGAACAGATTTAGTGAAGACTTCTCAGGGATGCGGAGTCTTCTCCCTACAGTAAAAGAGATCTTAGGCCCAGGTGATTTGCATATAAGGCTATGTAGTGCATTAGGATCAGTGACTGGATATGACTCACTAACTCCTCAATACCTAATTTACATATGCAGTCTGCTGTCCTCAGTAGGTCCACCTGATTTGCGTAAATTCTCAATGCCCAATTTGCATGAGTCATCAATGCTTCATTTGCATATATATTTAATGCATAATTTGCATATAATGATGTGTATTTTCACGGGCTTTGTAACATTCGGGGGAGCAGGAAATTTGAACTGGGTTCCAAAAGGAATTGATTAGATTTTGCGCCTAGAATGTAAGACCTTGCTTCTCAGCCAATGAGAATAATGGTCAGTGTGGGAAGGGGATTTCCGCATCAGGGTCTATATAAATTGCCATTCTGCTTCTGTAAGGCGCCTCCCAACTCCAGACGCCTCTAAGTAGTTAATTTGAGTAAGGGGGGGGTGGTGGCTCGTGCTTCCCCCACACAACAGGCACAGAGGATCTTAGATCTCAAATTGGAAGAAATATATTTCAAAAAGCCATTCCATCCAACTGCTCATTTTCCAAACAAGGAAACCGGGGCAGTAAGAAGCAAAGAAATTTCCACCTAAGTGGGTAGGAGAGGTATTAGGATCTTCAACTATTTGAAGCACTATTCCATAGATGAGGGGAAATCTTTCCTTGGTCTGTACAATTCCAGAGGCCAGAACTAGAGTCAGTAAATACAAGTTTTAGGGTAACAGATTCCATTCAACATAAACAAGAACTTTCTAATGATTAAGCCTATTGAGTAATAGAAGGACTTATCAGACAGATTGTAGAAAGGATTCCTGCATGAAGGTAAAGTTAGTGTTTCATGATTTCTGTGGCCCCTTTTAACTCCAAGACTCCATCACCTCCTTGTTCATTAGCTCCTTTGTCTTCCACCTTGTCCTCTGCCTTCTTCCTTTCCACCAAAGGAATACATAGTCCATAGTGCTAGGATCTCTCCTTGGTAAGCAAGGTCTTACAGAGGAGGATCTTGGTTCTGATTTCTGTTTATGAGCATAAGATCTTAGATTTAAAGCTGAACAAATCTTTGGAGCCATCTAGGACAACCTCCTGATTTTATAGATGAGGAAATTATAATGGCTCAGAGAAGACAAATAATTTGTCCAAGAACACACGGGTGACAGAGGTAAGATTTGAATCTACCTCCTCTGACTTCAAATGCAGCACTCTTTTCCTATTCTACAATACTGCATATACACTTTCTGTTCAGTCATTAGCTTGGGTCTGATGTTTTTACCATAGCATTTCCAAAGAGCCCTTAATGTCATCTCCTCTGGTTATTATTAAAACTGGATGTCAGTGTCAGGCTGGAGAAACTGATCATGAGTGAATTTATCTGTAACAAAATTTGAAGCCTCAGCTGAAGTGGGCTATGCCTATAAAAGCAGTGTTTAGTGGTCCTTTAGAGGTCTCAGAACATTCTGTGACTATCCAAAGTTGAATTAGCTGAATCTAATAATAAGTAGGGGGATTTCCATCCTCTCGCTGAAATTCTGATTTTTTATATAATCTTTTGTTATGTTCCCCATCTCCAGCCTTGTGAGGGCCACCTGAACAGCATTTATACTCCTACCTCAAACTTATTTTTTTTCAGTGATTCTTACCTAATGATTTATGTTTTTTTTCACCCTGTTTTCTCCAATCATAGCTTGGACATGAGCAGACATAGCAGTTAGGGGCTCCCTAGATTCTTTGGTTTTCTTCAAGACTGAGTTCAAAGCCTGCTTCAAAAAACAGGCCTTGCCTGGGTTCCTCTTCCACTTCCCTGTTTTCCTTCCTCCCCCTTCCCTCTGAGATGAATTCCCATTTACTATTCATATATAAAAAGAAAAGCAAAAATTGGTTCTCTGCCCTCAGCTGCTTTCATGGAGTGTCCCCAAAGCTCCTTGAGGGCAGAGACCTGGTTTTGTTTTTCTTTGTATCTTCTCCACAGAATTTGGCACGTAGTAAATTCTTAATAAATGCTTGGTGACTGACTGATGAAGCCATCTTCAAGAAACAAGTGTTCCAAATTAATATTCCTTGGAGGGTGTCATTTGAAGGAACTTTCCTTTGGGGTATTTCTCATGAGCTGAGCTCATGATCTCAGTTGCGATGACTCATCTTCATGAAAGGTGGTTTCTCTACCACCGTAAATGAAGACACAAGGCTACCTGGCCATTTGTCCATGATTCCTTCCTTCCCAGATATCACCAAGACGATGGGGTAGAACTTCTATTCCCCTTTCACATGTGCCTGCATGATACCCTTTTGTAGCTACCCTTTTGTGGCAGAGGCAGCCAGGTGAGGCAATGGATAGAACCTGTGCCTTAGAATTAGGAAGACCTAAGTTCAGATATGACCTCACACACTTATTAAATGTATTACTTTGGCAAGTCATTCACTTAATCTCTGCTTGCCTCAGGTTCCTAAATTGTAAAATGGGGATAATGATAGAACCTATCTCTGGGGATTATTGTGAGGATTAAATGAGAGAATATTTGTGAAACACCTAGCACAGTGTGTGGCACATAGTAGGTGTTTAATAAATGCTTATTTCTTTCCTTTTTTACCTTTTCAAGGCTATTGCTAATGTTGACATTAACCTGATTTCACCTGTCAAAAAATTTGGAACTAGTGGGAAACAGCAGGAGTGACTGAATTGTTGTTCCTTGGGCCTCACCAACACTTTGTTTTACACAGCCCTGGTGCACGTATCATGTCCTCTAGTTCCTCAGTAAGAACTCAGCAAGTGTGCAATATAATTTTGTGTTGTTATTATTATTACCCTAGGAAGGGAAGCTTTGTCATTTGACAGATTCAAAACCAAAAGTGCTTTTTGATTTATCATGAGTACATTCAGAAAACAATGCCATGGAAAAGTCTGAACTCTGGTGCCAGTGGCCACCCAGATCTCCAATGCCTCCTCTGAAAGAAGTAACACTAGCTGCTTTCCAAAACCTCCCTTTATGTGGCTCAACCCCCTTGGTGGCCATATTAGGCTAATTAGCCCTTGATTAGCATTGGTTGCATTTTCATCTGCTTCCAAATTCCTATAATTTCTCCTTCACCCAATTAGTATATTTTGGCCTGTTCTCTCCTGGCAGAAACTAGGAGAGGAGATATCATCCACTTGAACATTAACCCTCATTTCACTAACAGAGCTAAGGATGCTGCTGGTCAACCAAACTAGCCCCTGAACTTGTCTTGCATGTTTACATACCAGACTTTGTTCTCATTTTCCCCTATGCCTAGGACAATCTCTCTCTCCCTCCCCTTCACCTGTTAAAGTTCTATCCTAGTCTAATTTGCCTGCAATCTACCTCAAGAAGTGAAGAAGTCTTACCTGATAAATCTTTTTCTAACTCATACCGAGGACCAGGGGTAGTATAGCGTCTGCCATTCCCTGTACACCTTCAGGATGCCTTTTGGTTGTTTCTTTTCCTTTATAAGACTATTGGTTGATAATGAATTTGTATATATTTTCTATTTACTTATATATGAGGTTCCCTGCCCTTCCCCATCCCCTCCAATTGCAGCCAAGTAGCCCAATGGATAGACCACAATGGATAAGGCCTGGAGTCAGGAAGACCTGAGTTCAAACATGATGCTTTATTGATTGTGTAACCTTGGGTAAATCACAACCTCTGTTGGACTCAGTTTCCTTAACTGTAAAATGGGGAAAATTATAGCCCCTGCCTCCCAAAGTCATTGTGAGGATCAAAGGAGAGAATATTCATAAGAGTGTTTAGCACAGTGTCTGGCACATAGTAAGTCCTATATAAATGCTAACTTTTATTATTATCATTATTATTAGCCTCAATGGAATGTAAACTCTGTGAGACTGAGGGGCTGTTTCATTTTGTCTTTGTGTCCCCCAGTACCTAGCATGAAGTAGGCAGGAAATGAGTGCTTATTCAGTTCTCTCCCAGTTCTCTCTCACCTACCGTAGCCAGTCTCTCCTCTTCCCTTTACTATAAATTACATAACCTCACCTGGGCCCTCACTGTTGCTAGGCAATCCTACTTCCTTATTCAATTCATTATCCTACTTTCCACAATAGCTCTTCCAAACCTTTTCATTCTTCTTCACACCTCCCAAGGGTCCCCCTCCTCCCACTCTCTCAGCTAACCATGCCCATAAAAAACTGCAAAAAATAATAAGCAAACTTAATCGCTAAATGTTGTGTGTGTTCTGATTGCCCCCCCCCCCCCCCCCAAAAAAAAGATTCTCAGCTGAGAGACTGGCCTTTCCAGAATTCTATGCCAGAACTTTTCTTTTTCTCTACCAAATTGGGCCAGGAGATGAACACTGAAGTGCCATTCAGAACCATTAGGACTATTAGTTCTGACTCGAATGGAGAATAACAAACAAACCCTTGCCCAAGTTGGAACGAGTTACTGCCTTCCATAGTCAACAAAGTGTGATTCTCAAAGCTTGAATGTCTTTTAAAAACACCTTCTAATGGACTTAATTCAAATCAATTAAAAAATATATTTATTAATGCCAAGTACTACTTACTAGCTTTTAAGGATATAAAGATGAAAAAAGATACAATTCCTACCCAGAAGAAACTTATGCTTTACTAACGACAATATATCATGTATAGAATATATGTGTGTATTTATGCACATAACAGGTGTTCATACATAATAAAAGGTAGAGTGCATTGGAGACAATATAACATATAAACATATGGAGATTTCATCATATATATGAGTATGTATACATACACATACATATGTGTGTGTATGTGTGTGTGTGTGCGTGTGTGTGTATAACAAACAAGGTACACTATGTTGGTGGCAGAGGAGAATCCAGACAAAGTGCTGTAAAATTTGAGGAGGGGATCAAAGAAAGCTTCATGGAGGAGGTGCTGCCAGAGCTGACCCTTTGGGGGGGCTACAGTAGCTACAGCACTGAATCTAGAGTCAGGAAGACATGAGTTCAAACTTGACATACCCATGTGTCCCTGGAGAAGTCACTTAACCTCTGTCTGTTTCACTTTCTCCATTTATAACATGAGGATAATAACAGCACCTACCTCCCAGGGTTGTTGTGAGGATGAAATGAGATGATACAGTATCCAGCACATATACAATAAAGTAGGAACTATATAAATGCTATTATTATTATTTTTTTCTTTGAAAACTTCCCCCATTTAATGCATATTTATTTTATCTCCTTCCCAATTTCTCCTCCCCACTGGAAAACAGAAAAGTAAAACTATAACAAGTAGTCAACTGAAACAAATTCCTACAATGGCCGTGTTCTAAAATGAACATCTCATTCTATATCTTGAGTCCGTTATCTCTTCGCCACAAGGTATGTAACATACTTCATTACTGATCCTCTGGAATTAGGGTTGTTCACTACATTAAGTATCTCAAAATTGTTTGTCTTTACAAAGTTATTATTACTGTATAAATTATTCTCCTGGTTTTGCTCATTTTGTGCTATATCGGTTCATGCAAGTCTTTCCGGGTTCCTCTGAAGCTGTCCTTTTTATTATTTCTTTTAACATAATAATATTCTATTATATATTAACATACTATAAATTGTTCAGCTATTCCTCAATTGATTAACACCCCTTAATTTTTTTGTAACTACAAAAAGTGATACTATTAATATTTTTGTACATACAGATCCTTCTTTCTTTCATCTCTCTCATAGTTCCTATAGTATTATCACTGAGTCAAAAGGAAAGTACAGTTTACTAACTTTGGGATCATAGTTAAATATTGTTCTGGTCCAGAATTGCTGGATCAATTCATAGTACCACCAAGAGTATATTCGTTAATGTGCCCTTTTCCCCACAGTCCCCCCACAACATTTGTAATTTTCCTCTGTTGTCAACGTTGCCTATCTGATTGATGTGATGTAGAACTTCAGAATTGTTTTACTTTGCATTTCTCTAATTACTAATGATTTAAATTGCTTTTGCATGTGGCTATTGCTAGCTTGGATTTTTTCCTTAGAAAATTTCCTGTTCACATCCTTTGACTGTTTATCATTTGAGAAATGGTTCTTCTTATTTTTTTTTAAATTAATTATTTATTTCAGTTTTCAACAATCAGTTCTACAAGTTTTAAACTTTTCTCCCCTTCCCTCTCCTCTCCCTCCTTTTTCCCTCCTTTAGATGGCATGTAATCTTATGTGGGTTCTACATATACATGGTTCTTATTCTTATAAATAGGAATCCTTCCCTTAGGTATTGTGAAAATGAGAACTTGATCAGAAAAACTTGCTGCAAAGATTTTTTTCCCCAGTTCACTATTTCCCTTCTAACCTGAAGTACATCAGTTTAGTTTGTGCAAAAACTTTTAAGTATGCTGTAACCAAAATTGTTCATTTTAACTTCAGAGATGCCCTTTATCTGATCTTTGGTTTTCAACAAGTGCAGAAGGGAAGACAGGGAAGATCGTTATGTATGGTAGTGAACACACAGAAGAAGGAAATGTCAGGATGAGATTAGGGAACACCTAGTAATCCTATCTTGCTGGTATGTAGAGAAAACATGAAGGAGAGATCTGGAACTTATAGAAATAAGAAAGCTGGAAGAATAAGAAAGCTTAAGGGGAGAGATGATGAGTTCATTTTTGTATATGTAGAGTTTGGGATGCCTACTGGCATCCTGGTGGTGATGTCCGAAAGGGAGTTGAAGATGGACTACTGATCTCAGTGTAAGATTGGAGCTGAATATATAGATTAGAAAGTCATCTTCACAGAGGGGATAACTGACTCTTAGGAACAGAAGAGATTACCCATGGAGAGGTTGTGGAGATAGAAGGGTACCTAAGACAGAGCCTTGGGTGAAAGTGGCACTTGGGGACATGAGGAAAAGGAACTATTCAAGGAAATGAGGAGCAGTAGAAGAGAGCAGTATTATAAAAGCAAAGGGAGAAAGTGATCAGAAGTATCAAACTCTTCAGAAATGTCAAGGAGGGATAAGCAGTGAGAATAGGCCAGCAAAATTAGGCAACTGAAAAGCAATTGGCAACCTTTAATAGAACAGTTTCAGTAGTATAGTGGGGTCAGAAGCTGTATTACAAAGGGTGAAGTGAATGAATGAACAGCAAAGAAGTAGAGACATAATGCTCAAGGGGAAAACTTCTTTTAAAGTGTTAGAGAGAATTAAGCATGTTTGTAGGTTGCGAGAAAAAAAAAATTCGGTGGGTAAGAGAATTAGAGAGACAGACAGACATAATATGTACCCAGTCATGCACATAGTAAGCACTAAATAAATGTTTTTTTGAAATGAGTGATTGTAGGCCTCACCTGAAGCCCTTAAGGGAAGTTTTTGTTAATTTTAATGAGGCACTGAGTCAGGAGTGTCATGATGCCCTCCAGCTCTGAAAAATGTATATATACTCTGAGATAAGGTTTTGCTTTGGGACTTCCAAGGAGGTTCATGTGCCAGATAAGATTCTGGGTAGCCTAAGTAGCTCCCTGTCCCCCTCCCTTTGAACATCCAGATGTTAGTGTTTCTCTCTCTGGTAACTATGTATGTACGTAATGGTAAGATAGTTGGATCAGTCTGTTGATCTCTAATGTACATATTGCTTGTGGTCAGACAGCAGCCCTGTCTGTTGGTCTTTATTTCTCTACTTGTTTTTTCTCTCTTGGTGAATGTAATTAAAGTAGATTGTTGACCCACAGATCTAAGAATCTGTGCAGCAGGCCTTCCTGTTTCTGCCAGGGTTCTTGCTGCTACAGTGATCTGAGGCAGGCAAGCTACCAAAGCAGTTAGTAGGGAATAGGATGACAGAACTATAGAATAAGTGAGTTGGAAGTACATCTAGTCCAATACATTCTTGGAAAAGAATCCTTTGCAAAAGTGATCTTCATAAAACACTAGTCTAATGTCACTCTCTTGCTCCAGAATTTTCATTGGCTCCTTATTGCCCTTAAGATAAAACATAAATCAGGGGAAAGTGACAAGTGTTGGAGGGGATATGGAAAAATTGGGACACCTTCACTGTTGGAATTGTAAACTGATCCAACCATTTTGGAAAGCAATATGACATAATGTCCAGAGGTATAAAACTGTGAATACATTTTGACCAAGCAATACTGAAAAGAACTTATATATTCTAAAATATTTATAGGAACTCTGTCTGTGATGATAAAGAACTAGGAATTGAGGGGATATCCGTCAATTCGGGAATGGCTTAACAAGTTGTGGTATATGATTGTGGTGGAATACTACTGTGCTATAAGAAATGATGAGCTGGTGGATTTTAGAAAAACATGGAAAGACCTTGCATGAAACAATGAAGAATGAAATGAGCAGAACCAGGAGAATGTTGTACACAGTAACAGCAAGACTGTTCTAAGAACAACTTTGAATGACTAAGTCATTTTGCGTAGTATAAATACTCAGATCAACTACAAAGGACCCATGAAGGAAAATGCTATCCATCTGCAGAGATAGAGCTGATAAATAGAAGTATGTAAAGTATAGCTATACATATATATATATATATATATATATATATATATATATATATATATATATATATATATATATATATATATATATATATATACACACACATATTTGTGTCTAATTGTTGTTGTTGTTGTGTTTGTCCTTCCTTCTTGAAGAGGACCATGGCATTAAGATGATGACTTGACTTGCACTTGACATTGATTTGAGGGAGGGAGGGCTGCGCAAGGTCACCACCCTCACTTTCTTCTCCTGAGCCATCTGGGTCCAGTGGCCTGATATTCATCAGGATGACTGGAGATGGTCCAGGAGCAATGTGAGACCATGGCTCTTTCAGGCTAAGGTCTTATCACATTCTCACTTTGAGTGAGATACACCCATTCAATGAATAGTCTTCTTTAAGTGGTTACTCAAGGAATGGTCCCTTTAATCCAAAAAAAAAAAAAAATCAAACTGGGAGAAGACCCTCAGATTTCCCGGTTAAAAGAGAAACAATTACTATTTAGTAATTACATTCTCTCTGTGCTAGGTGGATGGGGACTTGTTGTCCAGTCTACGAGCTCCAGAGTGAATTGGGTTTAAGGCTTGATCTTTGGTAAGAAATGTAGCCAGTAAACCTAAAGGAAAAAAGGCAGCTTTTGGCCATGAAAGCATATCTTCCCCTGGGTAGAACACCAGAGAAGAGGAGAGGGGAGGAGAGGGGAGAAGGACAGAGGGGGAGGGAGAGGAAAGGAGCTGCTACTCACTCACAGGTTGTATTTGTCCTTTATTCTTGAAGAGGACCATGACATTAAGATGATGACATGACACACGCCTTAGGGCAGGGTGGATAGAGAGAAAAAAAGTGCACAGCAGAGAACAAAAGAAAACTTGGAAGCACAGAGAAACAGGGTAGCTTTGAAAACAATATGTAATATTTATGATGTAGGGTTTTTTTATGTAAATAGTATGAAATGGAAATCCATGGTTTTATATTGAATCTTCTTTTTATGTGGTGCTCTGTACATGGAAATGGGTTTTTTTTTCTTTTTTGCTTAAAGATAAAATATAAATCTATCAGTGTGGCATTTAATCCTTCACATTTGGCCTCCAGCCTGCCTTTCTAGACTTACTTCACTCTCTACCAATTTGACTTATTTAGTGTCCTTCAAATTTAGCATTCTTTTGCACAGGCTAGAATTAATGCCTAGAAGGTACTCCTTTCTTATCTACAACTCTCTAAATCTTAAGCTGTCTTCAAAGCTGAAGTTCTGCCTCCTATAGAAAGACTTTCTAGAACCATCTAATTGTCAGTGCTCTTTTTCTCTTCAAATTATCTTATATTTATGGATCTATGTGCATGTTATAGAATGTAAATTCCTTAAGAAAAGGCATTTTTTTTAGGGGGGGTTGTCTTTGTATCTTTAGGACCTGCTACAGTTCCTTACACAGAATAGACCCTTTATAATTAGGTAAAACCAATGGATGGCCCTGCTGAAGGTATTTTATCCTGTCTGTTCCTTCCTTTTTTATGGAAGGGACAGGATTGAATCTTATCTAGACCTTGCCTTTCTCACTCAAGCTCCACCTGTTTCTATTCCCCTTCTTTCCATGGTCATTTTGGAGGCTGGACATTTAATTAATTTTAGTCTCGAGGCAAAATAATGGCTCTCAGCACATGGTCCTATTCTTTGTTATTTTATAGGGTTTGTAGCAGGTGAAAGATTATTAATACAACATAATAGCTTTGAGCCCCAAGTTAAGAAAATTCTTAACATTTAAAGACAGCTTTGACTGTCGTAATATAAAGTTTTATGTCTCTAGCTAACCTATAGCCTCTTCATGTTTGAGATAAAATCACCATGTTACAGGAAATGTTTAGTGTCTATTATTGAATAAATACAGGGAGGGGAAGTTGAGGAAAGAGTGGCCTTTCTTCATAGTCTACTTCCTATAGAATGCATGTCCATCTAAAGATTCCTGAATGTGACTATCTGCCTTCCATCTCAAAGATCTTGACAATCCCAAATCAGATCTGAGAAGGAATGTTTGTCTCTCTGAACTATAAATCCCAGAATACCAATCAGTTCTAAAATCCTTGTTACAAATGCTTGCTGATTAAATTATGTCCTTCCCCAACACATCTCTTCTTTGGGCTCAACATCTCTGGTTCTTTCAACTGATTCTCTTATGGCAGGGGTGGGGAACCTGTGGCCTCAAGGCCACATGTGGCTCTCTAGGTCCTCAAGTGTGGCCCTTTGACTGAATCCAATCTTCAGAGTCAAAGTGCTGCACTTGAGGACCTAGAGAGCCACATGTGGCCTTGAGGCTGCAGGTTCCCCACCCCTGTCTCATGGGACGATCTTAAGGTAGTTCAATGTCCTGGTTGAACTTCTTTAGATCCTCTTCAGTTTATTATTGTCCTTCCTATGCTGTGGGGACTAGAATAGAAAAAATATTTCAGGTACAGTCTGACTAGAACAGACTACAGAAGGATTACCATTTCAATAGTCCTGGACACTACACCTCCCTGCTGGCTACCATATCAATTTGTTGTCTCACGTTGAATTTGCAACTCACTGAAATCTCCAGCTATTTTTCTGAAAAATTACTGTCTAGTCATTTCCAAGCCCCACCCAAATTATACTTAGGAAGCTGATTTTTTTTTTACCCAAACGTAAGACTTAATATTTATTCCTTTTAAATTTTATCTTATTAGATTTGGCCCAAATTCAATAAATTTTTCAAGGTATTTTAAAATTCTGTGTACACAGCTTTAACTGTGTCATGTTAAAAATCTGAAAAGCATGCCATCTATGCCTTTATCCAAGTTATTGATAAAAAAATGTTGAACAGCACAGACAAACACAGATCCTTGGGCCGCTCCACTAAAGAGAGCCTTTCAGACTGATATTGAACCATTAATGACTACCACTCTTTGAGTAGAGCCATTCACACAGTTCTGAGTACTCTTCACTGTACTATCACTGAGCCCACATCTTGCCCTCTTAGTCACAAGGTTACACAAAGGACTTTGTCAAATGCTTTTCTAGATCTTTCTAAAATATTTCTACAATATTCCCTGGATCTACTAGTCTGGTCACCCTGTCAAAATTATAACAGATTATTCTGGTTTGGCCTGTTGTTAATGAAGCCATGATGGCTCTTTGTGATCACCATTTTCTTTTCCAAGTGTTCACTAATACTTCTTTAAATAATATGTTCTAGGATTTTGCCACAATTCACTGGCCTATGGTTTTCACATCCCTCCCCCTTTTTAAAACTGGGACATTTGTACATAATCATAAGTATAATTGCAGCATAGACCTAAGAAGAGAGGCCACTTTGGCAAGGAAGAGTACCCATTCTCCATTATCAAATGAGACAATAATTATAAAGTTCATAGCACAGTGCCTGGCACATAGTAGGTGCTTAATTTTCTTTTTCTCATTCTACTAAATTAGGAATACTATAACATATGCATTTCTACTGTAGTCACCCCCTTATAATACATGTTAAAGTAACAATGGTGTTAGTTTTGATTTGATTAAGAGCAGGTAGGTAACCTGAGGATTGAGTACTGGGCCTGAAGTCAGGAACACCTGAGTCCAAATCTGACCTCAGACTCTTACCAGCAGTGTGACCCTATGCAAGTCACTTAACCCTGTTTGCCTCAGTTTCCTTATCTGTAAAATGAGATGAACTCCAGTATCTACCAAGAAAATCCCAAATGGAGTTATGAAGAGGCAAATAAGACTGAAACATCACCACCACCATCACAATAAAGTTTTCATTGGCTCCTCTGGAGGGTATCCATCTATCTGTTTGAAGAAAGGGCATAGAAGAAAGTTACATTCCTATATTCTTCATTCTCATATGGACATTCCAGGTGTTTTCTACTCACCTCCTGTGGATTTTGGTAGATGAGATAAGACCTCATTCTGTTTCTTGGTAATACACAGATGGGACAGTCCAGTGATTTCAGGACTGCAAAAGTAAAATTGGAAACAATTAAAAAATTTTAAATTTATGCCATTATTAGCCTCTCTTACATCAGATTCTAATAATTATGCATAGGTGCTTACATTTGACAGAGTGCCCAGCCTCAACTCATGACTTACTAATGAGATCATATTTTTCATTACAACTCTAGAATTCCATTAATCTTTTCTTAATTATTTTTAAGTGAATTTGCCTCTTCAGAAAGGAAAGGGCATATGTGGCACTGGCAAGAGGAAGGAAAATTTTGGGCCATTTCAATCATAGTAACTTTGCTGGCATTATGGCCAATGGATATTGCCAAAATTAATAAATCAAATGTCAGTATCTAGGAACAGGTTTAGTGCCATGGTCCCCCATACACCAGAGTTCAGTTTTTGGATCCATAAATCATACTTGGAATCTGTTTCAGCTGCAGTGAAACCTTTTCCAACACACCTTGGTTCCCATCTATAGCACTCCTTGAATCTTGGCCCATGCTATTTCTTCATCAGAAGTAAGTATGACTGTCCTCATGGTCTAAATAAGGATCTGTTAGCCTAAGTAAGATTATTGACAGCAACTTGGTTGGTCATTTGGTCCCAAAATTGCCCTAAAGAGTCCCTCTTAGTTTTTGTCAGTTGGACAAAAAACATGATCTCTGATTTTCCCTGTCCCACTTTTTCCCCCACCATAATGGAAAGGGCTGTTTGGGTAGGGTTTATGTGGAGAGAAGGAAAGAAAGCAGCTGGGGGAAGCAACTCTCCCATCTTGTTTTAACCCAAACTTGCTCTCTAATGTCTTGTGTACCAGCCACAAAAAACCCTAATACTCAGGAACAATGAACCATCATGATAATGAATAATTCTTTGGATTTCCAGCCACCTAAAGTATAGTGTTTGATGTAAGAGTAGAAAGAGATCTGGAGTGATGAAAGGAAAGGGGAGAAGGACAAAGAGAGAGAGGTCCTGGATCTCTTTTACAATCTATCCCTCCTTCAAAGGATCCCTCTTACTTGCTGAAGTAACTGTAGCAAATTTTGGAGGGTTAGTAGAAATGGATATTTATATGTAAACAATATTTTATTAGGATAATCACCAAAGAGCTAAAAGGAATATTGAATTCAACCTCTCATTTTACAGACAAGAAAGCTGAGGTCAAAGAGGTTAAGGGACTTTTCCAAAGTCATAAAGGCAGGAAGTGGCAGAGTCAGAATTTTAACCCAATTCCTTTCTTTTGCCATTTTATTGAACCTCAGAAGCCATGTGCCTATCTCTGGCTGAATGAGCAGAATCTGGATGTAGATGGGGATCAATCCTGTCTCTGGGCTCTCAAACCTTACAGGACCCAACTGGGTGCTGGCAATCACTGATGATTTAGTCAGGATCTGAAGCACTGATGAAAGGCCCATTTAGCCCCCACTCTTGACAGTTCATTTCCCAACTCAGCTTAAAAATCAACTCTTTGCCTGTTAATTGGAAATGTGGGTTGTTGTTCTGTTTGTTTGTTTGTTTTGGGGATAAGAAGTGTTCCAAACCTGCTTCATTATACTTTTTGCCTAGACCAAGAAGAGACTTCCCGACCCCCAGCCCCCAGCCCAGTAAATGAAGCACTGTACTGTTTTTTATAAATGTCTCAGAGTGGTGTCAGAATCCTGGCTGGGAAGCTGACTGGCAAGACACAGCCACTGTCTCTGTTTTCTATCACGGAAGTAAGCGGAGAGCCCAGGGCCAAGAGCTCCCATCAACAGGAATGTGACCAATGAACTCCTGAGTGATGTCATGGCATGGCAAGAGTGGGCCATGCTCAGAGCCCAGGTTTCTGTGCCAGCCCCAACCTTCAGTGCCTTTTCCTCACTCAGTTCTATGCACTGTAATAACTAAGTCAACTGGAAAAAAAAACACTGAAGAAAAGACGAAGGAAAAACAGAGTGTTGGGGCAGCTGGGGCCAGGAAAGAAAGCACACTGCAAGGCATAAAGGAGCATTGTGCTGTGACTTCTCTTGACTTTGGAGTGTTTGGTTCCCCAGGAGTTGGAGAAGATGGGCAATAATCTGTGCTTTCTTTGAAGGGCTCTCCTTTGGATTCCCAGCTGTATAAAGAACAGACTTTGGCTGAGGCAGTAGGAAGAAGGGGCACTGAGAAGGACTGGATTGGAGGTGGGAGGGGGCTGTGGAGGGAAGAAGAAGAAGGATGAAAACAGAGCTCCTTGTATCTCATTTTCAATCCACTTTTACTCATCATGCCCGCCATCCAACCACTAGAGTCCTGGACAAAAGTTCCTGCTTTTCCAACTGGTAAATAAGGACTGATGAAATCATTAAAAAAATATGATTTATCAAGATGATAAATTAGGCACACATTATAAAAATTGTTTGCTGAGGGTGAGAATATTCCAGTCATACTGTAGGTCATAAGCTTTGGTTCATTTAATTCTTGATTTCATGATTTCAAGGTGCTACTGTTTTGGCTTAAGATCCATTTGTAAAGAAAATTCTTATTTATGGAGCATTCTAAGATCTGCAGAGTACTTTCTTCCCAACAGTCATCTGAGGTAGATAGTGAAACTATGATGACCTCTGCTTTACTGATAAGGAAACTGAGTCTTGCTAAGGTGAAATGACATAACCATTTGAGGGAAAGGGATAAGCTTTAAATAAGGCCTGCTACCAGGCATTGTGTTAAGAGCTTTTTACAAATATTATCTAATTTGATTCTCACAACAGCCTTGTGAGCTAAGTTTTATTGTTATCCTCATTTTGTGGTTGAGGAAACTGAGATAAAAAAGGTGAAATGACTTAACCAAGGTCATACAGCTAGTAAATACCTGAGGCCAGATTTGAACTGTACCACTGGGTGCCCAAGTGTCAAAGTTGGAATTTGAATCCAGGTCTCTTGACTTGAAGTCCAGGGTCCTTTCCATTTAACTACAAGATAGTAGAAAAAAAGACTGTTTAGCTCTCCCATGAAATTAAAGAGCATGCATTGTCAGCTCCTTCAAAGTAAGGACTATATCCTTTCTATCTTTTTATTTCTCCCAGCACCAAGCAAAGTGTTTTCCATATTTTGGTCTGAACCTGTGATTTTATTGTATAAGGAAACTCCCTCCACCAGTATAAACCAACAATGGCTTTATAATCTTAGAGAGTTAAGTGGGAGGTTAAATGATTTTCCCATGGCCATACAGGTTGTATTTATAAAAGACTTGGTTTGAATCTATATCTTTTTTCATCTATTATCCTAGGCTGCCTCTCTGTGCTTTGAACATAGTAGGCTCTTGAAAATGAAGCAAACGAATATGTTTTATACAGAAATAATTTTGATGAAAGGTATTCTGGCAATGAGTTTAGAGGACTGAGCTCATTGGAGTGAGGAAGAACCTGGGTGAAGTCCTGCCAAGTGACAAAATCTCACTTTGCAGCCAAAAATGGACAAGCTCCTCCACTGTTTGGTACTGCAGACAAGAACATAAGTTACAGGTTGTCCTCTGTCTCTTCCGTAATAGTGGAGGAAATTTCCATATTGGAGTTCCAAGATCAATTAAATCATAGTTCTGGATCTCTTACCATCAAAAAAAAAATGTCAGCGGTAGCAGCAGTTCTTCCAGACTTTTTCTACCTGCTTCCACCTGCCGTAATTTCTACAGAGAACTATATAGAATCAACAAATAGCATGGTAGCATCTCTTTCATCATTAACTGTATAAAATTTAGTGGGCAGGTCAACAGAAATTCATATCCCAGGTCTGGGAAACAAGGTGACTTTTGGATACAAGATCTCAACCAACATATGTCTTTACTCCCTTGAGTCCCAGATCCCAAAGACAGCACCCAGGGTGGTTAATAAAGTTGGAACTGCTCTGCCCTTCAGCTGGATGGTACATAGGAGAGAGTAGTTAGACCCTGAGTCAGGAGGACTTGAGTTCAAATTCAGCCTCAGGCACTTACTAGCTATGGGACCCTGGACATGTCACTTAACTTCTGTCTACCTCAGTTTCCTCAGATGCAAAACAGGGATAATGATAGCACCTACCTCAAAGTGTTGTTATGAGGATTCAATGAGACATCTATAAAGTATCTAGCTCTAGTACCTGCCACACAGCACACGCTTAATAAATGTTTGTTTCCTCCCCACTTTCTTTCTAGGGAAACCCCTTACATTTGTGATACAGATGCCCAACGTATTTTTTGAGTCCAGAAAGAGACAGGTTTTGATACATAGATTTGGGAATCATCTGCAAATCTGGGGAATTCTCCTAAGAACAAAAGGGCAGGGGATTGTTAGGAACTAAACGAGCCTGGAGCTGCTAAAGAGTTTGGGTCTTTTTTTAAAGGAGAAAGAGTTAATCAGGCACAAAAACTTGTAAAAGGAGCAAAACCAGGGATGACCCTCTCCAAAGCAACCTGCCAATTTCCTCCACAGGTGTTTTCTTTCCTAGTCACTTGCCGACATTGTATCAAGACGCATCCAAGGCGGGAGCCACCTGTTCACTTTCCCTGCTCACCTCTGCAACCTCGGAAGTGGGATCAGAGATGGTTGTAAACCCAGGCAGCTGCTGCCTCCCTTCCGCCCACTAAACCATCCACCCAGATTCTAGGAATTGGGCCAGATCCTGGCAGATAAGTTACTCTCTGTAAGACAAGGGCTTCTGAAGCACATTAACTCTTTTAGGAACAATGGTTCTCTGTTTCATTCCCCTACACAGACTCTCACTTCTTAGTTTTGCAGTATAACGGCTTTAGAGTTGAAAGGACCCTTGGAGATCACCTAGTCTGAAGAATGATCTGGCCAAGGTAGGTCTGTATTATAAAATAGCAAGGGGAGGGTTGCCCCAAAATAGACAAGATGATAGACTGTATAATTACCTCCAAAAAAGGCAACTGAGAAGAAATCAATGTCTCCTAATCTAGCTGTCCTTCACTCACCTCTATAAAATCTTTATAAGAACCATTTAGGCCTACATTGAAGTCTCCTTGATGAAAATGTTGAAACATAGTAATGGTATACTAGGCACAGCTCTGGGACTTGGAGTCTGTGTAGAGAATCTGTAAGTAGGAAGACTGTGGGTTTGGAGCCCACCTTTGTGTGACCCCACACAAGTCACTTTACCTCTTCAGTTGCCTTATTCGTAAAATGAGGCAACTAGCGCAAAGAATTCTAAGGTTCCTTCCAGTTCTAAATCCATGCTTCTGTGATCCTGACTTTCTATCCCTTTGGAAAACAGGGCCAAGTGAGGATGACTCTCAGCCTAGTTGTTGTTTTTTTAGAGACTTGCTATATAATTCATGGAGTTATTTCCTTAGACCCCTATTTAACCCATTATGTGTTTGAAGTTTAGTACTAATAGAGAGGGAAGGATAATGGAGAAAGTTTTGTGCCAAGACTTGGGTTCTACCCATCAATCTAGCTTTGTTATTTACCAGTGAGCTGGGGAAAATAGTTTACTCTGAATTTCAGTTTTTTCATTTCTAAAAAGGCAATAGTAATCCTTTCCTACCTAATAGAGTGGTTGTGGGGATTAAATGACATAAAATATGGAAAAAGAGGTAACGCTTAGTAGATAAGTGAATCAGTCCTGGAGTCAGGAAAAGCTGTGTTCAAATATAGTCCCTTACATATATATGAGCAGTATAAACATGGCTTTATCTTTAGGTGCTCCAAGCACATCTCAAAGATTTAAGTTAGAGATAAGTTGCTGGTTTGCGTCTGTGGAGAGAGTTTTCACACTGGGAGTTCTTGTTGCGGACAAAACTACTGGTCTAGACTGCACTGCCATGGACTCTCCAGATGTATGAACACAAGATGTGTGAAAAGGAACCCATTAAATCTACTATACCTGACGTTTAGATAAATGTAGATAGATAGATGTAATGGAAAGAACGATCACATAAATTATGTACACATAACAAAAAGTACTCCATATAGTATAATTACAAACAAACTTCTAAAACAAACTATAAGTGCTATCAAATTATAAAGTATTCTTATTTCAGCTACACTAAGCCATCACATTTAATGTTGTTTCTGTGGGAAAAATAATAGCTCACATTGAGTTAGTGCTTTGTAGTTAATAAGACACTTTCTTTACAATTGCACCATTAAGTCGGTGTAAGTATCATCATTCCCATTTCTCAATTTCTTTTGCTGGATCACAACCCAGGTCCTGTTTCTTTAGTGACAGTGTCCCCCAGGCTCTCTCCTGGTCTCTCTTGTCTTCTTTGCCTATCCTCTTTCTTTTGGTGATCTGATCCCTCAAGTCTCCCTAAGATTCCCAAATCCTCATCTCCTAGCTCTACTCACTCCTCAGAGTTCTCTACCTCTTCAGCAGCAGCCTTCCCACCCTAGAGCTGTCTCCACATCTTCCCTGGGGCACCCTCCCACCCAACTGATGAATCCTTAGCTTGAACCACTGTTTCATGAGAGGTCAAAGCAAGGCTTACTTTTTTCCAGTCTCTTCCCATTCTTTGGATTTCTCTACCTTGTTGATATATCTAAACTAGACGTATCTTGGTATATCTAAGCTTAGGTATCTTATATCTAAGAGGGTGCCTTCCCCACCCTCCTCCCAACTTTCCAACTTCCCTTTTCTTGTTTTCTTTTCTCATAGGATGTAAGCTTCTTGAAGGCAAGGACTGTGATTTCCTTTTATTTGTATCTCCCGCATTAAGCACAATACCTGTCCTATAGTAAGCACTTAATACCTATTCCAATGAATTTCTGTCCTGGATTCCAAAAATCTGATATCTCTACCATGAGAAGCACCTGGAACTCAACATTTCCACACTAAATATATTTACTCCTCCCTTAACCTCATCCCTGCTCCATATTTCCTTATTTCTGTTGAAGGCACCACCATTCTTTCAGTCAACAAATTTATAACCTCTGAGTTACCTTTGATTCTCCCTATCTCCCTCACTGCCTGTTATCAGTCAGTTGCCAAGTCTTTCTATACATTCCTCATTTCCACCTCCTTCACTCTGGTCACACTTGCTCCTGCCCTATTTGGGGGCCTTACCACCTCTTGCTTGGTTTCCCTATTTTCAGATTCTCTCTATTCTGTCCCACACAGGACTGTGAAAATGATCTTCCTAAGTAACAGATCTAACCATGTCACTCCCTTTCTTAGAAAACTTTTCCTCAGCCTGACATGTAAGGCTCTCCCTACTCTGTCTTCTACTTACTTTTGTAGATTTATTTTATGTTCCTCATAGACTTTAAATTCTAAACAAATTGTTCCTTGACCTTGACACTCCTCCACCTGCTTCGATGTATTTGTAGTACTTATTTTCCATGACCGTATTGCACTTCCTTTTTGGATCTGTCTTCAGAGCTTGTTCAGTGTCCATCCTGCTGACTGGCCCCAGGCGGTCATCCCCAAGGTTTCATGCCTTATGGGCAGCCCCCCCAACCAAGATAGACTACTAGGGATCCATATCGTGTGAGATGCCTAAAACCATCAAGGATGAGGTCAGGGTGATAAGCCAGAGGCAGCACACATCAGCTGCAAACCCACTGGATGTCTAGACTTGAACTTGACATTATAGTCTGTTTTAGTATGGAGGCTCAAGCCATATGAATACAGTATAATCATGATTATCAAAATTTTCCAACACAAAACGCAAGTAAGGTGTGGAATTAAATGAGATGCCTTTTACAGAGGGAATAAAGGATACTTGTCTGTTGGGGAGTTTGTTTTGCCCTATTGTTGTTAGTATTTATAGGTTATTAGTGATTTATGTAGAGCTGGAGGGAGTGGATAGGGCTCAGCTATGACTCTTCCTTTTTGTGCCTGAGGTAAATTGGAGATAGGATTTTTGAAGTTAAGGAGACTGAAGAACTAAGAAGGCAGGAGGCCAGTGCTGGGGGGAAAAAGACTGTGTCCCAAGTACTGAACTTGTGGGAAGAGGAAAAGTGATCTGGAGACGCAGATGACAACAACAAGGATCTTGACAGTAGAGAGTGAACTTTAAAGGAGAAGGGGTAGTAAGTGTGTGTCTTTGTTTCCTCTGATCATAGCTCATAGAAGGCATGTAATAAATGCTTGTCAATTGATTGGTGGTGGTAATGGGGAACAAAGAACATGCCAACTCCTTCTTCTGGTCCTGTGTGATAGAGGGCATGAGAAAAGGAGCAGCCAGCCTTGGATAGGGTGCTAAGAAATGTGGTGTCTTCAATAGAAAGCTAGGTTTCAGTGAATACCAGAAGATAAGAAAAATGTGAGGGGAAGAGATAGAGGATGAGTGGGGGTATTTGTTATTAATTGTGGGGGATTCCAAAGAGTAGGGTGGAAAAGAGGGGCAAAGGAGATTAGGGCCAGGGGAGAGCTAGGGCTGAGCTCTAAGGATGATATTGGGGATGGGGAGAAGTGGGGGGCAATACCCAGGGAATGGAGGTTTTCTATACTTTTGAGGTCTACAGGGATTAGAGGAGCAGAGGGAGAAATGTGCTGGTTCTAGTACTTGGGGAATGCCAGATTGAGAAGCTACACCAGCTCCAAGCCAGATAGATATTACTCAGTTGAGCTGAGCCTTGAAGGCAAACAGAGACTGAGAGATGGATGGTGCTGTAGCTAGGAATTCTGACATCTGGGGCAAATTCAGCAGAGCAAATTCTAGGTCCTTGGATGTGGCCTTTTGACTGAGTCCAAGTTTTACAAAACGAATCCTTTTATTAAGGGGGTTTGTTCTATGAAGTTGGGATTCAGTCAAAGGGCTGCACTTGAGGTGGATGTAAAGGAAAATTAGAAGTGTTGGGTGGGGAGGAAAATTAGAAGTGTTTTGTATACCAGCAGCTTTTTTGGTAAACATTGAAATTTGGAATGTAAAATATTAAAGCCAAGAGTCCAAAGTGAATCAATCAAAAGTCAACAGGTAAAAAGAGAAAGTATCCCAATCTAAGAAGTGCAAGTAAAATACCTAGTTTTGCTTCAGTCCTTATTAATTAAGTCTGATATACATATACTTCCTAGTTCCATGGAACAGGCTGGGTGTGGGGAGAAAGGAAGAGGCAGAAACATGGGGAAGGAAGCAGGCTCTATAGGGGGTAACAAATAGAAAATCATACTGTGACCCTTTGCTAGGAACAGCTCAGAGAGTTAAGAGGGAGGTGGTAGCTTAATCTGAACTCTTTAAAAACTCTAAACAATGGGTGGAAATTCACTCCTCTCTGGCAAGCCTTTGATGGTTCTGGGAGGGGCAACTTTGACTAATTTTTAGCTACTGTCATTAAAAGAGGTTAGTTTAAGGTAAGGTAATGGAGGCCTCCTGACCTCTCCAAAGAGTCATCCTAGCCAGAAAATGGCAGCCCTTTTTCCTTTGATTCATATATTACCCAGAAACCACTAGCTTCCTGGAATTCATAACAAAAACTTCCAACTATCTCAGCAATGACTTTGAAATACAAAAGTTTTTACTAACACCTATTAGGTCCTGAGAGAGTATAACACAAAATAAATACATTTTGATAGGATACATTTTTGACAGAGGACATGGGACAGAAAGTCTAGAATATAATATACTGCTCTAGGGGTAGAAGGGCAGGTCTAAATAAGGTGTGGTAATGGGAAAGCCCAGATACCTCCTGGGGGGCAACAGAAAGGCAAATGAAAATGAGGTAAATGCAGAGGAGAGGTTGGGGGATGCTGAATGTGCCTTGGGTGGGTGTGGGTAGCATTGGTTCTACTCACTGCTTGCTATAGAATCAAAGGATGCTTGAATTTGAATTGAAAGAAACTTTAGAAGTCATCCTTTCTAACCCCAATCTGAAGCATGAATTCTCTCCTGATTCCCAGATTCCCTGATGGCATCTGAGAAAGTGGTAACCAAATGAGAAGGATTCATCATGAATGCTACACTCAAAAGTATTATTAATAATAACTAATATTTATAAAGCAATTTTAAGTTTGCTAAGTCATTTACACATTTTATCTCATTTGAATCTTGTTGTGTTTGTCCTTTGTTCTTGAAGAGGACCATGACATCCAGATGATGACATGACTTGCAGTTGACTTTGATTTGAGTGAGAGAGGGCTGTGCAAGGTCACTACCCTCACTTTCTTCTCCTGAGCCATCTGGGTCCAGTGGCCTGATATTCATCAGGATGACTGGAGATGACTCAGGATGCAATGTGAGGCCCTGACCCTTTAAGGCTAAGGTCTTACCACATTCTCACTTTGAGTGAGATATACCCATTCAATGAGTAGGCATCTTTAAGTAATTACTCAAGGGATCACCCCTTTAATTTAAAAAAAAATCAAACTGGGGGGAGGGAAGACCCTCAGGATTCCTGGGTAAAAGAGAAACAATTACTATTTAGTAATTAAATTCACTCTGTGCTAGGTGGATGGGGACTTGTTGTCCAGAGTGAGTTAGGTTTAAGATTTGATCTTTGAGCAAGAAATGTTGCAAGTAAACCCAAAGGAAGAAAAGGCAGCTTTTGGCCATGGAGTGTACCTTCCCCTGGGTAGAACACCAGAGGAAAGAGGAGAGAAGAGGGAAGGAGAGGGAGGGGAGAGGCTTCTCCCTCACAGGTAGTGTTTGTCCTTCATTCTCAAAGAGGACCATGACATCAAGATGATTTGCACTTGACTTTGATTTGAGTGAGGGAGGGCTGTGCAAGGTCACCAACCTCACTTTCTTCTCCTGAGTCATCCATTTGAATCTTACAACCCCTGGAAGAGAGGTGCTATTGTTATCCTCATTTTACAGATGAGGAGACTAAGGCTGAAAACAGTTAAATGATTTGCTCAGGGTCACATAGCTAGTAAGTATGAGGCAGGATCTGAACTTAGATCTTCCTGACTCCAGGGAGAAACCTGAAATGGGGAAAATCACAGCAGAGACATGTAGGCTGTTCTGCCCTCCCAGAAGACAAAGAATTGTCCTTCAAAAAAAGACAGAAGGGAGTATTGTAGAGGCAGATAGCCACCCTCTTTGCATCCCCAACACAAATCTCCTGCCCTTTGTCCCAGACTATTTTTCCCTCTCTGACCCTAGCCCCAGTCAAAACTTATCCATTTTTATGTTGTTTTAGTTAAAAAACCTTTGTCTTGCCCTTAAGTTCCAATAAACTCCACCGGACAAGGAGGACAGAAAGGAAATAAAGAGAAGCAAGAACGTCTCCCTCTGCAAGGCCCTTCCTCAAGTCATTTTCAAGTGTAACATCTGGACTGACCATTACTATGGAGATGGGAAACTCAAGTAGATGCTACACCAGAATTCATTTGGTGATATATCTTTGAAGTTGGCTTTGGAAGTTTTGGGGAAGATGAAGAGGAAGATAGTTCATCTTATTCTACCTGGGAGAACATGCTACTATCAGTGTTGAGCCAGGTGTGATTTCCAGATGCTATTTCCCCTAAACCCCTTTTCTGGAACTTTGGAGAGTTATAGCATAGTAATGGTAATAGAAAGGGTGGGAGACACTCCATTGAGCCCATATTATTTCCTGATTGGTTAGGAGGAAAAACAGAAGGAGAAACAGAGATATGACCCTCAGCTAAAGCAACCAGTACTTGGTCATGATTTTTTGCCTTCTGATCAGGTTCTCTACACCTTTGAATTGTTGTGTATGTATTGAGTCCTCTGACAGTTGCCACATTTTTGGTGTGCTTAGTGATAGCAGAGGGTAAAGATCTGGAAAGATCAGAGAGACAGAAGACACATCTCTATTTCAGTATGAACTAGGGAAAGGAAAGAACAGACACTCACACCACATTGAAGTCCTACAAGCAAAGGAGGAATACTCATATCCTATCTTTAAACAAGTACAAGTTTCCATAAACAGGAGAGTAGGAATTTTTGTAACTGTTATATATCCCTAGACCTAATAAAGATTAACCTTGGAGTCAGACTGAGTAAAGCTTGGACAAGATCATTCTCCCTTGGGATGTGCATGCTCCATGGAACTGGAACTGTCCTGCCTCCATACTTCTTTACAGGTAAGACATTGTGCTTGTTACACACAGTTATGCTGAACATGCAACATCCACTCTTGCCTGTTTCATTCCTAACCTAAGCATCATCTGTCAGGTAAAGCAAATTGTCACCCAATTCTGGCATTAAACAGTGATTCTCTTGTAACATCATGTAGCAGAAGGGTATTTGGAGCATCCTGAACTATTTGAATACCCCTCCATCAATGAAGTTAAAAGATGTGAGGGACAAGTGATAGAAACAATTAGATGTAGAGTTGTGCCTTCTTTAGACTTTGAGTGATTTCTTTGAGTAGGACTTGAGAGTCAGGAAGTAGCAATGGGAGGGTATGTATACCTTTCAGACTCTGATTGGCTAGCGTAAAGGAAGTGTAAAGATGTTTTTATACTTCTTTACTGCTTTAGGAGGCATGAAGATGTTCCTTAATCAAACTACTTGTGTTGAGCCTTTGACCATTGGGTGATGGCAACTGACACCACATAGGAAATTTCTAGTGATTGATGGAGAGGATCAATCATGTCTCTTGGGCCTAAAGCAAGCTAGTCAGCCCTGAAGAAGGTCATCTCTAGTAGTCAAGAAGAGAGCCAGCTTTTAAGGAAGAATCGAGGTCTCTCACCACCTCTCCTTTTGCTATTTACAAAGTGTAGCAACAGTGGGGAGAAAACATTTATATTTTTCTATTCCCTCTCCCTCATTCTCCCTCCACCGAATGACTTCTTGCAGCAGAGGCCCTTGGCCTCCTTATTTTTTCTGACCACTCACTAGTGGACATGAGAGTTACAAGAAAAGCCTTCTAAGCTGAGCTGCTGGGTTGAATCAGCAAGCGAGTCAGCAAGAGAAACAGTGTAGTAATGCCCCAGAACAGAACTTCAGTGAAGCCAGAAGCCAGAGGCAATGGAGATTACATCTAAGAGGTGAAGTAGCATCTAGGGGAGACATAGCAGCCAAGATCAGAGAGAGGATATGCCCTGGAGCAGTGGAGACAGGAGCTGTCCCACCACATGGCTATGTGCCTCATCATTGGTTAACTCTTTGGCTGCTGTATATTGACACATGATGGCAGGTTTATGAGCAAGATGTTGTTTTCTGTTACTCTTCCAGCAAATACCTGAAGATGTTGTGTTGCTTCGGTTCTTACTTTGTTATTTAAGTCAGTATCTTTGCCTTGAGCTAATTGTGTCCTAGAGTAAAGGGCCATACAAGTAAGAGGGCTCATGAGCTATAGTTATAGTAGTGAAGACCTTGAACAGAGCTAGTCATGCCCTGGGAGACCCAAACTGTGAACACCAAATTGTGGATTGATAGGATCAATATCCACCATGTTTCTCAGACTTCCATACAAGTTAGTTTCTTTTCCCTAAAAGTCAAGGGAACTCTCCCCAAGACTTAATTGGCCCAGGGCTCAAGCTGGTTTGTTGACCACAGCAATCTGGTGACCTCATGCTGTGTTGGCTTCTTACTGGTCCCAGAGCATAAAACGTCACAGCCATATGGAGTCAGGGCCTTCAGAATTGGTACGTGTCCCATGACATCCCCACATACTGCCTGGCTAATCAGATGTATTTCAGTATGGAGACAAGTCTACACAAAGTAACTGCTATATCCTTTCCGAGTATCTTTTCCGGGGTATAGTTAAGTCAACTTCCTTTTGTTAACTATTGAATAACCTATGAGAGTCTCGTTTCCTTCCAGTAGGGCCTAAACTACCAGGCAGTATGCCAGATTTGGGCCCAGACAAGGGAACATTTACAATTATAAAGGCATTCTTAGGAACAAAAATTCCCTGTGGAGGTGAAAATAAAAGTATATGGCTTGAAAGGAGCTTGAAACACAGGGCCTGGAGAGTAGATAATCTGCAGAAAAAAAGGCAGGAAAAGATGTTTGAAAGTAAATATGTTGGGTACAGAGAAAAGACAGGAGAGGCAAAAAGAGCTTGATAACAGTACTGTGAGGTAGAAATAAGGAATTGATTCTAAAGTATACTGTAGACAATTAAAGAGACAACACATAAAGAAAAAAAGATTTTGTGAACCTGAGTTCAATGTTATAGCAGGAACTGCTGAAGAAACACTGCTTTGGCTCCTCTTGGCTTCCCCCTTCCTTATACTTTCATCTGAGGTGTGAATTACTTAAGCAGTTCAATTTCCTCTGAGCGATGGATAATAGGCCAGTGACACAGGAGTTTAACTTTAGGGACAAAAGATTTCACTAATGAAAAAAATCCCAAAATGGGCTATTAAAAATGAAATGATTCAAAAAATATGCTTAAACCAAGATTAGATTTCAAATATAAGTGAATTTTAGAAGGAACCGGAGGGCAGTTTTAATATTTAAGGGCTAATTGTCTGGACTTGGTCTCTTAGCTTCACTGACCAAAACTATAAATTCAGCATTAGTGTCTTTGGCCACTTTTTCGTAATGGTATTATCATGCATGAGTATATTATTTCTGTTTCTTTCTGTTTATATAACCCTTAGTAGTCTAAAGCTTTTCAGTCAGCTCTGCTCTCCTTAGTTGTGTCTTAAGAAGGAACAAAAGTTTAGCAAGCTTTCCCACAGAGGTCAATAAGTTCTATAGGAACTTACCATATAGATAAAAAAACACCCCCCCCACAGATATATACGTGTGTGTGTGTGTGTGTGTGTGTGTGTAGCTTTTCCACAAAACTACCCATTTCAGTCATAATCAATAATCAAGCAGCTAAGTATCTCAGTGGACAAAGTGCTAAACATGGAATCAGGAGGACTTAACCTCTTATCCTCAGTTTCCTCATCTACAAAATGGTGATAATAATAGCATCCATCTCATAAAGTTGTGAAGACCAAATAAGATAATATGTGTGAAACCTTCTACAAACCTTAAAATTCTATATAAATATTAGCTGTCATTGTTCATAAAAAGAATTTATTAAGTGCTTTAAGTGCAAGGAATACAAAGAAAGGCAAAAACAATCTCCATCCTCAAGGAGCTCGTATTCTAATTTTTCTGTCAGTGATATACCTAGTTATCCAAAAATTCTGCCAAAAATCTTAAGGTTTTTTTTTTCTCACTTTTCTTTATACCATTACTCTTGCCTTGCCCTCATCAGTTGACAACCCTAAGGATTCTGTCTTTGGAGTATTTCTTGCTTGGGGCCCCTCCTTTCCAATCCCATTGCCAGTACTCTAGTCTAGCCCCTCATTACCTTTGACCTGAACTATTGTAATAGCCTACTAAATGGTCTCCCTGCTTTCAGTCTCACTACTACCAATCTAGCTCATTGCCAAAAATAATTTTTCTTACGCACAAATTTAACCACATTGCTTTTCTGCTTATGGATTATTGTTTTAGTATTTTCCTGTCCTACCTGAGGAAAGAAGGGTGTCATGGGACAGGAATCAGAACTGGTTGGGCTTATAAGGGGGGGAACACCATACATATTTAACTAGAAGAGAAACAGTTTTTTCAGAAGACAAAGTTAGAAGTCAACTAGTCCAGAGCTCAACCAACATCTTGTGCACTTTTGTTGTTTTTACCATGATGCCTCGTAATACTTCACATTTGCATTTTGAATATAGGATCATGGAGCTAGAGCTAGGAAAGACCTTAGAAATCATCTAGCTAGTCACCTCATTTTATAGATTCATAAACCAAGAGAATTTAAATGACAAGGTCAAATAGGTAAGTGATAGCAGAGATGGAGTTTACCCTCAGGTTCCTCTACTCCAAGGTCAATGCTTTTTCTACCAAATCATTCATACCCATAATCTCATTAGCAGGAGACACTCCTTGGTGTAAAAATTAACTCCATTGATGCAGATTGGCAACCGTTCAGTAACTTTTATTTTACAGAATTCCCTGGGGTCAGGGAGAATTCCATTGTCTTTTCCTTGGTTCCACAGCTAGTAGGTGTCAGAGTCAGAAGTTGAATTAACCCTCCATCTATTATGCCACACTGCCACTCTGATATAAGAGTACAAGAATATTGACCTTCTTTTAAAGATGAAGTTCACAGAGGATATGACTTGCTCAGGGTTGTAGGAGAAACTTGGACTGTAGCCCCTGGGACCCTTGGTTTCCAGCTAGGCTCTGATAGGTGAACTTATCTTAATATGTCTGTTGTCACTTCTCAGCTTTCTCCAAAATAGTGACACCACTCACATGTGCTCAACTCTCATTTCAGATTTTAACTCCCATATATGTGTCATCTTCCCCTTGTCAAATGTAAGCTACTTGAAGACAAGGACTGCCTTGCTTGCTTATAGTTAAATCTCTAGCTCTAAGCACAGTGCTGGGACCATAGGAAGTGTTCAGTCAATGCCTTTTTTTTCATTCATTAATTGACAAGAGATACAGATGGAAGTAGATGCCCTCATACAAGCACATTTCCTCCAGTAGCACATTTTCCCAATGTTGTCTCTTTGATACCAAGAGGTATTTTCACTCTCATCCTGCTATCGCCATCATGACTGGCACATAAGTAGGTGTTTGAAATGCCTAATGAATTGAATAGATCTATACAAATACATGCATAGTGGAGGGGAGGGGCAGGTGAGGAGGAGGAAGGAGAAGATGTGAAGAAGTCACCCTCAGTAGTGTATTCAGTTGCTCCTCTATCCTTATCCATAGCTAAATGCTATGATCCCATGACTGATTTTTGCATGTATATACACACATATATATGCATAAATATGTTTATACATAAACTTTTGAGACACTTTGTGTATATATGTTGTATATATGCATATACATAGTATGTGTATACATATACTGTAGTTGTCTACACAAACCTAAAGGGAGGTAGGAGTGATCTTAGCTACTTGCCTATTCTCAGGCAACCTAGGCTATAATATTAATCTCAATCCACCAAGACAGGTGGGGCTTTTAATATGTGATCCAAAGTTTCCTGGAGATACTTAGGCTTGAATTAGGAGATTCAGTATGAATCCTCCTGGCAGCTGAAAAAAATGGCATAAAACTGATATTTTCCCCCAGAATTACCATTCCCCTTCCTAACAATCATCCTAAAAAAAATCCACTTAAAATATTCACAAAATAATGTTATAAACATTTTAAAATAAATGGACGTTGATATTTTCATTTATACATGTTCTTCTGCCTTCCAAAAACAGGCATCTTGAATTTTTTTCTTCAGCCATATATTTTTTTCTTTCCTTTCATCTCCACAATGATCATTGTCTTCAGTATTAAAGCTTGAAAAAGTTTGCTAACTTGCCCTATCAACTGTGACCTGTCTAGAAAAAGAAACTGAAGCTGGGCGAGCATCTCCTCATTCACCTATGTTTATTCGCTCATACAAAACATATTGAAAGGTATGTCAAATAGAAGCCATCAGAACTGTAATTTTACCATGATTTTTAAAAAATGGAAATTGACTCACTAAAAAATGTGAAGGCCAAGAGGTATTGTAATGGAAAGAGAATTAGCTTTGAAGTCAGATGACCTGGGTTCATATCCTGGTGCTGCACTACCTGCTTTTGTGACTTGGGTGATTTCTCCATTCCTGTATTTTCTCTGGCTGTCCCCTCTCATCTCTGCCTCACCATTTCCCTGGCTTCCTTCAAGTCCCAACTAAAATCCCATTTCATCCACTGCATTGTGGGCCATCACCATGCATCATGACTTTTGTCTTACCATTAGACTGAGTGCAACTCTGCCTCACTTCAATTCCTGGGTAAGTCTAGACATCCCCCTGTGATGTCATAGGTCCTCTTAGAAAACAAAGGATGGACAGCGAAAAAAATCTCATCTTCTACAGGAAGCATTTCCCAACCTCTCTTACTTCCAGTACTTTCCCTCTGTTAATTATTTCCAAATAATCCTGGAAGCAGCTTGTTTATACAAATTCATTTGCTTTCTGTCTTCCTCTTTAGATCGTGAGCTCCTTGAAGACAGGAAGTGTTTTTTGCTGTTCTTTGAATACCCAGAGCTTAACACAGTGCCTGGCACTTGGAGTTACTTAATAAATGCTTGTTGACTGACGAGTCAAATCATGTCATCTCTTGCCTGAATTCACCTCAAAATGAGCAGGTTAGTTTGAATGATTTCTCAGTTTTCCTCCAGCTCTAAATTATTTTGAAAACACACACACACACACACACACACACATACACATATATATTTTTTAAATTGAACTTTTCATAAAATTTTAGAGCAGGTAAGGACTGTCTAGTCTAATCTTCACATTCTATTATGGGCATTACATAAGATCTTTAGAATGTGTGAGACCGCAGTGACTAAACAACAGCTAGCATTTTCATAATACTTTAAGGTTTTATAAAGTGCTTTACATATATGCTAACTAATTTGATCTTCATGACAACCCTGTGAGGAGGTATTTTGATACCCATTTTAACAGATGAGGAAACTGAAGGAAAGAGCAATTAAATAGCTTGCCCAGGGTCATAGTAGCTGAAGCAGAATTTGAACTCAGGTCTTCCTAAATCTAAGCTCTGCACTCTATCTACTTCACTATCTAACTACCAATATTCTGTTTTGTATCAATACTCATTAATACCAGGTCATGGTGATGATTTTCTCATCTGTCATGAAGAGATTAGTTGAACTCAGTGATCCCTAAGGTAACTTCAAACTCCACAGTTCTGTGATTCCATCAGTCAATGATAATGAAAATTTAAAAAGAAAGTCCTACTGGGGTAAATCACTTTATTTCTATAGGTCCAAATTTCTCCGTTTATTAAAAAAAAGATGGGGGAAGAATTAGATTAGATGATTTCTAAGGTTCTTTCAAACTAAAATTCTATCTTAGTATGTACATAGATAGGCAACTTGAGTTTTGTAATTCCTTCCCATATCTAGTTAATGCTTTTTTCTACAGATGAGTTCAATCACTTCACTTAAGATCCATGGCCATTTTGACATTTCACCTGCTGGTTTTGCCATCCACCAGGTGCTAGGCCCATTTTATTGGCTGCACTTTCTGGGGTCTTGTTAGCAGAGCAAGAAAGACAGGGCAGCTGGCACATGAAACAGGAAGGGAACAGCTGTAGCTGAGAACCCTGGGGAATGTAGCAAACCTTGCCCACACTGGAGCTATCTTCAGCCACCACATTTAAGCAGGGAAAAGTACGGTTTCCCCTGCGTTCACAGAGCCATGAATGTTAGGAGGGAGAGGAAAGAGAGACAATAGGACTTTGTTACATCCCGACTACAATGAGATTGACTGATTCTGGATATTTTTTCTTTTATGTTTATTAGAGAGCTTTATTTGTCTTACAAGTGTTCCCCTGGGGTGGAGGTGATAGGAAAGTGAAATTGCTGGTCAGGCTTCTAAGCTGCCTGTGGTCTCAACACATACTAACAAATGATCTGTGATGAATTCATGCTGCAGGTTGTGCTGGGTCCATCTGGGTCAGCAGGAAAATAGGAAGACCATTCAAGGGGACCCTTTTCTCCTGGACTTTCCTTTGCCCCTTCTTCTGGCCCTTAGCCACCCAAAACCCATTTGGGCTGCTTGACACACCCTACTTGTAAGAAATAGGAACCATTAACTTTATTACTTCTAGTGCGATGGAACACCTCCAGGAAGTATCTGTCCTCCCTCGAGACAATGCTTACTCCCTGCATTGTCATCAAATTTATTAATCCTGCCTGAAGATCCCTGGGCTTTTCCATTTACCTCAATACTGTATCCTTAGGTTTTTTGAGTCTTTTCATACTGCCTTACTGGATTTTCATTTTATGTGTAGAGTATAAGCTCCTTGAGAGTAGGAACTATCATATTTTCTCTGTTGGTTTCTTATTTTTGTTTGTTTCTATTTTAATTTTCTATCCACAGTGCTTGATCCATAGTAAGGACCTAATAAGTACGTTTTCATTCATTCATTTTTTGGAGATAATTGCCTATCAGAAAAGCGTGTTTCAGATGACTTGGAAATCTGAGTCAGGGGCCTGGCAAGACCCCTCCCAGGCAGTACCTTTTATCTGACTTCCTTTCTTCCTCAACCACCACCATTCCCACTCCCACCCCCACTGTCCCCCCTGCCAAATCCTACTTGTCCTATATTCTTTTGCCTAAGAATCCTGTTTGGTGACTAGTTAGCTAATCTAATCAATTAATTTTAGCTATGGCTGATACCTAGTTACTTAATGTGTTGACCAATTCTAGGTAACATTTGCATTTTAACAGAACCTTTTAATGCCTTTTTCTAAAGAAGTAGCTGCATTTTACTCACTGTAGAAGGCTAATACAGGAAACATTTACGAGTGGGAGGTCTTTTCATGTAGCTAACCTCCAAAGCACACCATTTAGGCTGCCACTATTCCACCTGCCATTAGACTGAATCTGTCATATTTTCTGCAGGGGGTCATTTGTTAGGAGTTTGCGGTGGGGTGTAGAATTCCCTTCTAGGTTGGGTCTAACTTAAAATCCAAGCCGTGCTCAGTTGGTAAGCTAGATTTCTCTGGAATGCTAAAATCCATGGGGCTAAAACACATTAAGAGATCAGCATTTAACTGGGCGGTGGGGGAGGGGGGTGTTAGTCCTTCACCGTGAAGCAATATGCAGAGAATTGTTTAATGCAATCTGTTTCCCCCAAACTTCAGTCTTCTATAGCAGTAGCATTTGATGTTCCTGCTATGGGCTCATGTGTCAGTGTGATCACAGGCCAGATCTGCTATCCCTCTCCATGGCTCAGCCCCCACCAGTGAAGCCCAGGGCTCAGACTGAACTTAGTAGTAGCAACCCATCTTCTTTCCTGTCTTCCTAGTCTCCTTTGAATCCTAAATCTTGTTGTCATTTGTGAAGGCAAAATTAAATAATCTCTTTGGCATTACCACAGCACTATCACTCTAAGGACTCTTGTTTTGAAAGGATCCTAATCTAGGCTTTGCCCTCTGCTAGATGACCTGGAGCAAATGGTTTAAATAGATTCAAGTCTTAGTTTCCTTGGCTCTAATCATAATAATCTAATCTAATAATTCTAAATAAATTTAGAATTAAAAAAATCTAAATCTAATAATCTAATCATAATATGCTAATCAATTTTTCCTAGCCCCAACCTGTCCACAAAGACTGAGGATAAGGGAGTTCTCTTGAAGTGCTTAAAAGGTCACTGAAAAACAGAGCTGTTTAAAGTCAAAGGATTCTTATTCCTCAATTACTATCTAATTCCAGCCATAGTGAAGGAAAGATGTGGGGAGTAGGGGAGGAAGAAGAGAGAAGCAATCCTTATGTCTGCATGATTTTAAGATCTATCAGCTTAGAAAAATCTACCCTGAAAAAGTAGTCCTAGAATGAGGGGAGATGAAATTACTAGGTCTGGCAAGCACTCAGAATCATATCATGAAGTCTTGGCATAGCATCATGGACCAAAGCCTCATCTTGTGCCAGTTTCATAAAAAGAAATGGGAGTAATTCTGAAAGTTCTCCATGATTCCAATTATAGGAGTCATTATGGGGGCATGGGTTTCAAACCAGCTCTACCAGTTTTAGCTAATTCTTGTTAGGTAAGGGCAAAGAAGTGTCATGTAGGCTAGTGGTCAAGTCTCCTTTACTGAGGCTTCAGGTTGTTTTAACTCTTCTTACATTCTCTGCTTCAGAAATGGTGAATGAGCTTGGTAGAAAGAAACCAAAAATGAAACTATTAGAGGATAGATATTCAATAGCAGCTGGACTTAAAAGTCTTATAAACATTTAGGTGTTTTTTTTTCTTTTTAATCTATGTCTATTCTGAGCATAATCTGATCTATTTTGTATACATTTCCTATAGAATTGTGCATGTGTATTAGTTCTAGCTGTATGAATTGTGTACTATTGGGATCCTAAAGGGGCACATAAAATTATGGTATTTACTATAAAGACCATGCCCCTTCCCTCTTTCCTAAAACATTAATGGTCAAACAAGATCAATCAGCATTGGGTTAGTCAGTAGTCATTGTATTTGAATGCTATACAGTTGGTCTGGTACTCACTATGCACCTATTTTCCATGTTCTACCTAGCACAACCCCCACATGGACTTGAGTTCACATTTGCATGTGTGTGTTTGTGTGTGTGTGAAAGACAGGCAGAGACAGGGAGACAAGGGGGGAGAGAGGGAGAGAGAGAGAGAGAGAGAGAGAGATTAAGAGATGCATGTATATTCTGGCAAGTGTACTTCATATGGCTTGAGCATCCATCCTCGTGTGAAATGGAAAAACTTTAAAGTCCCCTGGACTCTAGATATTCAGTTATTACCATGCTAATAGAAACCTAGGTGAACAGCAGAATCAAATCCATAAAGGCATTTAATTGAAATAGAAAAGGAAACATTAGAAACATGCTCAACATCCATTTCCCAAATAAATACATTCTCTTATAGTAGGAGATCTTAACCTTTCTGGTATCATGGATTCCTTTGGCAGTCTGGTGAAGCCTTTTTAGAATAATGCTTTTAAATGCATAAAACAAAACAAATTGAATTTTAAAAGAAATCAATTATATGGGAAAAATTATCACAATGTTTTAAAATTAAATTCATGGAACCCAGGTTGAGAACCTCTGGAAACTCTAGCTTACACGCCAGGGGAAAAAGGATTACATTTTCATTGTCTGTCATGTTCCATTCCGTGGGGGCTCCTGGGTACAGAGATACAATCAGACTCCACATCATCCCCTTTCTCGCTCACTGATCTGACATGCTTGCCTCTCAGATGATTTTTACAGGAATCAAAGTTCTCACCTCATGATGTAATCACCCAGTACACACACACAGAAGCACACACACACGCACACAAAGACACACACTCACATGAAAAATTGAGTCCTGAGAATTTTACTCAATGAGGGATGTTTTGTAGGTCCATACACCATGGGAAGCAGAGCTCTGAGAACTTTTCCCTTTAGCCAAGCTTACTACAAGTACAATGATAGTTGAGAGAAGGGAGAGATCAAAGTGGGTTGGAGTGGTTAGAGATTTCATTTAACTGAAACCTAAAAGTTGAGTAAGATTTAGAGAGGTGAGGAGGGGAAGGGGGAAAAGAGGAAGAACATTTCTATCAGGGGAAATAACATGAGGAAAACCTCAGAGGCAAAAATGACCATGGTACATAGGGAAAAGAGTCATGTAGTACACATGCCTGATGGGAGCAAAGGAAGCATGGTTAGAATCTTATTCTGCTAATGTCTAGCAAGTAGTTAACGAGAATCCAGGATATGCATAGTATTATAATAGGATGGCATTCAGTAAATGCTTAATAACTGACTGACTGACTGACTTTCTACTAAGAAGCTCTCTTTAGGAAGAGTGCCTTTATGGTAAGAGATTGTCTCTTTCAATTTATTATCTCAATAGGTGGATCAACCTCCAAGCTCACCTTGGCAGCAACCACAGATACAGCAGCAACAGCAGCCCATGTCCCACAGGAAATTCTCTACTCCTAGGCATGGGTCTCTGGGCTTCCTGCCTCAAAAGAGAAGAAGCAGGTACCACGGGAAGGTGAAGAGCTTCCCCAATGATGACCCCTCCAAGCCCATCCACCTGACTGCCTTTCTAGTCTACAAGGCAGGCATGACCCATATTGTTCGAGAAGTGGACAGGCTCAACTCCAAAGTCAACAAGAAGGAGTGGTCAAGGCTGTGATGATTGTGGAGACACCCCACCATGGTCATCATGGGCTATGTGTAAACCTTACAAGGTCTGCGGAGCTTTAAAACCATCTTTGCTGAACACATCAGTGATGAGTGTAAGAGGCAATTCTATAAGAATTGGTATAAGTTCAAGAAGAAGGCCTTCACCAAATACTGCAAGAAGTGGCAAGATGATGATGGCAAAAAAGCAGCTGGAGAAAGACTTGAGCAGCATGAAGTACTGCTGGGTGATCCGCATCATTGCCTACACCCAGATGCGCCTGCTTCCTCCAAGGCAGAAGAAGTCTTACCAGATGGAGATCCAGGTGAATGGCTGAGAAACTGGACTGGGCCAATGAGAAGCTGGAGCAGCGGGTGCCCATGTCCACTGTATTTGGGCAGGACGAGATGATTGATGTCACTGGGGTGACCAAGGGAAAGGGTTACAAAGGGGTCACCAGCTGCTGGCACACCAAGAAATTGCCCTGAAAAAACCTGCAGAGGCCTGCATAAGGTGACATATTAGAGCTTGGCATCTTGTCCAGGTAGCCTTCTCTGTGGCTCAAGCTGGTCAGAAAGGCTACCACCATCACACTGAGATCAACAAAAAGATCTACAAGATTGGCCAGGGGTACCAGATCAAGGATGGAAAACTGATCAAAAACAATGCATCCACATATTATGATCCCTCCAACAAGAGCATCAACCCTCTGGGAGGCTTTGTCCACTATGGTGAAGTGACCTATGACTTTGTCATGCTGAAAGGCTGTGTCATTGGGACCAAGAAGCATGTTCTCATCCTGCAAAAGTCTCTGCTGGTATAGACCAAACATTACACCCTGGAGAAGAACAACTTTAAGTTTATCAACACCACTTCCAAATTTGGCCACGGTCAGTTCCAGACTGTGGAGGAGAAGAAAGCTTTCATGGAACCACTCAAAAAAGACCAGGTCATGAAAGAAGAAGCTGCCTGATGTTTCCAGACCAACTTAGAGCTGGTGGATTCTCAATATTTTTTTCAGAGTTAAAAAAAAAATAGGTGAATCTCTACAGTTCAGTCTAAACAAACATTAACTAAATCTCTATAAAATCTTCCCTCCAATTCTGACCTGATTAAAGTCCAGAAACATTTCCCTTAATTTATCCAGAGTATATGCATATTGTTTGTGAGTTATAGCCTAGTAGTTTCTGAGATTTGGTTATGTTGTCAAATCTTGAATATCCATGTAGAGGAAATGAGCATGCTAGTCACGTTGAGGGGAGAAAGGATAACAGATCAAGGCCAAGGAAGACATTCTAAAATTAAGATGCTAAAGATTACATTTGAGAGTCCTGGGATTCTGCCCCAGTGGGAATTTACTGGGTGACCTCACTAACCTCCATTTCCTCATCAGAGAAATGTTCATGTAAATCAAACTTGTTATCAAAGTGCAGTGACCTTGAAGGGAACTGAGCAAATTTCTATGAGACCATTAGTCTGAATTTTGGTGAATATCAAAGCACTTGTGCCTTCCTTCTCTCCCCACCTCATCCTGAAAAAATACAAGATACCCAAAAGAACACAAGGCAAATGCATCACCTTTTAAGAGAAGATAAGGTTCTGTTTTCTACTTCCCTATAGGGAAGAGTATGGCTACATTCTGGTGGAGGACAAAGGAACAAAGAAAGCAATAAAGCCTTCTCAGTGTAGAATTGGACTTATTTCAAGGACTTGTAGGGCAATCGTGACTAAGAGTACATTACACGTCCCTGAGTGTGAGTCATTGTAGGTAGGAAGAATCTAGAAAAGTGCAATAGTACTCTGAGGCTAAGCCTGTGTTAGCAGCACCTGGAGCCTCCTCACCCTGGATCATGACCCCAGCCTTCTCAACCTAAACCCTTTGTAAAACCCATTGCTGCCACTGGAGAATTCCTTTTAGAACTTCCATTATATGTAAGGGCCCAGACTGTCCTTCATTCCCTACTCTGGCCAGGTTCCTGGCTTCCGGACTTCAAAACTATGCCTGAGTACTCCTCTTCTCCTCCAACTTTTCAGTTCTCCTCTGTGTGTTTCTCCTCTCATTAAAATGTAAGCTCTTTGAGGACAGGGAATGTCTTTCTTCTTGATCTGTTCTATCCCCAAATGGAGAAGTTGTGAATGCTGTGGATAAGTTCACTTACCTTGGTAGCATACTTTCCAGGAATGCACACATTGATAACGAGGTTGATGCATTGCCAGAGCTATCTCAGTGTTCAGGAGGCTCTGAAGGAAAATATGGGAAAGAAGTATTAGACTGACTACCAAACTGAAGGTCTATGGAGCCATTGTGCTAACCTCATTGTTGTATGCCTGTGAAACATGGATGGTCTACCAGCGCCATGCCAGGAAACTGAATCACTTCCATTTGAACTCTTAGGAAGATTCTGAAGATCACCTGGCAGGATAAGGTACCAGACACTGAGGTCCTTATTGGAACTAAACTGCCAAGCATTCAAACTATACTTTAGAGAGTGCAACTCCCATGAGCTGGTCACATTGTTCTAATGCAAAACACACATTGCCAAAAAGATTGTTTTATGGAAAACTCACACAGGACAAGCATTCATATGTCAGAAGAAGGGATACAAGAACACTGTAAAGGTCTTGCTTGCCTGAGAACTTTGGAATTGATTGTGTGACATGGGAGACATTGGCATAAGGCCGACCAGCATGGCACACCCACATCCGAGAAGGTGTTGTGCTCTATGAGCAAAGAAGAATTAAAACAGCTCAAAGGAAATGCAGGATGCGCAAATTTAAAGTATCTGCCCCAAATGTTCACACAGACTATTTGTGCCCAACCTATGGTAGAGCATTCTGAGCTCATATTGGTCTGATCAGCCAAACTTGACTCTAGCACAGTGATATCGTTTTGGTCCTCTTCAAGAATGGACAATAACCAACCAACCAACCAATTCTATCCCCAAAACTTAGCACAGTGCCTGACACATAGTAAGCATGAATGTTTTTCATTTATTCATCCAATCTGCATATGGTCAACCTCTATACAGCTGTAAAAGAAAGTAATTCTATCTTTTTGGTTGTCTCTTTTTTTAAAATTATTATTATTTTATTTGTTTTCAGTGTTCTACAATCATCTGGTTGTCTTTTGATGGTGGTATTCTTATATCTGGCTGTTGTTGTCTCTGTTCCCAAGTCTCGTTACCTTTCTAAGTGTAATGGCTTTATCTGTTTTTTTCTTCTTCACAAGATCTTTGCACCTCTAGTGACGCCACCTTTATTTATTTCCATAGCCAGAGTATGTTCTTGAGCTATTTGGAAGGAAGGAAATAAGCACTGATTAAGCACTTACTATGTGTCAGGTATTGTGCTAAGCACTTTACAAATATTCTCATTTGATCTTCCCTGCCACTTTGGGTGGTAATTACTATTATTATTTCCATTTTACAACTGAGGAAACTGAGGCAGACAGTGGTTAAAATGATTTGCCCAAGGTCACATAGTTAGTCAATGCTGAAGCTGGATTTAAATCCAGGTCTTCCCGACTCCTCATCCAGCAATCTATCCACTGTGCCACCTGGCAGATAGAATTTTGCAGAGGGAATCTTTCCTAACAGCTTTGTGACCAGCTCCTATTTCACACATTCATTCTATCAGCTCTGAAAATCTGTTCAGGTTGTTCAGAAGTTCTTGACTGCCTAATTATGTTCTAATTATTTCATCATATAACAAACCATTGCACACTCAGTTCAATCTGATTATGTTTTCTTCTTCAGACAACTCTCACTGCAACTATGTCAGTCCCTGTAACATGGAGTTCACACAAATTATAAAGTTAGAAAGCTTTTCTCCCCTGTGCTGACATGTAAATTCAGGATTCATATAATGTACCCATACTGTGTTTTACCAACACAATAATCCTTCTCATGTTGCAAACAAGTCTGTTATCTATGTCAGCCTTAATAGACCTCAAGCCTCCTATAAACCCAAAAGCTAGTCCTCTGAGGCTCTCTATTAGCTTAACTTATTTCTAGGTCTGATAACAGGCAATTTCATAATACTTCTGACGTGAGTAATACAAGTTTCCCATGTTTGTTTCCCATGAGTTTATAGGTCATCTACAGAATTTATTCCTAACTTAGGCCAGCAGTGCCCCTCCACTATGATATATCTAATCTTGATCTTGCCCACAAGTGGTGTTTTTCTATCCCATGAAATGGACTGAGCTTTGGCCATCCCCATAAAAAACCTTTTTCTTTCTGGTTAAGGAGACCCAGCTTCTATCCTACCCAAAAGTGAGTTCCTCTTTAAGTCTGATCTTTTTCTTAACATTTTTCTTTTATTTTTTTTTTCAATTCACAAGCATCTATTTCCTCCCCCTCCCACCTCCCACTGGGGGAAAAAAAAACGAAAAACAAAATACTTTCTAGCAAAAATGCATAGGCAAGCCAAACAAATACTCACATTGGCCATATCCTAAAATGAATCATTATGTATCCTGAGTTCATCACCTCTCTACCACCAGGAAGTGGGCACCATGTTTTATCACTAGTATTCTAGAATTGTGTTATTGTACTAATCAGAGCTTAAGTCTTTCAAAGTTGTATTGCATTTACAATATTATTATATAAATTGTTTCCGTGGTTTTAGTCACTTCACTCAGCATCAGTTCATATATGTCTTCCCAGGTGTGTCTGAAACTGTCTTTTTTTATAATTTCTTATGGCAGAATAATATTCCATTACATTCATATGTTGAAATTTGTTCAACTATTTCCCAATAGCTGAGCACCTCCTGAGTTTCCAATTATTGGCAACTACAAAAAGAGATACTATAAATATTACGTACATCTAAGTCCTCTTCTTTCTTCAGTCTCTTTGTGGTATAGTCCTAGGAATGTTATTTATGGGTCAAATTTAGTAATTTTGGGGGCATTGTTCTACAATACTTTTGGTTCAGAACAGCTGGATCAATTCACAGCTTTACGAAGAGAATCCTTTGCAGAGAGATGTTTCAGACTAGAAAGGCCACAGGTTTGATTGAATGATCCAGAGTGAGGAAGTCCCAGTCTCCAGAGGTAGGGAGACAGGCTTAATGTGAATTTTCCCACAGCTCCCTTAACATTTGTAATTTTCCTTTGTTGTAAATTTTGCTAAGCTGATGGGTGTAAAGTAGATCCTCAAAGTTGCTTTAATCTGCATTTCTCTAATTATTAACAATTTAGATCATTTCTTTTTCAAATGGCTATTGATAGCTTCATTTTCTTTCTTAGAACATAACCTATTCATGTCTTTTGACCATTTATCAATTGGAGAATGGAACTTATTTTTATAAATTTGATTAAGTTCTTTATGTATCATAGAAATGAGACCTTTAGCAGGGAAACTTACTGCCAATACTTATTTCCTACTTAAAGTTGAAATGAATGCAATTATACCCTCTAGGTATAAAAGGAAAATGGAAATAACATAAAATAAATTTAATAAAAAATAAGGTTTTCACAATAAGGATATTTTTAAATTTTATAGCAGTAATGCTAGGAAATCATGCTTACAAAGAAATAGGAAGAAATGAACTATTATTTAAACTCCTAAAACAAAGAAAAATTTAAAAGTTAAAAAAATTATTTTGCCCCAGAAAAGTTTCAGCTTTTAGTGTAGCGATGGCAGAGATTTGGTCTTATATTGGTCTACCAAAAGGCCAGGAGGCAACTCTTTCTTAGGCAATTGACTCTTCCCTTGGGGTAATGACTTTTCCTCCAGCACTACCTCAGCTAGTTTCCCATGGAAGAATATTTTTCCTTTTCAGTCCAAGGACTGAAAATGAAAACCTTCAGGCCAAAGGACAACAATCAGTAGAAGAAATAGCCAGGGCCCACTTCTCAAACAGTACTGCTAATCACAACCTCTCCTAATCAAAGCTGTTTGTTTGCCTTAAAAGGTCCAAGTCCATATTTCTCTCTTTGCTCTAGGAAGTTATAAAAATGAATCGGTAATTCCTTTTGACTTTGAGCCCCCATCGATGAATTTTTTTCCTGGTAAATATATATCACAATTTTAAAACCCTCTGTTTCTCTGTGTCTCTCTGTATCCTTCTTTCTGTCTCTGTCTTTCTCTTTTCCTCTCAGTCTTTGTTTCTCTCTCTCCCCTCATTGTTTTTCTTGGCTACATCTGAGTAATGAACTACATAGATTGATAATGCAGTGGATAAGTACATTTATCTTAAACTGACTTTAAATATAAAGTGAACAGAAAGCTACATAAATTTCGAAGAAACGTAAATTTTGGGAATTGACACTCTTCTGAGAAGGAAGAAGAAAGGAAACATGAAGGAGGAGAGCAAGGAATAGCTAGTTGGTCTTGGCAGTACAAACAGTTTCAGCAAATCTATTATCTGCTCTATGCCTCTGGTATATGATTCAATCACACTGCACCTGGTTCCCTTTCTCCATGGCTGCCAAGGGTTCTTCTTTCCACCCCCCAGTACAAGTTCCTGTTGTATTAACTGTTGCATGCTGTTTCTCCATGTTGCTATGAAGGCCCTGTGTATCCCCCTCGTTAGGGTGGTAGGTGTCCATTGAAACTCCTGTCCTTCCAGTTTTCCTTTCATGCAGCCTCAGCTGTCTCCAATCCCCCTTCTGATGGGAGAGGCTAATTTGTCAAAGTCCATCTGACTCCATCCAGTGTAATGTTCTAACTCCCTGGGAGTCAAGGAGAGAAACACTAGGGGATTTATATCCCGACCAGAAGGTTATCTAGTAGTGAGTGTCCATATGTCTTAGGCAACTCTAAAGGGCACGAAATGTATACACATGTGTGTATAGGTATGTGTGTATGTATATACATATAGTGAATGTTGTGTAGTCATGTACAAAAGTTACAGTGCATAATGTGTACGTGGTATTATGATACTGTCTCACTTAAAGATGATAAGATACCCTTCTCATGGAGCATACAGTTTAATAACAGCAATAATAATATGACATAAAACATACATTTCAAGGGGGAAAAAGGTTTGACATAGTAAATCTTTTTTTAAAATTGCTGTGTTGACCTTCAATAAAGCAAACCATTATATTGTCATGTCTGAAAAGATAAGAAATATTTCATGCCCATAGTCCTTTATGCAAAGAATGGACACAGGTGCAATTTTTCACTTCTTCTCCAGGGTAAAACTTGTAGGTATCTAGAGTTGATTTTGCTGAATTATTTTCATTATCTTTCCTTTTTATTCTTTCTTATAAAGATGCTCCCTGAATGGGGAGGAGGGAAGATTATTTTTGGAAATGAAGGCATATAAAACAAAAGATATCAATAATTTTTATTTGTAAAAATACTGTTACCACCTCTCAATTATAGTTTTTATCCTAGCAAAAGAAAGAAAGAAAGGAATTTTGAGATTACTTTTTTTTGAATGAAAATTCTTAACTGAGTTCTTTATTCTCACAGGATAGATACATGATGCAAATCAAATTGAGGGAGGAAGAAAGGGTAGTTTGTCCTTGCATCAACATGGGAGGTCAAGCTGTCTGTTTTCAACATGTAGTGGGTAGCCAGGGGAAATTGGGCAAAAAAGTTAAGATAGGGAAGTTTGACAGCTTTCTAGCCCTGCCTCCACAATCTGATCTTCATACTATGTCTGGTTTAGTTATTTTGTTTGAATATGAGACACATTCATGTTCAGCAATAATTACAAAAATATATGATAATGAGCAAGCATTTGTTAAACCCCTAATATGTTCAGAAACTATGCCAGGTGCTGGGGATACAAAGTTATTTTAACATCATCTGTTACTTGGAATTGACCATGCCACTCATTTCTTATATTATCATGGGTAATTGAGAGTTGGTAGCTTATGTTCTATATGGTAGCTTGCTGTATGAGGCAGCTATGTGGCACAGTGGATAGAGTGCTAGACCTGGACTCTGGAAGACTAATCTTTCTGAGTTCAAATCTGGCCTCAGACACTTACTAGCTGTATAACCCTGAGCAAGTCACTTCACTTTGTTTGCCTCACTTTTCTCATCTGTAAAATGAGATGGAGAAGAAAAATGGCAAATCTCTCCACTATCTTGGCCAAGAAAATTGCAAATGGGGTCACAAAGACTCAGACGCAACTGAACAGCATACAATAAATGGTAACTCACACAGTTTAAGCGTTCAAATCCATGTTCATTGATAACATACCGACAGATAATCCAAACCTCCTTGCACATTCATTTTAACAAACTAGTAGTTTCAAGTAGGTGAGCACATGAGAAAGGCTTGGAAATGATACAAAAACTTTTTCACTCAAGGAAAAAAAAAATCACTAATTAACTTCTTCATGGGCACCATTACTTTCTTCCCTCCCACCTAAGGGAGTACCAGAGGAAGAAGAAAAAATAGATATTGGAAGGCAAAGCCAAAACGTTAGAAAGAGTACTTGAACAAGGACTGAGTGATGGAGAGCTATGTCATAAACTCCTTGCCTGCATTCTTCCATAAGAAACTCTGCTTATTTCCCTCCTCCAAGAATTGTTGAAACAAACCTAAAGTAAAACACTCCAAGTCTTTCCAAGCCAGCTTTCTCCACCTTGAAGGTCTTGGCAGGATGAACACAGATCAATAAATACTCAGTTTTGCTATAAAGAAATGTTTAATGGAGACTAGCAAGTTCAAAAATTTTCAGGGAAATTTCTAGCTCAGCAAAAACATAAATGCGTCAAAATGACTTTATAAGTTGTGGATATAATTTCTAACAGTAACTATAAGATTATAGATTGACAGCTAGGAAAGATCTTAGAGACCACACTGAGTCCAAACCCCACATTTTATAGAGGAGGGCAGTGAGCTAAGGAGAAGTTAAATTACTTACCTACAGTTCTGTGCCCAGTAAGTAGGATCTTAACCTAGGTCTTCTGGACTCCATGAGTTCAGGGTGGGGAAACTGTAGCCTTGAGGCCACATAGGGCCCTCTAGGTCCTCAAGTGTGACTCTTTGAATCCAAACTTCACAGAACAAATCCCTTTAATAAAAGGATTTTTTCCTATAAAACTTGAACTCAGTCAAAAGACCACACCCCAAAACTTGGAAGGATCCCCACCTCTAGCGACTATAAGAAATTGCTTCTCTAAATCCAAGATATGCAAATATTCTGGTAAGGAAGGGCAATGGACTACCTACCTCTTCCCAAAATAGTAGGGCAAACTTTGAGATTAGGCTATGTGGATGCTACTAACTTTTAGCAGAAAGAAAAAAGCAAAGATTACTCTGTTCTCTACCTGCTAGTTAGGGAGAGCAGAGATGGTGAAGAAACGATGCTTTCCACTGCTTCATCTTTCAGGTAAACTAAAGAGATAGTAAAAGACCTGTAGAAGAGATCTCAGAAGACCTGAGATCAAATTTGGCCTCAGATACTAGCTGTGTGACTTTGGGCAAGTCACTTAACCTTTGTTTGCTTTAATCAACTGGAGAAGGAAATGGCAAACCACCCTAGGGTCTTTGTCAAGAAAACCCTGTGGACAGTATGATCCACAGAGTCATGAAGAGTCAGACGTCACCGAAGAACAAAAACTGAAGGTTGGAGGCAGCAACATTGTACCTTCTGCATTCCAAGTTCTAGATCAGATTTGAGGTTCAGTATGTCACATACTCATCTTCAAGGGATAAGTTAGTTTTGAATCAAAGATCTCCTGTCTCATTAACAAGAGAAAGCTGTCTCCTCAATTCAAGTATAACGCCTCTGCCTAGGGGGGCAGCACACTGAAGGGGAGCCCTCTCATCTGCTATGGTGCTTATGCATAAGAGGACTTGACTATTGACTGACTAAGAAGTTGTTGGAGTACTTGCAAAGAGGTTGAGGAAAGTTAAGGTATAGACTTTTGAAAAGCTATTGGGAATCCTCAGAAACACAGAAAAGACTTTCAGGATTTGTTACCCTAAAGACTTGAGTCTTGGGACTTTTCCATCAGAGTGCTGCCTATTGAATGGGTGAAGATGGTTCACAAGCATGTGTCTTACTGAGGCTCACTCATTCCAGCAGTAGTAGTCAGTGAAGGCATTTCCTAAAGGACAGCTGGCTCACTTTTGAATTAAGGAAGTCCAATTCTGTTAGTAATGGATCTAGCCCCATAACTGTTGGAGCCCAGTTTCCTGACATATATTGTTCTGATTCTAGCTGAGTGGCAAAATGGTGAATTATTATTTCCCTTGTTCTAAAGAGCTAGAAAGCAACTTGGTGTTAGTTATTTGATATTGTCAGTGATAAAGAAACAGGTGGGCTCCTAACAGTACATCCATAAATTCTACCATACTCACACACTATAAAAACACTTCCAAAAGAGAAACACCCATTATCAGCTTCAACCCAAATATACCACACTAAAGAACATTTTCAGAATATGATGTGTTATAAGGACAGATTTGGGGGACCAGATCAAAAACATGAGGAAGCAGCTTCTTACCTTTTGGTAATTGCAAATAAACAAATTCTTAGCCCCTAAAGAAGGCAGGAATAATTTCTGTATAAAGAGAGAGAAGGATCTGAATCACATGTAGAATTGATCCTTTTTGAACTTAGTAACTGACCAGAAACAAGCTTTTACAAGGTGTCAAATTAAGAGAGGTCAGCAGCAGTAGGCATTGTATGTGAGTACAATACTTTAAGAAGATTTAGAGGTCTCTGATAACACTCTGGAAATACCACACATTTAATTAATGTAATGTTTGGTCATTTTAAACTACCAACTCATATGCCTAATAGATTGTCTTAAAACTTTATGAGAATGCCCTTAGGATATCTCTGATAAAAATATAAGAAGGGAAGTTGTATGCTTTCATAGACAGTTTTCTGTTGCAGACTGTTCTCACAATAATAAAATTAACTAAAAGGCACAATGCTGCCAGTCCCTGTTCACTGCTTGTGAGGTAGGCTGAAACAAACTGTCTCCTCTCTTCTTCACAAGGTCCTGGACCAGGATACAGCATTTCCCACCATAATGTTATGTCATAAACAGTTTAGAGGAAGAAGGAAGGAAATAGCTATCACAACTGTCTAAAGGGGAAGCATGTATGACCAAACAAGGGATAAAGAAGTTCACAGAAAATACAATGTACAATTTTCATTACATAAAATGGAAAAGTTTCTGCACAAAATCAGTGCAGTTAAGATGAGAAGGGAATAGGTATCTGGGAAAAAAATCTCTGTTGCAAGGTTCTCTGATATCCTAGACATATAAAGAATGAATTCAAATATGTAAGAACATATGCTTGTTCTTCAGCAAAGGAATGATTAACAGATATAAACAAGCAGTTCTGAAAGGAAGAAAGTCAAACTATCAATAACTTTATGAGAAAATGCTCCACATCATCAATACTAAGGTAAATGCAAATTAAACCAACTCTGTCATCATATTGGCAAGAATTACAATTGTTGGAACAGTTACAGAATAATAGGCACATTGATGCATTATTGCTGGATTTATGAACTGGTCCAACCATTCTGGAAAAGAATTTGGACCAGTACTCCAAAAGTCTCTACATTGTATGTAACAGTTTAGTGGACTGGCACAGTCTGCTCTGCTTGGTTCCAGTGCATTTGGAAGTTTCTTGAACCTGGAAATACATAATGACAAGTAACGGTAGAGCACTGCTTCCTAGTTCAGATTCTGAACAGACATTCTGTGATGCTTCCTGTCTGCTTCCTGAGGGATGATGAAAAGCATTTTGATGACCTAGTTAACCAGAACTAAGTGTGCATATAAACTGAGCTCTCTTTCCTGGTGATGACTGAGGCGGCCAGAGATATAACCAGTGTCCTATCCTCTCTACCTGGGGCTGACAAAAAGCCAACGAGAATATGATATAGCTGGTTTTCTGTCTCTATTGTATTTCATTTTATCCTGCTCATAGGTGAATAAGTGTATGAGATAGAACAGATTAAGCACCTTTTATGTCTTGTTCCCTGAGGAGAATGGGCTCAGACTTAAAGCAATTGTTATCAACATACCATGGCCAACAGATAAGTAATTCTCTTGTTTGCAGAGTATGGTGTCTTGTCTGCTTGGTAGTCACAACAGCAACAGAATCCCCTACTAAGCTCGTTCAAGAAGCTTGCTCTTCACAGCAACGACCACAGTGTGCGAGAGTTTTTTCTGGTAGACTTGGAATTTTGTAATAACGCAAAAACTTCTTATAAAAAAAAAAAAATCCCAAAGGTGGTTCTCAAGGCAAAATGCCTTCCACACTCAGAGAAAGAAATATGGAAGTCATTCACAAAATGTAGCAGATCATGTTTGTGTATGTGTATGTGTTTGTGTATCATGTTTTGATTTGTTATATGATTTCTTTCATTTATTTTAGTCTGACTACATAGCATGACTATAGTGAAAATATACTCAATAGGAAAGTATATGTAGAACCTATACAGAATTGTATGCAGTCGTGGGGAGGGAGGGGGGTAGTGGGGGGTAGGTGTAGGGGGGATAAAATCTCAATTGTATGGCAGTGATTGTTAAACATTACAAAAAAAAAAAAAGAAGCTTGCTCTTCAGGGCTGACTCCTTTCTGTGCTTCGCTACTAAACTTCTGAAGGCTCTTTCAGTTTTTCAGAGTTCACAAAGGCCTGGTTCATTCAATCTCCTACACTCATTTACCCACAAGGAAGAAAAAACTGAACCCTATAATCTCAGGAAATTATAATTTCAGGTAAGCCAAAGGTCAAAAGAAAGTAAGCAAATTATGAACAAAAATTTATACACGAGAAATGGCAGGAAAGACTTCATTTCGGACTAGTTTGATTGGAAAAGGAGATGGGTTAGTCATGAAATGAAATTGAGATGGACAACTCCAGTAGGGTATTGGTAGCCAAAAACATGTTAAAAATGAATCAGAGGAAAGCATCCAAGACATTGTGCTGTTGGGGCTGTCTTTGCTGAGTATCGTTCACTTTATCCATGAATATTGGCTCCAAAGCTACTTTAGTTAAAGAGGACAAGCTTCTGCAAAGGAAAAGGACCATTTTATTTTTTATTGCAAGAGTAAATCTACAGATTGATGAGTTCCACCACTGGAAACGCCAAGCAAATTCTTATTTCTACTTAATAAGTGTCACAAGCAAGAATTAGTTCATATGATGATATGGTTGGAAAGAGACCCTGGTATCAGGTTGTTGTTATTGTGTTGTGTGAGAGGAGAGAGGAGGGGAGAGGAGGGTAAAAGAGGTTAAGGGGAAGGGAGAGGAGAGAAGGGGAGAGGAGCTGCTACTCACTCATAGGTTATGTTTGTCCTTCATTCACGAAGAGGACCATGACATCAAGATGATGACATGACTTGCACTTGACTTTGATTTGAGTGAGGGAGGGCTGTACAAGGTTACCAGCCTCACTTTCTTCTTCTGAGTCATCTGGGTTCCGTAGCCTGATATTCATCAGGATAACTGGAGATGGCTCAGGATGCAATGTAAGACCCTGGACCTTTCAGGCTAAGGTCTTATAGCATTCTCATTTTGAGTGATATACACCCATTCAATAAATAGGCTTCTTCAAGTAGTTGCTCAAGGGATGGCCCCTTTAATTAAAAAAAAAAAAAAAGAATCAAACTGGAAGGGGAAGACCCTCAGGGTTCCTGGATAAAAGAAGAAACAATTACTATTTAGTAATTACATTCACTCTGTGCTAGGTGGGTAGGGACTTGTTGTCCAGTGTATGAGCTCCAGAGTGAATTTAGTTCAAGGCTTGATCTTTGAGCAAGAAATCCAGTCAATAAACCCAAAGGAAAAAACGTAGCTTTTGGCCATGGAGTGTACCTTCCCCTGGTAGAACACCAAGAGGAGAGGGGAGAAGAGAGGGAGGAAGAGAAGAGAGGGGGAATTGAGGGAAGGAGAGGGGAGCTGCTACTCACTCACAGGTTGTATTTATCCTTTGTCCTGGAAGAGGACTATGACTTCAAGATGACATGACTTGTACTTGACTTTGATTTGAGTAAGGGAGGGCTGTGCAAGGTCACCAACCTCACTTTCTTCTCCTGAGGCATCTGGGTCCAGTGGCCTGATATTTATCCCCTGGTACCAATAAGTTATGGTAGTTATATAAAAAGATAAGGTAAGATTTAGGATAATCAGAAATGTTATTTATCACTATGTCGCAGCTTTGAGCATTTATTACCTCCTGAAAAACAAAAGCAGCTGAGTTGTGAGTTTCTAGTTATACACAGCAGGACACTCCAATGTATTAACAATAGTGCTGAATAAAATTACTCTAGAAACTTTGACTATATTCTGTTAAATCATTTTTTAAATTTTTTACACATTTGCATAGAGGTAGACCCAGGAAAATGTGGAATTCTAACCTATAATTCCTTCTCATTTCTTATACTGCCACATCAACATTAATTCTGTTGCTTAAGTAGTAAAAGAAATTAAATAGAGACTAAGGTTGGGGGCCCTTGGGAGCAAGGAAGGCTTGAAGCTTTGGCTGAGCCTTTAAGGTTCTTTCGAACTTTAAATCTATGATCCTATGATCCTTTAGGCACATATATGGAAACACTGACCACTTACATCCTATCCCATCGCCTTACCATGCCAGCTAACTCTAAGCTCTTGAAGGTTACTTGTGCACAGTGCAGTCCGTGATTGCTATATCTATCGTCTTTTTTTGTATTTGTAACCCTCAGCACCTAGCATAGTGCCTCACCCTTGGTAGGTATTCTAGAAATGTTTGTGGATCACGTGATGGATCCAAGTAGCAGCCTTGCTGAAGAAGGCACCACCAGAAATGAGTTGGGTGACAGAGGAAAAGCTATTTGAATAGTACAGATATGGGGAGGTTGTGATCCCCAGCAGTGGAGGGAAACCCACATTGATAGAGTCATAAGTCCTTAAAAATATTGAAGCGTAGTGATGCATAGATAAATGTACCTACATATATTGTTTAAATATATCTATATACATCTGACACCTAGCCAACAGGATGTAATCAAAGTCAAAAAGTGTGATTCAGGACTAGAAAACAATGAAGTTAATTAAAACACAGTGAAAATAAAACAATTAAGTTTGTTAGAATCATTTTAAATAAGTTACCAGTGAAACTAACCAATGAAATTAAATTTTCATTTAAAAAATCTTTTGTTGAATATAAAACAAGATTCTTACATTGTTGGTTCCTTTTGAAAACAATGTTTTTGAACTCAAAATACTTCACAAATTTTTCTGCCTTTTTATTTGGCAGATCACTTTAACCTCTCAGGACCTCCATTTCCTAATTGACCAAATGAAGGAATTGAACAAGATGATATTTAAAGTTCATTTAGCTCTAAAAGTATGTGATTTTATGAAACTCCAAATCAAATTTGTCTCTGTACTTTATCACATTCAAGCTATTCGGTTAGGACAATATTTGCATATAAGCCATATATGCATATGTATGAACACATATGTATAAATAGGTGTATATTTGAAGCAGCCAAGAACAGCAAAGACAAATGGTAACTTGTCTTTTTGCTTACAAATTAATTTCATAGAAGCTATTGTTTGTTTATATAAAGCTTTGAGATCTTTTCTGGTATGATAACAAAAAGCACAGTAAGCTTGGCTTTACAGTAAAAAATAAAGTTTCATTTATTAATGGTTACTACCAGCCTTTAAGTAAGGCAGAACAACTTGGCTAAACAAGTATCTTTCACTACTAAAAGAAAAATATAAGGATAATTTATTTGTCATTATTCTTCCAGTTGTGATTCAGAGCGTATGCCAGCAACGTGTTTTAGGCACCAAATCTGATGTCAAGTTAATCTTTGTTAAACACCTACTATCAGAAAGGCCCTGTACTAAATGCTGGGGATGTGAAGAAATACAACAAAACACAACAAAACAAAAACACAGCCTCTGCTCTCAAGGAGTCTAATGAGGAAGATAGCATGCCAAAACTTTGCACAAACAAGATATATAGAGGATAAATTGGAGATAATCTCAGAGAGAAGGCAGTAACATCAAGGAAGACCAAGAAAGCCTCCTTATAGAAGGTGGGACTTCAACTGAGGTTTGAAGAAAGCTTGGGAAGCCAGGAGGTGAAGATGAGGAGGGAAAAGTTCCTGGATATAATTCTTAAGAAATTCTCACTTTCTATTTTTCAGTGTCCTGGTAACATTTGCATTGTTTTCATAGTCTGGACAACTAACTTTCATAGTTTGAACAGCTGCTGATAATGGGTGAGGGTAGGGAAGAAATAAATGTTCATGAGGCAGGATCAGTCTGCAGAATGTAGAAGAGTTTGGACAGACTATACATTCACATGACCTTTTGATTTCAGGTCACTTCATTTGCATATAAAGCCACTTTTAATATTTTAACATGGATTGCATTGATTTTAATGCTCTTAACAACATATAAGTAAAATTATGTCCTACCAGCAGCTGGAAGATAAAGGGTTAAAACTGTCTTGGAAGAATTTGTCATTTGCTGTAGTTGTGTCGTATTACAAAGATGGCCAGGGAGCTCAGCCAGTGAAGGAAGAATGGCTGTAACTCAGCTGGCACTGATCAGTGCATCAGGGGGACACAGAAGGGAACACTGGATTATCTTTGGTTTTTGGCACTTTTTTGCCCAAAAGTGCATTAGGTAGAGTCCACCCACATTTGAAACAAAGAGATTGCCTGACAAGTGTCTTTCTATGTCTTTTGACTAAACATGGACTGGAAGCATTGCTCAATCCAGTGAAATTTTTTCAAGTCTCACCATCCTTGATCTTTCTACAGCTTTTGACACTGGTGACCAACACTTCCTCCTAGATGCATTTTCTTCCATGAGTCTTAGTGACAGTGCTCTCTCCTGAGTGTCCTCTTGTCTATCTCCTTCTGAGTCTCCTTTGTTGACCATTACACACATCCGATTGTACACATGGATTTCAGACAGTTGGTAAACATGAAATAAACATCTTTATTTTCACTAACCTCTAAATGAAGTTTAATTTTCTTTAAATTATTTTAAAGTATTATTCTGAGAAGGGTTTCATGACACACAAAAAGGTTAAGCATCCCTGGTCTATAATCTCTTGGGAGTCTCCTCATCTGTCATAATTTCAATTATGATCTTTGTGTAGATGACTCCCCAAACCATATATCTTCTTCTTCTTCTTGTTCAGTCATATCCAACACTTCATGACCCTCTGGACCACATTTTCCATGGGGTTTTCTTGACAAAGATACTGGAGTGCTTTTCCATTTCTTTCTCCAGTGGATTAAGGCAAACAGAAGTTAAGTGACTTGCCCAGGGGTCACAGAGCCAGTAAAGGTCTGAGGTCAGATTTGAACTCAGATCCTCTGGATGCCAGGTTCATCACTCTATCTACTGAGCCACCAACTTGCTCCCGAGTTCCATTCCACATTACCATCTGCTACAGGATATGGATGTTTTATAGGTATCTCAAACTCAACTTGTCCAATACAAATCTCATTCTTTGCCTCTAAACATACAGATAGGATGAATCTGTGGGATGATTTCAAGAGCTCCAAGAATGGTCCCATGCCCTCTAGATTCAATTCATTCTTGACCAAAGTTTGAAACTCCAGTACTTTGCAACTATTTATAGCTATTTTTGTTGTTGTTTTTACTTAGATTGCCTTCTAAAACATAAATAATTGGTGCCAGGTGTAGCGTGTGAGGCCTGACCCCAGGATAGTACTAGGCCTCTGCCTAATTTCTCAAGCTTTCCAGATTCCATTTTATATCAGGGGCAGTACCTAATATAGTGCTATACAACATTTTATGTGTTCAGAAAAAACACCTATTAATAAATTCTCTACAGCAAGTGGGAAAAGTGGATCATGTTTTGGTCAGTCTTTTCAATAGTATATAAATCTACATACAAATTACATGGAGCAGGCCAGCAGCACTAAATTAAGAGCTGCAAAGTCTTATCCACTCAGTTAAGCTAATAATGATAATGCTTTTAGGTTCTTTTAATAAAGTTCCCAATTTGAGATTGGGGAATTATAAAAGGAACCCTACTGATTTATCAAAATGGGATTACCTTTTGTAGAACAGAAGTCTTCCTTCCCACCTCTGATCCGCAAACCTCTCCCTGCAGCCAGTAGCAGTCAGTCAATTATCTCAAAAATTTCCAGAAAGAAAACATTAAAGAGGAAAAGCAGGATCTATAACTGAAGGTCTGAATTCCTTTGGCTGTATGTTAATATATATTAATGCCCTAAAGCATTATTTCTCAACATGCTGTCTGCTGACCAGCACTGGTCTAGTTTGCAAATCTTTTCCTACCAAAGGTTATACAATCATAGTGTTAAAACTGGAAAACACCCTATAGGTCATCTAGCCATGGGATCACAAATAGAGAGTTGGAAAGGACCTTAGAGGCCATCTGGACTAACCCTCTCATTTTATAGATGAGGAAACAGAGCAATTAAGGGACTTGACCAGGTCATCCAGGAAGTAAAGAAAAAAGTCACTATTTGAAGCTGGGTTTTCTGACTCTATATCCAGCACTCTTTCCACTGTAACTTTCCCTGCTCCACTCCTACATTTTATAGATGAGGAAACTGAGACCAAGAGTTATCACTCAATCAATGAACATTTATTAAATAATATGAGTACTACATACCAAGCCCTGGGGATACAAAGAGGAGAATCAAGGGGTGAGGTTTGAACCAATGTGCTTCCTGACTCTAAGCTCAACATGCTTCCAAATGTACCACATTATAATTTGGGTTGGGAAATATTGTCAGAAAGTTTAAGATAAAGTACTTTGATTCATATTTAAAGATTAATTGAAGTTTGTTACGGGCAGAAAGCTCTGAATTTAGAGTCAGAAGAAGGGGGTTTCACTCTCAGCTCTGCCAATTAATAGTTAGATTGGGGGATTGGATTGCCAAATCTAATGGCCTTCTTGTCCTCACTGCAACATCTGACATTGTCAACAAATCTCTCCAAGACATCCTCTTCTCTCTGGATTTGTGTGACACTGCTGTCTCCTTGTCTGACCTCTCCTCCTCAGTCTTTTCTGTAGGCTTACCATCCATAATACAACCTCTATTAGTCCTTTGTCTTCTTTCCTTCTTTCTCTACCCCCTCTCTCGGTTGGTGGTTTCATGAGTTAACAAGGGTTAGGGTTAGTTGACATGATTACACAAATCACTTTCTGACCTACATATACAGCCCTAGTTACTCTTTCAAGATTACATTCCTAACTGCTCATTAGACATTTCAATCAAACTGATATCCCTCAGATACCTCAAACTCAACATGTCCAATACAGAGCTCTTCTTTCACTAAAAACTCATTCTTCTTGTAACCTTTTTGTTTATGTTGAGGGTACTGCTGTCCTTCCAGTTACACAGGTTCTCAAACTTGGTGTTACTCTCTACTTCTCACTTTCCCTTGCCCCCAAATATTCAAACAGATTACAAATACTGTCATTTTTGCCTCTGCAACATCTTTTGTCTTAACGTATACAGCCATCATCCCAGTTCAGGCTCTTGTGATTTCTTGCCTGGACTATTATTACAATAGCATCCAAACTGTTCTCTCTGGCAAGTCTCTCCCCACCACAAGCCATTCTACTATACATACTATACACTGCCAAATTTTCCAAAGTACAGAACTGATTGTAACACTCCCATACTCAACAAACACTTGTGGCTCCCTATTGCATATAGAATAAAATATAACCTCAGATATTTGGCATTTAAAGTAATCACAACCTGGCCTCAAGCTGTCTTTCTATTCTAATAACACAATGGTCCCCTTCATACATTCTACAGTACAGCCAAATTACTGTTCCTTATACAGGACACTCCATCTCCTGTCTGTGTGCCTTGGCATTGGTTGTTTCCCTTCTTGAATGTGCACTACCCTCTTTGCTTCTTAGAATTCCCAGTTTCCTTCAAGACTTAGCTCCAGCACCTGATGCCCTTCCTGATCCCCCCAGATATCTGCTGGTGCTTTTCCTATGAAATTGCCACATACTATTTACTATCTTCCAATATAGGTAAATATTATCTCCTCTGATAGAATTTGAACTCCTTATGTATAGGGCCTGTTAACTTTTTATCTTTGTCATAGCACAATACCTGGCACCTACTAGGCACTTAATAAAGCTTATTGATTAATAGATTGTGTAATGAGGGATTGACCCAGCCTTTCTGAACACATAAACCAGGTTCAGGCTGATGCAATACCTCCTGTGGACTTTGGATCAGGCACAAGTGTTCTATGACTGTTTCAGTCTTACTGTACGCCTCTTTGATTGTCTGCTGAGGTATAATTTTGTGTGAAGTCAAAAGATTGCCAGAAGGCTACTCAGACTCTTTCCTCTCTGGCCCCATTGACTGAGAAAGCAATAAGATGTAAGCCTCTGCATGAGGAGAGAACCAGAAGCCTACTCTCCTTACCCAGGTCAACAGGAAGCCATGAACATATAACCCCGATGTTCCTTTTCAATTTCTTTTGTCTTTCCATTCTTGCCTTCTGTTAAGGTGCATTGGAGATGGAACAGACTAGGCTTGACCTTGTGCGCTTCAAAAGGTCAGGAGAACAGCATGGGTTCAAGAACCAAAATCCATACCAGATTTTCAAGGAGCCAAGCACAGGGAAGAATGAAGCTTGACCCACTGCTGTTGTGGATTGACACCAACTAATTGGCTTCTTCAAGCAAGGGAGAAATTTAGTCTTTTGGCTATGCTGCATTCAGAATTGAATCTGGTGGGCAGAATTCTTTGTAGTAGCCTATTTAGGTTTGTGTTCTTACTCCCCAGGGACCAAGGGGAGAGTGTAATGTCAGTTCAGGGCTGAATGTAGTTTGTACTTCTGTTCTTGTATCTCTTCTTAGTAAATATGTTTTTTCTGAAAAGCTCATTATATTAATTGTTTAAATGATACTAGGGTGCTAATCAATGTTATCAGTGATATTGAGGAGATAGTAACTGACACTGATTACACAATTCTGAAAAAGATGACTGGTGATTTATTTTGGAAGGAACACACCTGAAAGGGGACACATGATAAGAGCATTAGAAACAGACCCCCAACTCTCCAAACCTTATATTAAGACTACAGTTGACAAGGCAATCTCGGTACCAAATATCAAATATGGGATTATTTGTTGCTTCCCTGATTTAGTAGCAGACTTTTTGAGATTGGTACCTATGTCATATTTATCATTGTAGCCTCAGGATCTAGTACAGTCTTTGTAAAATAGTAGGCATTTCATATATGTTTGCTATGTAATAGAGGTCTGATACAAATACAGACTGCATCAGTGAGCTAAAACGGCATCATTCACATGGAATACGCTAGGGAATTGCTTCTGGGAGAATCATAACTGGAGCATGTTTAGACATTCCATGTTGACCTATCTCAAACTGAATTTGGTGTCTCAAATCAGCCTCAGTCAGCAAACCTGTGACTTTTGTTGCATTTGAGTTTGAGGAAAGAGGTGATTCCTTCACTAGCAGTTTCCTCTGAGAGAATTATGTTAGAAGGGCAATACTGGTGGAGTTCTTCCTGCCCCAAGTCCATATGGCCCCTGAGAAATAGATCTCTTTGACATTTTCTTCATTCTTTTCTGTTCTAGATACAGGAAATGGAGCTTCAGATCTGGGCCAGAGAGTAAGATATGGGAATCCTAGAACCTAGGAATCTAGGCCAGGTGTTGCAACCTGCCTAGCAGCAACATCTGAGGAATAAGTGTCTCAGACACTAGCCCATCAGAAGCCTGCCTCAAACATATCAGCTTTGTGACCCTGCACAAGTTCTTAATTTCTGTTAGCCTCAGCTTCCTCATCTATAAATGGGGATAATAATAGAACCAACCTTATAAGAGTGTTGTGAATTTCAGATGCTAGCAATTATGTCTTAGTTATTATTATATTTCAAATTCTCAACTCTCCTAATAGGGAATTCACTGTATTTATAGACAAGTTCCAATACAGATGGGCCTTGCTTTAAGTAAATCTAATACGTACATGTCCAGAATTATATGAAAGAAAAGTTAAAGAAAAAGTATTGGTTTATAGCAATGCTGGCTTTATAGTAAACTTGATGGGACCAGTGCTATGTAAGAAATGAGCTAAATTGTGAGGCCAAGCTCCCTCTTACCCCCAACCCTAGAGACCAAATCAGAGGAAGGTGGGAATCAAGGTCCCAAGTGGGTGGGGGAAATAATTGTATGTTTTATATGTAATCATACCACTTACCTCCCAGCGTTGCTATGAAGAAAACATTTGCACAGAACTTTGTAAACCTTAAAGAGCTGTATAAATGCTAGCTATCGGTATGATGGTGATGTTTGTTCTTTCTGTATCTGTGAAGTAAATATTCCTTTGTAAAAGCTATGTGAGATTAAAGGGTTAAATGGCACTGGTATTCTAGTCACTGGGCTTCCAAAAAGGAAAAGGATCTCAGCCAGTGGGGGTTCAAGCTTGTCACTATAAAAAGAGCAATTCTGACCCCTTTGGAATATTTGGGAACTCTGAGGAAGGAAATGTAACAGGCCTGGCCCAGAATGAGTGGAGGCTGAGGCAACCAGATTACAATGACATTTTAATTTTGACAGAATGAATGCAAATCCATTTAAAAAATCAATCCACTTATTTTAAATGTTTCAGAGAAAGTTTCTAAGTTAAATAACCCCAATGCAAGTTTCTTAGCAAAACCACCAACTTTCCTGTAGTTTTTCTTTTATTTAAATCTGGAAGTTCAGATGTTCAGACTTACTTAAAGCAAGGCTCATCTGTATTGGAACTCACTCACAAATACAGTGAAATCCCTATTAAGGGGTGTTCTGAATTTGACATGTAATAATAGCCAACACGTAATAGCTAGCATCTAAGATTTCACAATACCTCTTTGTGGTAAGTTCTATTATTATCCCCATTTTATAGGTGAGAAAACTGAGGCTGACAAAGGTTAAGTAACTTGTCCAGGTTCACAAGCTACTACTTGTCTGAGGAAAGTTAAAAAATCAGATGTTTCTGACTCCAATTTTGGTTTTCTATTCTTTATGCCACAAAGTTTCCAAAAAGAAAAAAATATTTTTCCCCAAATCTATGCTACAACGAGTAGTGTTATAAATGCTATGTTATATAGTGTTATATTATAGTGTACTGTACTTAATTTGGTACTGATGAGGGCTGGAGAAGGGAGGGAGTGAGACCCCTGCAAAGACTGGAGTACCAAGGACAAGTTGCCTGGAATGAATTCTCAGACTCAAGCTTTCTTGAGGTCAAGGTAAAGATTTATTATGCTTTCCAGCAGACAAGAGTTCTTAGGGAACCTGCAACCTTAGAGGGGTACAGATAAGTTTATACAGGATATTCTATAATAAAACATGTGCCAAATATGCTAACTAGGTGATTAACGGTAGGATTAGGGAGTAGTTAAGGAGTGGTTAGCTCTTAAAGGAATATGCACTTTTGGTACCTACTGTGTAGGTACTTTACCCACAGTTCATTGGGAAATAGCCCAAAGTGGGGCTACATGGAAGTGTGGTTTTAGGCATTAAATGTCATTAAGTCAACTAGAGGTCAGGACTGACTAAAGAATACCAGGCTGCTCTCATCAGTGTCTTGTTAGACAAGATAAATGTAAGGGAGTACATGTATATGTCTAAGTCTAGGATACCTGTGATTGGTCAGTGAGTACTAAATGTCATTATGACCCAGTACACAGCCCATTCAGCCAGTACACAGCTGGTTCAGTCTAATAAGTTTTATAGGTGCAGCTGGCTACTGCATCAGGAAAAGAGATAAAAGTTTTGCTAGGGTAGGCTGTGTCCTTGGGCTGGAAGGAAACTGCCTGGGATAGTGTTTTGAGGCTAGAGAGAAATGTGATTTTTAAAGAGAAATGTGATTTTAGAATTGGGGTCCAAGCATATGTACCCAAGCACTCCATCAGTACCAGCATCTCTGATTATATGATAATTCTACTTATGAAATTTTGTTCTAACACCTTGTAAGTTGGAATACTTTGAAATATATAATGTAAAATAATTTTAAATCCCTTAACACTCTTGTCCTTGGCTTTTGAAAGGAGAAAGAACCAGAATGTGTACCTATATACTATAATAACTAATACTATTTTATTCTTTTGGAAGTCTTTGCATACCAACAGCATTTCGTTTCCCTATTTGACACATAAGAAAGGGTCAAAAAACATGCTTAATGTTTTAAAGCCTTGAAACAGAGGGTAGGAAAGGGAAAAGAAATGGAAAGGTGAAAAAAAGCTTACATCAACACTATAGGGAACCTGTGGCCTCGAGGCCACATATGGCCTTCTAGGTCCTTGGGCAGGGCCTTTTGACTGAGTCCAAGTTTTATGGAACAAATCCTTTTATTAAGGGGAATTTGTTCTGTGAAGTTTGGATTCAGTCAAAGAGTTGCACTTGAGGACCTAGAGTGCCACATGTGGCCTCAAGGCCACAGGTTCCCCACCCTTGGTCTAGATAAAGTCTCTCTTGACTTTAATTGGTGACAAACAAGCATTATGATTCAGATAGAAAAAGTATACTAATTACACCCCCATGGCACCTTCCTTTAGCTTTTGCTATATGTCTCAATTTCTGGCCCTTCATAACCTGCTCTTCTCCTACCTTTCTAGTTTTCTTATACCTTGCTTTCACCCTACCTACTCTAGGATCCTTGCCACAAAAGACACTAGAGCTCCAGATTTCAGGAGTTTTCACTGGTTGTCCTCAGTACCTGGACTTCTCTCCCTCATCTCCATTTCCTGGCTTCCTTAGCTTCTTTTGTCCCAGCTAAAACCTCACTTTCTACAACAAGTCTTTCCTGATTTCCTTTAATTCCTAGTGCCTTCCCTCTATTGATTATCTCTAGTTTATCCTGTATATATCTTGTTTGTACATAATTGTTTTCATGTTGTTGTTCAGTCATGTCTTATGCTTTGTAACCCCATTTGGGAGTTTGTTTGGCAAAGATACTAAAATTGTTTTCCATTTCCTTCTCCAGCTCATTTTACAGATGAGGAAACTGAGACAAACAAGGTTAAGTGACTTTCTTAAGGTCACATAGCTAGGAAGATTCTGAGGCCAGATTGGAACTCAGGAAGATTAGTCTTCCTGACTCCAGCTGTGTGTTCGTCCTTCCTTGCAGAACAAGACCATGCCATCAGAGAAATGATGACATGACTTGCACTTGACTTTGTTTTTTGAGTGAGGGAGGGCTGTGCAGATCACCAGACTCACTTCTCCTCCAGAGCCATCTGAATCCAGTGACCAGATATTCATCAGAATGACTGGAGATGACCCAAGATGAGGCAATTGGGGTTAAGTGACTTGCCCAAGTGACTCCAGGTCCAACATTCTATCCATTTCACCACCTAGCTGCCTGTTTTCATGTAGTCTCCACAATTAGACTGTGAGTTCTTGACAGCAGAGCTATCTTTTGCCTTTCTTTGTATTCCAAGCAGTTAACACAATGCCTAGAACACAATAGATACTTAAGTAGGTTTTTTGATGGACTGACTGGTCTTCCAATTTTCTAATTTAATTCTGTGACTTAGTTGAATATTACTTTAATTCATTCATTCAAGAAGTAATTATTAAACACTAGCACTATTCTACATCTGTGGGGATTATAGAGAAATATAACTTATAGTCCTTGGCCCCAAAGAGTTTCTAGCCTAGCTGGAGAATAAGACACGAAGAGTTGAGCAATACAATAATTAAATAAAGTTGAAGAAATGGAAGAGATGTCACAAGGTTTTGGCAAAAAAATTAAGTGGAAACTCAAGTAGAAAACCTTTTTATTAAGGAAAGTTTCAGGCTTCTTTTATGTTGTCAGTTTCTTGGTTGTTTGCATTCTTTTACTTGCCTAATTCTCTTCTTTATTTTGCTAGTGTAGAGGTGGGCAAGAATGTGGAAACTCCATGGCACTGATTACTTTGTGACCTTTTGAAAGGTGTTTATTATCTCTCTATCTTAGTTTCATTATGTGTTAAAAGACTGGTGTTGAACTGGTAGATCTCTAAGATGCCTCTTATCTCTAAAATCCAAGCTGCTATCAGAGAATTCTAGTTTGAGATATTTTGCATTGAGCAAGGTATGACTCTTAGGCTGCTTTGCTAGGATTATAGATTGGGAACTTGAAGGTCATTTGCTCCAGTCCTCTCATTTTATAGATGAAGAAACTGACACCCGGAGAGGTTTAGTAATTTTTCCAAGATGATAGGTAATAAGTTACAAATCCAAGATTTCAACTCAATCATTTCAAATGGCTTATAACTATTTAGACTAGCTTCTGTGTAGTTTAGCTTTGATCTGTGAACTATGCTGCTCCATTTGGGGGCTACTCCATCCCACAAAATTTTGCCTAAAGGCAATGTATTATATTTTTGTTGTTTGTCATATGATAGTAATTGAAGTCTAATTAAGGTACGATCTTTGCTTTGTTTATGGACCAACTACAAAATCTGGATTTAATTGGCTAGGGTTCAATTCAGAAAAGATTTATTAAGTACATGCCAAGACAAGGGTCTTGATACAAAATTGCCAGCCCTCAAGGAGCTTACATTTCAATGGGATGATATGATCTATACACAAATTTAATGTGAGAAAAGGTATAAGAAAATTGAAAGAGAGAGACATTACTTTGAGTCAGGGTAGATCAGTGATGATTTAATGGAAAAGGGTAGTACCTAAGCTGAATCCTGAAAAAAGAGGATGTCAGCAGGTAGAGATGTAGTAAATGAGTGTACCAGGTGTGAGGGATAATTTATATGAATCTATGGATAGAAGATAAGATTAGAGTATGGCTAGTCCAGTTTAGTTGCATGTTTAGGATATTGGGGGAAGGGGAAGGGGAAGACATTGCTTTGACACTTCAGTGGATTCATGGTCTCATTCTACTGGTATTGATCATATCCTTATCCATACCATCTCATCCTATGTTGTTCCCTGTAGAAGAGTTGCTGTCTGCCTACAGATAGAGAGCTCATGGACTCAAAGTACAGATTAAGTACGGTATACAGAAGGCCTACTTCTAGATCTGTTTTAATGTTTCACAGGTACCAGTTGCAGCACTTAGACTGTCCATTAGTTATCCTTCATTCAGTATAATCAGTTGACTTTCAATTATCCTTTGTAAAATGGTAATAATAATAGTACCTACCTCACAGGGTTATTATGAGGATTTTGCAAACTTTAAAGTGCTATAGAAATACTAACTATTATTGTTAACATTATACATTTGTTGGAAGATCTTTTACTCCTATTCTTACGTGTTAAGTATCATTGGTAATATATTACAGTCCCCTTATGTCCAGCAAGCAGCTCTTCATTGCCTTTTAGGTCACTTGCAACTTTAATTATTCAAAGATATATTGCTCCTTGATTTGTATCCACATAGCACAATTGGGAACATATTGGTGTTTAAAAGTTATCCACTTCTTTGTTATATCAGAGAATAAGAGAGAATTAAAGGCAATGGACACTTTCCTCAGATATAATCCAACCATTCTCTTCCTCTTCCCTATTCAATCCTGAGCCTGCTGGCTCTTTGTTTGTAGTCCCTGTCCAAGGTGCATGTACTGACTTAATGGACTGCTTATTCAAATTCACATTCTATACTGCTACTAGGTCTATACCCCAAAGAGAGCGAAAAAAGTGAAAAAGGATCCTTAGGTACAAAAATATCCATAGTAGCTCTTTTGGTGGTGGCAAAGAATTGGAAACTCTCAGTTGGGAATGGCTGAGCAAGTTGTGGTATATGAATATGATGGAATACCATGGTGCCATAAGAAATGATGAAGAAGATAGTTTTAGAAAAACCTGGGAAAATTTACATGAACTCATGCAAAGTGGACAGAACCAAGCGAACAATTTATACAGAAACAATAATATTATAAAGATAATCAACTTTGGAAAAACTTAGTGTCTGACCACAATTCCATATGTCTCATGATGAAACATGCTATCTACCCACAGATAGAGAGCTCATGGACTCAAAATACAGATTACAACACATTTTCTTTTCCTACCTTCCTTCGTTCCTTCCTTCTTTTTTCTTCCTTTTTCTTTCTTTTTTTGGACGTGGCTAATGCAGAAAGTTATTTTGTCTGATTGTACATATTTATAATAGGGAAAAACTCCAATGCATGTCATAACATGGATAATACACATTCTTCATTCAGTTATTTGGTATGTTTTTTCTCCATGTGAATTGTTAGACCCATCTCATTTTGAGCTACTGTGGGTCTCATTAAGAGAATGCTCTAGTATTTTAAGGGCTTGATCCACTAAATACCATGTCATAAAGAATATCAGTAAATGTCAGTAAAAATGAAAGCATCTAAAGGACCTCAGAATCTATGGGAAACTCATCATCCACTTGGACTATGTACCAGACATCATCCTTGGTAGCAGACAATACCTTTCGTAAGGATACATTTCTTGTTTTATACATTATGTAATATGGATTATCAGAGGATATTAGAAAAAAATGTTACTTGCATATGTCTATTAAAGAATCTTGTGTAATCTTTATATAGTACTTGGTGGCAGTGTGAGTGGAAAAGAGAAAGATGCAAAATGCTAAGGTAGAATGTGAAGAGATTTGACAACTTATTGGATTTATTGGGGAGAAGAGGAAAGACCGAAGCTTCAAACTTGGGTGATTATAAGAGTTGTGCTGCTACCAACAGAAGGGAAGCTTGTTACCCCCTTAAGGGCAGGAATTGTCTTTTGCCTGTTTATATGCCCAGTGCTTAGCAGAGTGTCTGTCACAAAAAAGACACAATAAATGTTTTTTGACTGGTTTTAACAGGGAGAGGTTTAAAGAAAGAAGCGACATCCCATTTTAGACATGTTTATTTTGAACTGCCAGCATTCAGGTGGAGATGTTCAGCAGTCAGTTGGAGATGTGGGACAAGAATTCAGGGATAAGATTAAGACTGGATGAATAGATCTGGACCAGTAGATAGACAATCATTTGTGTTAACATGATAATTGTTTCTATGGGATCAGGATGAGATCAGCAAGGGAGAGAATATAAAAAGAAAAGATGGTCTAGGACAGAACCTTGAGGGACAGCCATGAGTAAGAGACTTTAGATAGAAGATAAACCAGCAAAGGACTGAGAAGGAATAATCATAAAGAAAGAAGGATACACATCAGTACAGGATGAGTGGTGTCATGGAAACCAAGAGACTAGAAAGCATCCTGGAGAAGGGTGAGAAGCAGCAGAAAGGTCAAGTAGGATAAAGGTTAAGAAAATACCAGTGGATTTAGTAATTAAGAGATCTTTACCTGTATTTGAGAGAGCAGTTTCCCATAGTGATAGGCATAGAAGCCAGACTGAAAGGGGTTAAGGTAAGTGGTTAGTGAGGAAAAGGAGAAAATGAATGTAAACACTTCCTTATAGGATTTCAGCAGTGAACAAGAGAAGAGATATAGTAGTCTATATTTGAGGGGTCTAGAAGGCTTTTTTTTTCTTGAGTGTAGGAAAACCCGAGCACATTTATAGGGAATGAACAAGTAGGTAGAGAGAAACTGAAAATGATAGAGGGGAGATTGATCAATGGAGAAAACTCCTGAAGGATACAAGAGAAGATAGTATTGACGGAATAAGTGGGGAGATTAGCCTTGGAAAGAAGACTTCATCTTCTGAGACTAAGGCAATAAAGAGAATATGTGAAGATTCAGAAACGCGTCGAGGTATGAGGACTTGATTTTCTCAGTGAAATAGTGGTAAGTCGTTGTGTTGAAAAAGGTGAGAGGTAGGGAACTTGTTGAAACACGAGGTTTGAAACAGCCACCTCTCTGGGCCTTACTTTTCCCACCTGTGGAAGGAGAGGATTACTGTTGATGGCTTGGCTATACTACATATGGTCCATATCTTGAGATTTCTATCTGTTCAATTCTAATGCAATAAAGTACTCAGGAGCTTAAGTTTACAATCAATAATAATAGCAACTAGCATTATATAGCACTTGAAGGTTTACAAAATGTTTTACTTATGTTATCTCATTTGATCCTCCTAACAGCCCCCTGTGAGGCAGGTACTATGATCATCTCCATTTTGTAAATGAGGATACTAAACCTGAGAGAACTTAAGTGATTTTTCCAGTCTGACATCTAGTAAGTGTCTATAGCAGGATTCAAACTTAGGTCTTCCTGATTCCAAATCAAGTGTCACCTCTCTGCTTAGGTGGTTGCTTTCCTGAAGTAGCAGTACAGTAATGCAAAATGAACCTTCCTTTCCCAGCCTTCCATGGTCTATAAAGACCCTGACGAGCAGCCTGCATGAAGGTAAAGGTTCATTTTGTCCACTGTGAGGAGCCCTGGAGGGATAGGAAAAGCAACCCCTGTTTACTTTTCAGTGAGGTCCTTCTCCTCTTATTCACCTGAAAGGAAAGTTCCTCATCAGCCACTGCCAGCCAAAGTCATGTTTAACTCAGTTTCTGACCTATCCCATCCACATACTTGTTAACCTTTTGATAACAACATGTTAACTGGTGGGGGAAAAATAATAAAGTGTTTTAAGTTGGCACGCTAGTTTACATATACTATCTTATTTGAATCATACAACAACCTGTGAGGTAGGTGTTAATACTGGCTCCATTTTATAGATGGGAAATTGAGGTTGAGGGCTGAGTGTGAGTGTGTTTATTCCTTGAATGGCCTTTTTGGTCTCTCTGTAACTGTTTCTTCCTGTCAGATCCTATCACTCTCAGTTTCTGTTTTTGTCTCTTTCTATCTGTCTCTTTTTCTCTCCATTTGTTTCTTTCTCCTCTCATCCTATATTTCTCCCTCTCTTTGACCTATGTAAGAAAGGACCCTTGCAAAGACAAACGACATCTTAGACTAGGCTGGAGAAAGCAATATGTACCTTAGTAGGAAAGGGCTCATGGTCCTTAATAGAGTTGGCCCATAACAAGGCAAGCTAGTTTGGCAGAACCTTGGTAAGGTTTGGCAGACTCCTAGAGTCAGAGTTGTCCCTAGGTCAATAAGTAATGGCAATTGTCCCAGACCAGTGTAATGGGGGATGGTCCACTTTAGCTATGAAAAGAAGCAGTTAGCCTAGAAATCTAAAAAGCAATTAGCATAAGTATGTAAAATACGATGGGGGGGGGGGGGGTCCAGAGTAAAAGAATCCTACCCTCTATATTTAACTCTTTTGTTGGTATTCTGTGATGCCTTCCTGCTTATAACCCTTCTGTCTATCTATTAACAGATCTTGACATTTATGTCCTGGGCTCTGTTCATCAAAATTGACTTTTATCTTCATTTTAACTGAATTTCATTTAAGTTGGGTTGAAGTTGTTTTTTAAACTAGGTGTGCCTATCTCACCCAGGGGAGAAATGTGTAGGCTACTCACACACCTGTTCCCACTGCAGATCAATTTGGAAGTGCTGCCCCTCCCCGTCAGCTCCTTAAGGACTCACTATATTTATGCCAGACAGCCCTACTGAAGTTCCTAATTCCCAAGTTGAAGGAATGTACTAGCCTCAACCTCCCCTGATAGGAGAGATTGCAGGCCTGTACCATCATGCCCAACTGAATTTTATTTCTATAAAGTTTTTGTTTGGGGGAGAGGTGTCCTGCTCAGTATGCTTCAAGTTTCTTGCATTCCAAGCTATCCTCCATCCAACCAACATGATGTTCCTAAGGCTCAGATCTGTCCATCTTACCCCCCTAAACTCCAGTGGTCTCATTCACCTCCTGGAGTAAATATAAAATGTTGTGTTTGGCATTCAAAATCCTTTATAGCCTCCCCTAATTTCCCTCCCTCCCTGTCCCATTATAGTCTACCTACACCTGACTTCCTACCTCAAACTCTCCCTCCTGTTCCATGAACAAGGTAGCTTTAGTCATTTTCTCTGGCTGTCCACCATGCCTGGAATGCCCTCCCTCATCATCTCCACTTACTACTTTCCTTGGCTTTCTTTAAGTCCCAACTAAAATCCTATCTTCTTTCAACAGGAAGCCATTCCCAATTCCTCTTAACTTTAGGACCTTTTCTCTGGATGATTTTCTATTTATCCTATATCTAGCATGCTTTGTATATGTTTGTTTGTTTGTTGTCTCCCTCATTAGATTGTGAGCTCCTTGAGGGGAACTATCTTTTGCCCTTTTTTGTATCCATAGTTCTTAGCACAGTGCATTACACATAGTAGGTGCTTAATAAATGTTTATTGACTGACTCATTATGTCTCGTTCTTCTACTAGACAGTAGGGTGTGGCCTATGCCATTTTTCATCTTTGTCCAGTTTCTAGCATAGTACTGGAATCTACTAGTCAATCAATAAACATTTTATGAAACATGTACTATATGTATTGTCCTAGATGCTAGGGATACAGCTGCTGTCAAGGAATTACTAGCTATAATGCCTCCTATAAGAAATGGTGGCCAGGGAAGGAAGCTTTGGTTTATGCAGTCACATGGATTTTTGAATGGAGCCAAAGGGTGACATTTTGTCATACATTTTCCAGTGGTATTGTTAACCTTTTTTTTTTTTTTTCGCCATTTCCTGAGCAAGAGGTAAGGAGAAGGAGAGAAACAGGGTTGGATGGCAGGGAAGGAGGGGAGTGAGAGGTGGAAGAATGGTGTAAAAGCAAATAATAAGATTCTCTTGCCAGGCCAGGCCTTGATATCTTGGTGAATTGCTGAGAAGAATTATTTGAGGTGATGAGATGGCAAGGCATGAAGGCTGAAGCAAAAACTGACTCATTCACCCACTAATCTAGAAAGTTTTTCCAGGGTGAATTAAATTACTCCCTTGATAGGAGGGATGGTCTATGAATATCAAGGTGAGGAGAAGCATACTGAGGCAAGGATCAAGGTCAAGATGACCTCACTGATTAAGCACATTGTAGATGCCTAATATGTGTGTTGAATTGAATACAATTTGTTGAATTTTATAGATTCTCCAGCAACAGCAGATATGTGTCTACTGACAGTAAGCATTAATTAGTCCTTATTCATTTAATTTAGTTAAATTCAACATAATGACTACCTACTAAGTGTAGATGCCCTTAGATATAATGGCAAACCAGAAGATATAATCTTTTACCTCAAAGAGTTTTCTTTCTGTTTTATTTTGCTTCCTCAAGACATAATTATAAAATAATATAATATAAATATATAATAAAATAATAACATATGATTAGGTACAAAAATGAATGGTAATAACAATATTTTCCATAGTAATTCTGAAAACTTCAAATGTAGACATAAATTTGGAAGAAAATAGCCAGAGAAAGTTTCTTGGAAGGGTAAAATGTAGATAGGTAAAAAGGAGTGGGAGGACCAGCATAAGTAAAGGAACTATTTCAATTTCTATCAATTTCTATATTTCTCATGTATCCAAAGCCCGATCTTTGACAATAGTTAGGAATAGTTCCAGGAATAATAAGATGTATCCAATTATTTCATCTAATTCTAATCATTCCCATTTCTAGGTCCATCAGACGCACCCAAGGAAAAAGCTAAGATAATTTCCTTTTCTCCAAAAGGTTTTTCTAATTTAATTATGTATTCTTATTGTTACTTTAATGGCCATAACCAAAATATGGAATGAAATAATAAACTCTAAAGTATTTTCAATTTGTTTATATATATATGTATGCTTGCATGTATATGTACAGTCATATACAAAAATATGTATGCTTTAGGAAAATAATGGCAAATTTTATTTTTTGTCCTCTTTAATTTCTGTTTTTATCTATGTAATTATTAGATAACATACATAAAAATATATTTAAAGATAGTCATAGTCAATATAAACAAAATGGAAAAAGACTGGATTTGGAATCAGAAGAAACTTAGTTTCAAATCCTGCCACTTACAGTTACATGTGATCATGGGCAAGTCACTTAACCTTTTTGCCCCTTCAGTCCCCTCATCTCCAAAATATTAATAATGCCTGTAGGACTTTGCTCACAGAATTGTTATGATAATCAAATGAAATGGTGTATGGAAAGTGTTTCACAAACTTTAATGTGTGTTGAGGTCTTATCATCATTATCATGATGTATGACATTGTATGTATTAAAATGTTTTCTTGTAATTCCTATGTCATTTTAATGTTAGTTATGTTTTATTCCACTGACACATCCCAATTTATTCAATCATTCTATAATATAATGAAAGTCTGTTTCCAAGTTTTCACTATTACAATAAAGTCATTACAATTAAAGTAAGGGATAAAGTTGGGATTTAAACTCAGGCCCTTTGACCTCAGAACAAGTGCTTTTTCTATTTTGTTATGTGGAGAAAGGGTAGAATTTTTAAATTATAGACCAGTAAAGTTGACTTCTATTCCATACAAAACTCAAGAAATATTATTGAAGATATGATTTGTAAGCACTTAGAAAGGGAAGCAGTGATCACTAAAAGTTAGAGGGAATGGCCAAATCAAGATCAGGTCATGTCAGATTAATGTCAAATCCTTTTTTTGCCAGTATAACTTATAGATCAAAGGAAGATTATAGATAAACATATATCAGGAAGGCATTTGACAAAGTTTCTCAAGATATGTTTATGGGTAAGATGAAGATATGTGGATTAGATCAGAAGCATCAAAATTGCAGCCTCAGGAAGCCCCTCAAACTACTGAGTGACCCCCAAACTAGATTAAAATGAAATTTGGAAGTGTTTAACAAAATAAATAAAAATATAACATAGGTAATGTTAGTTTGTGTTTTTCTAAGTCAATATACAGCCTGAAAGTATCTATTACTATTTGAGTTTGATACTACATGACTACATGACAGTACAGTTATATAGATTTGGAATTGGTTAATAACATGAACAAAACTAATTAAATGGTCAAAGATAATTTAGAGGGAAGTATTTAGTAGGAAACCCTAGGATCTGTGATTGTGCTTTTTTATTACTAACTTAAATCAGGGAATACATGTCATGATTGTCAAATTGCCCAATGGTCAATGTGCACCATCATCTTGAAGAAAATCAAGATCCAAAAAATATTTCAGCTGACTCCAACAATGGATTAAATTAAAGAATGATTTGGACTTAAAGACAGAGTGCCTGAGTCCTATTCTGATTTTTTTACTTCCCACTTGTATGACCTTGAATGAAGCACTTAAAGTCTCTGGTCCTCAATTTTTCAACTATAGATAGTGAAGTTGGACTAAATGACTTGAGATGCTTTCTATCTCTAAATCTATGATCCTATAATTCTAATAGGGTCAAATATGAGTCTACACTTAAATTAATTAACAGATAATAAGTCTCACAAATTGAAGACTGGTGAGGCATGGCTAGATTACAGTCTCTGTAAAACTGTACTGGATGTTTTGGTAGACTACAAACTTAATTTGAATCAATAGTGTGAAATGGCAGCCAGAAAATTCTAATGCTACTATCCCCATGCCCAAAACAAAGGAGATGATAAATAGTTCTACTTCATTCTCCTCTATTTGGGTCATACATGGAATACTACGTCCAGTTCTGTGGACCACACTTTATGAAAGACACAGAAAAGCTGAAGTGTTTCCAAAAGACGGTGGCCAGGATGGGGAAAAGATGGGAAAACATCCTATAGAGGTATAAGTTTAAGGAACTGGACTTATTTAACCAAGAGAAGACTTAGGGAGCAGACATATCAGTTGTCAAGTATTTGAAGAGCTATCATATGGTGGTTTAAACTATTACTGCTTGACCCCATAGGACAGAACTAAGAGCACGGGTGGAAGTTGTATATTTAGACTTGTAATGGGGGTAGCTTAGCAGAGGTGTGGTGATATACTCACTCATACTGACAGTATACCTCATACATGTAGAATACCCCCCTGATCTCTTTCTGGGTAGCTTCTTCAGCCTAACCTGCTCTCATGCTGACAGATTTGAGAGGGTTTTCCAGGAAGGGACCTGGTCACAGCCACCATGCTGCTGCAACTTACTCTCCTGGACCAAGAGTAAAGTGATCCTGCTGGGAAGGATACATAGACACTTTTTACTTGCAACTGTAGATCCTAAGCCCCTACCAGTGTGCTTCCCTTTGATCCCAAAATCAGTTACAATGACACCATTGACTCTCAAACATAAAATATTTCTAAGTGTTAAGGCAAATGTAAGAATAATTATAACTTTTACTCAATAGAAAATAAAAGCAATAATAATTGAATCATCACAGTCTATCCATAAACCCTGGAGTACATTTTCCCACCAATGCAACCTATGTTTTAGGGAGAGTGAACACACATTAACAGAAACCTAACAGGGAGGCAAATGAGTAGGGAAATCCATGTGCTAAAAATATTGCACAATTATGAATGGCGAGCCCTGACGTCCTTGGTCTCTTTAGGGAGCAGTCTGTACTATGTATCACTGTACTATGGGCAGAATTACTTCTTTGCTTTTTGTTCCATTTCTTTTCTTCACAGCTCTTCTCCTTGGCAAATCTACTTCTCTGCTATTCAGCCCCCTGAAGCAAAATGCTGAGAAAGTATGCCAGTCTTTTTTAATATACATATACACATATATACACTTTTTTCGTTGCTGTTCAGGTGTTTCAGTCATGTCCAACTCCTTGTGATGCCATTCTGGGGTTTTCTCGGCAAAGATACTGGAATGGTTTGCCATTTCCTTCTCCAGCTCATTTTACAGATGAGGAAACTAAGGTAAACAGCATTAAGCGATTTACCCAGGGTGAACAGTTAGTGAGTTTTCCTGATTCTAAGCCCAGTGTTCTACCCACTTTGCCACCTAGTTGCCTCTCTCTCTCTCTCTGTGTCTCTCTCTCCCCACAAATGCTACTATTCTGCCATTTTCCATAATTAAAATGTATATATAACAAAATGATAATACCTTATAGAAGAAAAGTTTTTTTAAAAAATCAATTAAGGTTGTACAAAATTAGTAAGGGCTGCTTCCAGAGGTAATGGTTTTCTCCTCTTTGAAAATCCATAGGCAGAGGCCATATCTACTTGTTAAGATATTTTGAAAGGAATTCTTGGGCAAGTACAAGGTGGTCTCTGAGATCTCTTCTGGTTCTTAGGTTCTATGATTCTGAGAATGTATCTGTTCCTCATGACTATTTATGTGAAAATTCATTAGCTTCCTGTCTGATTTCTCCTTTAGACTGATCTATTTCCAGTTTTATCATTTGGAGGATTTTATTTTTTTTTAACTTCACTGATTCCTTTCAAGTTCTCAATTTTCTTAACATAAATCTGTGTAAAGTAATCTTTGATAGTTTTCTTTATTCCTTTAGCATTCATTGTGTTCTCTCCTTTCAAATTTTGATTATTTGATTTTTCTCCTTTTCAAAAAATTTATTCTGCCAATTTTATATTAATCATGATGTTTTAAAAACAATAGTTCTGGATTTTATCACCTCAATTATTCTTTTATTTTCCATTTTATTGATTTTTACATTTATTTTAGCAATACTCTTATGTTTGCTTTTGGTAGTATTACTTATTTTCTAATCTGTTTTAAGACACTCAACTCAGTTAATTCTTTTTCTCTGTGGCAAATATAGGCATTTGGGGTTATAAATTTGTCTCTGAGTACTGCTTTAGCTGCATCCCATAAATTTTGATATGCTGTATTTATGTTGTCATTATCTTTGAGGTAATGTTATTGTTTTTATAATTTGTTCTTTAATTTAACCCAGGCCTTAGTCAATAAATCATTTTGAAATTTCCATATAGGTCTGCATCTTTTCATTGTGTCATCATTGGATACTTCCAATTTTATTGCATTTTGACCCATAAACAGTGTTAAATTTTTTTTTGCTTTTCTATATTTACCTATGACTTCTTTATGACTTCAAATGTGATCAATTTTTATGTTTCATTTGTATTTGAAGAAAATGTATATACCTTGCTTCTTTTCCCATTGTTTTTTTCTGTTCCTGTAATTTTTTCAATACTGTCCAAATCTTTAACTTCTATCTTGTTTGTTTTTTGTTCAGTTTACTTATAGCCTTCTACAGAAGGATATAATACTGTGTCAAAATCACTTACTACTATTTTTGCATATATTCTTCCTAGGAAAAATGTTAGCATTGCTTTTACCAATGTAGCACATTATTTGGTGAGTAACTATTCCAAATCAATACAGTGTGCTTTTATTATCAATGGTGCCTGTCACCCCATAAATTACATCAAGGTTTATTAAGGTGTTGGTACCATCGATAGTGCTCCAGCTGATAGGCATATGGATGAGTTTACTGTCTGTAGATTTCATGGAAGTTAAAGAAGTCAGCAGCAGCAAGTGGAGTTCTCTGGAAGACAGGTGGTGTGGGCCAGGTGCAAGAATACAGATGTCCTTTAGGCTTCTCAAACCCAACGTGTCCAGAACAGCACTCATTAGTCTTCTCCTACCCCCAACCAAAACCAACCCTTCTTCAAATGTTCCTGTTTCTATTGTATGTACCATCATCCTTCCCATCAACCAGCTTAGAAAATTTGGCATTATTATCTATTCTCTCTCCCTCACTCCCCATATTCAATCAACTGCCAAGTCTGGTCAGCTCTACTTCCACAACATCAGTGTATCCCTCTCCCCACTTACCTGGCCACCAGAGTAGTTTGGGCCCTAATCACCTCTCTCCCTTACTATGGAAATAGGTTCCTAATTGGTTTCTTTGCTTTCAATCTATCCTCCACAGCAGCTGCCAAAATAACGTTTCTAAAGCACTGGTTTGTCTTGTATCATCTCACTGCCTGACTCCCTATTTCTCTAGGGCAAAATACAAACTCTCAGTTTGGCTTTTAAGACTTTTTCAATCTGGCTCCAGATTACTTTTCCACATTTTATACTATTCTCCACACAATCTAGATTCCTATAAAATTAGCCTACTTAGGATTCACTCCCAAATCCTCCCTTCCCCTGCCCACCCCATGACTGTTCCAACTCCTGCCTCTGTTTCTCTCTACTTTTTGTACAGGCAATCTCTTGTGCCTTGAATACACTCTCTGAATTTTCTTGTAATTCTTATGTCATTTTTGTGATAGTTATGTTTCATTCCATTGACACATCACAATTAATTCAATCATTCTATAATATAATGAAAGTCTGTTCCAAGTTTTCACTATTACAAATAAAGTCCTTACAATTAAAGTAAGGGATAAAGTTGGGATTTAAACTCAGGCCCTTTGACCTCAGAACAAGTGCTTTGTCTATTTCATTATGTGGAGAAAGGGTAGAATTTTCAAATTATAGACCAGTAAACTTGAATGAAACATTACTGAAGATATGATTTGTAAGCACTTAGAAAGGGAAGCAGTGATCACTAAAAGTTAGAGGGAATGGCCAAATCAAGATCAGGTCATGTCAGACTAACATCAAATCCTTTTTATGCCAGCATAACTTATAGATCAAAGGAAGATCATAGATAAACATATTTCAGGAAGGCATTTGACAAAGTTTCTCAAGATATGTTTATGGATAAAATGGAGATATGTGGATTAGATCAGCTCCCTGCAAGACTCACATTAGGTGACTCAGACTAGATCCATTCAGTTGTCAGTCTTCTTAGCCTCCTCAGATAACTTTGTATTTACTTCTCAGAGTATATTTTGTACCCTCCCTGGAGGAAGTAATCTCCTTGAGGGCAGAGATCGTTTTTTCATTTTTGTTTGTATATCTCTAATACCAATCACAGTGCTTTGCACACAATGAGTGCTTATAAATGTTTGCAGAATTTAAATGATTATATCGAATCAAATCATTCTTCAAAAAGTCTAATAAATTTCTCTTTTTAAAAATAGATATGCAGGGAGTGGGGAAATAAATATGTTTAGGAGATACTACTCTGCTATGAATTACCCTTCCCTCTCCCCTTCCTCATTTTTTAAAACCAAATGTCTTTAGTTTCATCTATTAATACAATAGATTAGTGGATAACATATTCCAATAAGTAACGAATGTCTTAGGAATGTAAAGCTTTGGGCTGTTGTCTTTTGAATGTATATGATCTAATGAAAAAAATAAACATTAGCCATAAATCTTCTTCAGGAGGGCCTGTGTTAACAAATCAAAAGGATGACTTATTTTTAAAGAATATGTTGTTCTAATTCATTCCCTCCCTCAAAAAAAATGACCCTTCTCTATGGGCTAGATAACAAAAAGGGTAAATATTAAACAACTGGCTACCTTTTGTGTGTGTGTGCTAACACTCCCTACAATGACAGGCAGTCTCTCATAGTGGATAATAGGCCATCCTTGGACCCAGGAAAACCTGAGTTCAAGCCTTACACAAACTAGCCATATAGCCACTGGACCATTTAACCTCTCTCTGTACTCCAGCCAACTGTCTAAGGAGGTGAGTTATATACAAGTTGCTCACATGAACTGGTGGAAGGAGGTAGCTGCCCCCACTGATGAAATCCCAGTTCTGGACAAAAGCAAACATACCACTGCTGAAGACTAACAGTTTCAGTTGTGAATCTACTCAATGAACAAACCTTTATATTGCCTATAATGATGAAGAACAAAAGTACTCCTTTCTGGAATATTAATGGGTCACCACAGGTTAGTCATGCCATGTAGTTTAAAGACACATATAGAATCTTTCTGGGTTAGATTTTATTGATTTAGTAAGCATATTAGCTTTCTCTGTTAACCTTTTATATTACAAAATAGCATAGGCTCTCTTGTATAACAATGATACTGCTAACTGAATACAGTTATCCTTCTACATATTATATTAAAAACAACGTATACAGAATGTATAGATTATCCAGTTTTCTTTATTGATGATGTTATTCTAAATATAGGATTTATACATGCATACACATATATAATGTAGTGTATATCTTTATCCCAAGTGTCCTTCTGAGCTTATCTTAAAATACCACCTCCTTCATGATGCCTTTCCAGGATTTCCCCAGTTGCTACTATTTTTCCCCTATTATCTTGTCTTTAGTTTTCCCATATTTTGCATATAGTTCTATATGTAAATGTTGTCTTCTTAAACAGGAGGTAATCTTCTTTAGATCAAGGATTTACATTTTTTCTTTGTGGTTAGTACAGTGCCTGCCATAGAATAAGGGATGAATAAATGTTTTTGATAGATGAAATGTGAATATATAAACACTTTCCTACAATGAACATATTGCCAATAAAATTCCTTTAAATAACTTGTTTAAAATGAAATATAAAGACTTCTTGATGATGAGATAGCTATTGTCAGAACAATGAAAATGTCCCGATAATATTTGAATGAGAATGTTTTGTTTAAATTTGTTCTAATTAATTGTAACAATACTCCTATGGAACATTGAAAATAGCTACCATGTTGGCAATGCATTAGTTTTAGTTGTTCATTTGTTTAGTTATGAACATTGAACATTTCACTCAGATTTATGAGAGGAGAGGAGGAGAGGAGTTAATCACAGTTACCACAAGTACCTTATAAGACAATGTATATTGCCTTGCTCCTGGAGAGGGAAAAATTAGTGTTAATTAAAATGACCAAGTAGTATAAATAAAAGAAAATTTTGTATTGTTTGTTTAGCCAAGAATAAGCTATAAAACAAATTTGCAGCCGCCTCTAATGACAAATGAATGCTTTCATATATACCTAATATTCACATATAATGCTTGATTAGGAATATCTGAATCGTTGTAAATTTTCAGGCAGCTAAAATGATGGTTATTATTTGGTTATGGACTCACATGCAATAGAAATGGCTATCTCTTCTAAGCATAAAAATCACAAAACGACAAAAACTACAAGGTGATGCCCGACGGAGCAAATTTATGACCGAGAACACGAACTAAGGGAGTACTTCCAAAAGGAAGCCTTTAGCTCATGTTATTTGTCCAGCTCCAGTTGGAGACCTTGGTCGGTGCTTCCAGGAGGGGCGGAAAAAAGTATTTGAGTAACGGGGGGAAAAGGGCGGTGGGAAAGAAGAGGAAATCGAAGCTCGCCTCTCTCCAGCCCTTTACTCTTGTGTCACACACAAAGCGGTAGCCTCCACGCAGCGCCTGTCGGCCGAGGACCGCTGTCAGACCGCGTCCGTGCGAAGTGTCATTACCCCGGGAGGAGGGCTCAGCTTGTGTGTATGTGTATGTGTACGTGTGTGTGTGTGCGCGCATATGTGTTTTCTTCTTTCTCGGCGAAACGCACATAAAAACCGGAGAGAATGACCGTAGGGAATACGTGTGGAGCTGGGTTTTGTTTTTACGTGTGCCTCTTAAACCATTTTTGTTTAAAAAAGGTCCAAAGTCACCAGGACAACCCCACAAGCAAGATGCACCCGGGAGCACGCTCGTGGGTTGGTCTTCTTTTCCCTTCGGGGCTTCCTCGCAAGACCTTTTCCTGCTCCTAAGGCGCTAGAGTGCATTGCAGCTGGCTCTTTCTCCCCACTATTTACCTCTCCTCTCCGGCTCCCCACTCCCTCCCCCTGCTCTCTTTGCCTGTTTCTTTTTCTCCATTCTCGAGACGAGCGCACGATCCTTCCGCCGCTCAAAGTAGTTCTGCTGTCATGCCTCGGCTTCCTCCCATAAAGGGACAGCTCCGGAAGAAGTGGACTCTGCGGGTGGGGCGGGGGAGGGAGGGAGGAGGGAAGGGAGTGGGTCTAACCTGTCCAGGTGGGAGAGGGGACTGAGCAAAACCAAACGGTGGGGAGAGGGGACAGCTTGGATTTAAAAGAGTCTGAGACCATTAGCCATCCAGCTCTCCGCCATTCCCCCTCCTCTTCCTCCTCTTTCTCTTTCTGTGAAACTGTGGCCAAGTCTGGGCTACCAGGGTGAGGACAGACTGCCAGACTGCCCGACAGACCGTCTCGTTCACACCTGGGCTTTCTTCTCTCCAACCCCACTTCCCAGAGGGCGAGGGAAAGAAGAAAACTAAGGACCGAGCGCGGCACAAATCTTCCCCTGGCCCCCGAGGGGCAATCAAGGCCAGCCTTGGTTCGCCGCCACCCCCAGACCTCCTCACCTCCGCTTCCACAGCCGCTCTATTGTTAATAAGGTTTTAGGAGGAGCCGCTAGGACCAGCTGGGTGGGAAGAGGACTGGAAAGTGGCGGGGTAGAGGGAAGGGATGGTAAAATAGTTTGCCAAGTGAGGGAACAATCAATAAGTTCTGAATAGACATAATTCCTCTCGAGAGGCGCCTAAACACTTGGCTAAAGCCCTAAGCTCGGTCTTCCCTCGCTCCCGAACTCTCCTCTCCGGAGCAGGAGCAGGAAGAGGAAGGAGACTGTGCCCCAGCTCCGCCTGAGCCAGGGCCGGCCACCCCTAGCTGGTGCCCCGCGGGGGCGGGGAAACCCCTGGCTCGGGATGGAGCTTGACCTAGTTTGTCCTAAAGTGGATTTGACGTGTGGGCTGTCAGCTCGGCTCCTCGCGCCCCCCTCTCGGGGTACCTCTCACCAAGGGAGCGACGGCTCGGCCAGTCTCTGCTCTCGGTTTCCACCCTCCTCCTCCTCCTCCCCAACTCCTTCCCGGGAGTAGTCCTCCCCCCCTACCCGCCTCCTCCCCCCTCCCCCCCCATACTCTCCCTCTCCGGGCTCCCTAGGGCGGAGAGGAGAGGCTGCCAACCCCTTACTCCTCCCTTAGCAGACTCTCCAGCGACGTCCCCTTTCCCCTCCCCCTTCATCTCTCCCACTCGCCCCCTTCTTTCCCTCGGCCTCTCTCTCCCTTTCTCTCTCTCCCTCTCCTTCTCTCTCTTCCTCTCTCTCTCTGTCCTCTCCCTCCCTCCTCCTTTTCTTCTTCTTCCTCTTCCTCTTCTTTCTTATCTTTTCTCCCCCTCTTTCTCTGTCTCTCCTGGTCCTTACTATCCCTCATTCTTTCTCCGCCCCCTTCGCTGTCCCTCCCCTACTCTCTTTTCTCCGTCTGTTTTTACCCTCTCTAGGGCCTCGATATCTATTCCTTTGCCGGACTCTCCCACTTTTCTTCTGTCCCTGTTCTATCCCCGTTTTCTATGTCCTTCTTTTCTCCGTGCCCCTTTCCTTTCTCTGATCACTTCTATACCGCTGTCGATTCCTTTCCCATGTATCCTTGACCACTTTTCTCTCCCAGGTCCTCTCCTTGGCAGTCTTTCTTCCTACAATCCCTCCTTGCTAATTTATCCTCCTTTTTATTTTCTCTAGTATATTCTGAGTAACAAGGGATGCCAACTTGGACTCCAGATTTTCTGTACTGCATTCTGCTTTTTCCCTTTTGTTTTTCTCTGCTTCTCTTCCTACTGTGTCCCTCCCTTCCATCACTTCTCTGCTACACAGAGTCGTCTTCTTTATTCCCTGCTTACATCTCCTACCTTCCTCTGCACATGCTCTCCACTCTTCACTCTGTGTGCTTTCTTCTCTCTCTCTCTCTCTCTCTCTCTCTCTCTCTCTCTCTCTCTCTCTCTCTCTCTCTCTCTCTCTCTCTCTCTCTCTCTCTCTCTCCTGCTTCCCTTCCTCCCCCTCTAGTTCAGCTGAAACTGCAACTTTCCACTCCTCTCTTTTCTCTCTCTTTCTTACCCTGTTTCTCACAATCCATTACCATTTCTGCTAGCTTTTCTGTCTGACTCTTTCTCTCCAGCCAAATCCTTAATCAGAGAAAACTTCTGTGCTATCCCTTTTTTAGCTCCTCCCTGAACTCAGCAAATCTGAGCAGATCTTACCAGTCTTCTAGAATAAAAACAGGGAGAATGTTGAAGATTTTTTGAAAATGACAGGATCAATATTGAAGATTTCATTTCATAGCTTTTTGAAAAGGGAAAGTAAACTTCAAAAATCAAGCCCAAACTCTACAGTAAGAGTCCTTGATGAAATCCCAGATAAAGAAATTATAACCAAGTTTGTCTTTCAAAGCTTTCTTTGTGTATTCATTTGTATTTTGGCGACTTGTGTAGGACTTTTCTTCTAATAAGATTTAATAAGCTTGGTTCTTAGGTTCTTTTATGCTGTTGTGGGGGTTTTTTTTTTAGGTATTTTATCTTTAAACCTACTTAAATAGGGAGAATTATACTGACTAATGGTCCCCTTATTTTGATATCCCTGTAGGTTATCTGACTTCACAAGAAAAAAAAACAACATGTTTTCTGCTACTAGAATTGTTTCCTTTGAGACCTTGACTGACTATAGCAAAATTTGAGGGCCCCTGTCAGAAGAAGGGGCCTGGCTTTATGAGTGTGGATATACAAACCTATCCTTACTACAGGAAAAACAATTGAAAATATATTACCTGCTGACAGAATATCAGGAACTTCATCTTTGTATACAAATTATAGCTCATTTTGACCTTCTAATAATCACATTCTGTTATTATTAAAAAGAAAACAGAATACTTTTCTCTTAGGAACTCAGTACTTTCTATGTAATTAATTTCAAAAGTACTCCAGAGAGGTGAGAAAAGGAATGAATTAACCTACTTTTTACTTAAGGAAGCACAGTAATATTAGTCAATTTGCCTAACAATTTGACATTGATTTGGCCTGTGTGCATCACGGTGTTTTTATGACTGGAAGATTCTGATTTAACTAAAAAGTTCAATTACTAAAATTGGGGAGGGGCACGGTTCATTAAGATGGTCCTAATGCCACTGGGACTAGTATTTTGGGAGTAGTTTTCTTCCACTTTCAAGGCTGGGTAAAACTGCCTATGGTGAATTGAACAAACCATCCAGATCTTTCTTTCATTCCACATTTAAACACACTCTGTGACTGAGGAAATTGGCAGAATTGTTTGGGGTTAGATTGCTGTTGGTTTTTGTTTAAAAGTTTCAAGTTTATTGAGAACAAACCATTAAATATCGTTCTAGTCATCACTGAATCAGACCAGTGGGAAACTGATCAAAAGTCTTGTAAATAGTCCGTAGTCCAAACTGATCTTTTTCAAAGATCAAAAAGTAGTCTCTGACTTTAGAAGAATATCTCTCATTTGCTTCTATCACACTCCTAGGAATATTATTCATTGTCTAGAAGATTTGTGGTGTTGCAAATACCTTTAAAACCAGGGATAGAGTAAATATTTTTTCTTGTACCCAGAATGGTTCATTTTATGATGGCCAAGACTGTAAAAAATTATGATATTGGCTTATTTATCAGTCTGGTACTGATCATCCCTATTTTGATTAGGAAAAGGAGAAATCTTGAGAAAAGAGGATTGATATTTAAGGAACAGGGTAAGCAGGAAGATGGGACTTCCAGTGCTCTAATACCATATCTTTCTCCTCTCTCTAACAGTTCTTTCAAGGTCTCCTGGAGATACACCCCTTCCTGGCCTCAAAACTAGGAAGTCCTGCATGTTGTGTCCTTATACCACATGGGATGTCTGACCTAGGCTATTGATCAAAAAGCATTTATTAAGTGCTTTCTATGTGACTGGCTCTATACTGAGATCTAGAGGTGGGGGAGCAACCTTAGCCCTTGGGAGAAGATGAAAGGAACCTGTTATACGCAAGGTACACATAGATTATATGGAACATAATCTCAGAGGGGATGGCATTATCTGCTGAGAAGACTAGGGGAAAACCTCCTGAAGAAGGTGGGTTTTGAGCTGAGCTTTGAAAGAAGTCAGTGAAACTATGAAGCAGAACTAAGGAAGCAGAGCATTTCAGACTTAAGGAACAGCTATTGAAAATGCATGGAGTTGGATAGCAAGTAGCCAGTGAAACAAGATGGTAGTGTGTGGAGAGGAGGAAAGTGTAAAAAGACTAGAAAGGTTAGAGGGAGATAGGTTGTGTAGAGCTTTAAATGTCAAATAAAGGACTTGATATTTGATCCTGGAGGTAATGGGGAGCACTGAACTTTATTGAATAGTGGGGTTGACAGTCAAACCTACACATTAAGAAAATCATTTGACAGCTGAGGAAAAGATAGATTTTATTGGGAAGAGATTTAAAGCAGGGAGAACACGTCCTCTATGCTACTTTATAAAATATTCAAAATGATTTAGTTTTAAAAACAGCAATTCCTATGAGATGTCAAGTTCAGGAGAGCCTTTGATTTGCTTTGTTCATAATTTTAAAGATAAATAATTATCATAAAAGTTAACTTCAGAAAATCCCATTTAGAGCTATAGTACAATGAGGAATTGGGAAGATAGGCCAGATCTAGAGGGTAATCTCTCATCTTTTCAATGCAGTTATCAGCCAATAGCAGATAACAGACAGAACTACTGAATTGGTAAAAAGCAATTATACAAATGGAAGAACCTAGCCTTTTCCTCTTCTTTTTAATTCAAAGTATAAGGGGGACAGCCCTTCTGAGTTTCCATCTTGGATCTTTCACTAACTATACTGTGTGACCTTGGACAATTCATAGAAATAATAGCACTGAAGATATGGAAGAGACCTTAGAGATCATCAACATCTCCCTAGATTAGTAAACTAAGGCCTAAAAAAGGTAACCTGCTTCAAGTATAAAATCAGAATGAATGTATGAATGAAAATTGCTTGCTATTTGCCCAGTGCTAGGAACACAAATACGAAAGTCAAACAGTCATTCTACTCAAGGAACTTACATTAGACTATAAAGAGAACACATAAAGGGCTGGTGGTGGACAGGGAAGGGAGTTTTGGTCTAGAGAGTCACAGGGATCTTGAGTGGAGCATAAGTAGTGATAATGCTGTTTCTAGGAGCAATGGTTGTATTGATTCAGTTACTGTTCTCAGAGGTAGAGGTCAAAAATGGGTAGGGGAAAGGAAGGGAAGGAGTGGTAGCAGAAAGGCAGATGGTAAGAAAACCAGGGTGGATGGTTGGATGGGATGAATAATGCCCACACTAACTACCATTTGGGATTGCTGTGAGGATCAAATGAGAGAATGTAAGTGAATAAAGTAAAGTGCCATATGTGTGAAATATTATTCAAGAAGCAGTAGTATATCTTTGAATGGACAAAGGCATAGAACTGTGAAATTGGAAGCTTCTTAGGCTGTTAGAAACAACAGTTGGAGAGCAGAAGTTGGGGATTATATTTGGGAAAGTCAGTGCAAAAAGAGATGTGTAACTGCTCTCATTAGTGATGAATCCTATGATAGAAAGAAGGGTTGAACTTGGGGGCAGATCAAGGAGGAATCATTAAAGATAGAGCATCTGGGCAGTTGGGAAGGATTCAGTTCAATTCAATTCAGTGTAACAGACAACAGTGACATATTTACCAAGCACCTACAATGTGCAAGACACTGGACTTGGATTACAAAAATGAAACTATCATGCCTGGCCTTTACTCTCAGGTAGTTTAAGATTATAAAATAGGATGGGGGAGTATTATTTACATAAACAAAAATGGGGCAGAAGAGAATACTTCTTACTGGGGTAAGGATCAGAGTAGGTTTCATATAAGAGATATCTACATTTGATTTTAAAGGGAGGGGATTCAACAGGCTGAGATTGGGGGACTGGGGTCGTGTACACTTTAGACTGTAGGATAAGGTGAACAAAATCAAGAAGCCAAGAAAGGGCAAGTCAAGAATTGTGAACAGGAAGTAGTTGGTTGGATAGCACCTTACCCCTAGGGGAAGAGGTAAACTGTAAGGGGAAGGGGTAAGGAGGGAAGACTGGAAAGATAAATTGGGTTACAAGATAGTATGCGTGTGTGTGTTTGTCCTTCGTCGCTGAAGAAGACCAAGCCATCAGAGAAATAATGACATGACTTGTACTTGTCTTTGTTTTGAGTGAGGGAGGGCTGTGCAGGTCACCAGCCTCACTTCTCCTCCAGAGCCATCTGAATCCAGTGACCAGATATTCATCAGGACGACTAGAGATGACCCAGAATGAGGCAATTGGGGTTAAGTGACTTGCCCAAGATCACACAGCTAGTGAGTATCAAGTGTCTGAGGTGAGATTTGAACTCAGGTCCTCCTGACTACTGCACTGGTGCTTATCCACTGCACCACCTAACTGCCCCCATACAAGATTGTGGAGTGCCTTGAAAGGTAGCTATAAACTATTCTTTTAAAATGGCATCCAAGGTGAGAAGAATCCTTCACTACTGATTGATCCTTAAAAGGTGAAGGCCAAAAAGCTTCTTGTCTTAGAGTTTTGCAATAAGTGGTAGGAATTTTATTTCCCAGAGAAATTTAATGCTGCTGAAGAGAGAGAGAGAGAGAATCAACCTACAATGTTTTCAAGTTGCTATTTAGAACAGAAGTTTCCAAACTTATTTGGCCTATGGCCCCCTTTTCAGAAAAAATAAAAGTACTCAGTGCCCCCACCACCACTTTCCTTAATCCTTTAACAGGTTTGTTTTTTTTTTTTGAAATTTGCATCATTTCAAAAAAATACAAATTTTTTAAAAAATGACATCTTAAATTTAATCATTTATTGTAAATTTGTGGAGTTTTTCCTACAGTGAAATTTTGATGACACAATATTGTGTCATATAACTGTATAGTATCCTATTGTAAAGAAGTGTTATATGCACACATTCCTGACCATGCATGCTGGACTTCTCAACAATGAACAGCATGCTCAACCTGCCAACACTTGCTGGTTAAGACCTATCAGCTGGCATGATCCTGATCTGTTATAACTTGCATTTTGTGTGTTTATTTGGAAAATAATGTAACCCTGTTATACAACAGATGAAACATGGATGAATGGTTTTTCAAAATTCTCTTCTTTCCTTATACTTCTACCTTCTTATTTTTATTCAATACCCCTACCATTACACCCAAGGCTACTACCTACACCTCACCCCATCCGCATTGTTCCAGCACCTTTCAAGGGGCAATATCACACACAGTAACAGCAGTTCTTTCAGTGTTTCTTCTCATCTGCTTTCTTGTGTGGTTATCTTCTAAGTCTGTCAGATTTTGTGTGAGGAGGACTATATCTAGCATTGTGTGTGTGTGTGTGTTTAAATTACTCCTATCTCACTCAGGCTGGAAGGGGCCACTCACAGGCTTGATCCCACTACTGATGAGCATGGGAGTTTTGGCTTGCTTTTGCACTGATTTGTCCCTCCTTATGCAACCTGGAGGCGCCCTACTCTGAAGGGGATTGTAAGGGAATTGCCAACCCTCAGCTCTCTTGGATAGGGTACACCAATCACGGCTCAGGTAATCTGAGGGGAGATTGGTAAGGCATGAACAAGATGGCGCTGGGAGGAAGGGTTCCACCCCTGTTCACCACCAGATACTTCCTGAAACGTGGCTGGAAAGCAGTAGCAAAACCTGCTTAAACTAGTTTAATCTTGCCTGTGCTGCTTACGTAACTAAGGCGTACGTGATACTATAAAAGTGCCTGAGCTAGTTTGAATAAATGGAGTTGCCTTACATCTTTGCCTCCCGCCTCATCCGTTACTCACAGCAAGCTCCTTCAGGGTCGACAGGCCCTGCTGGTCAGGTAAACCTGTCGGCTCGGGGTGAACGGCCCCGATAAATCCCGTTCAGGGGATCATTATTTTGATGTTAGATTTGGTGTAGACAACCAATAGGCTTAGCCTCAGTGCAGGTGGAAACTGGTGAGCTCAAGTGATCCACCATTCTCACAGGCCCAATAACAAGAATTATAGGCATTCACCACCACACCTAACATTGTATTCTGAATGGGCCATACTACTGGACTCATAATTAACAGCTCCTCAAATAATAAGCCTGACTCTCTTGTGTGGAGGAGCAGTGTCTCACCCTTGGTAGGCACTGTGGGACTGGAAGAAGAGACAAATTGGAGATCATGCAACTGTTGCCAGTCCTCCCAAATTTATAACTGCATTTCTTTTTCTTTTCTTTTTTCACCTATTTTTTAAACATTTTAATTTAAAATTTTGAGTTCCAAATTCTCTCCCTCCCTCCTTTACCCTCCCCCAGTCCTGAAACAGTAAGCAATCAGATATGAGTTATACATGTGTAATCATGTAAAACATTTCCATATTAGTCATTTTTTACAAGAAGACTCAAATAAATGAAAGAAAGTGAAAAATCACATGCTTCGGTCTGTAGTCAATCAATATCAGTTCTTTACCTGGAGGCAGATAATAAATATACTTCATCATTAGTCTTGGAACATTGTATTGCTGAAAATGGCGAAGTTTTTTTTAAATTTTTTAAATTATTTTATTTGTTTTCAGTGTTCTACAATCACTTCCATATATCTTAGATTTTTCCCCTCCCTCACCCCCTTCCCTCCTACCTCTTCACTCCCTCCCTGAGATGGCATACAGTTTTATATAGGTTCTACACACACATTCCTATTAAATACATTTTTACCTTAGTCATGTTGCACAGAAGAATTAAAATGAATGGGAGAAATCATAAAACAAACCAAAACATAATATAAAAGAAAATGATCTGCTTCATTCTGCGATTGAATTCCATAGCTCTTTCCCTGGATGTGGAAGGCATTTTGCCTTTAGAGACCATTGGGAATTGTTTAAATCCTTGCATTGCAATAAAGTACTAAGTCTACCAGAAAAATTCGTCACACTGTAATTGTTGCTATGTACAAAGTTCTCCTGGTTCTGCTCCTTTCACTCAGCATCAGATCATATAAGTCTTTCCAGGCCTCTCTGAAGTCTTCCTGTTCATCATTTCTTAGAGCACAATAGTATTCCATTACATTCATATACCACAATTTATTCAGCCATTCCCCAATTGATGGGCATCCCCTTGATTTCCAGTTTTTGGCCACCATAAAGAAAGCTGCTATAAATATTTTTGTACTTGTAGGGCCCTTTCCCAGAAAATGGTCAAGTTATTCACCTTTCTTCATCATATAATATTGTTGTTACTACTACTATGATGTTCTTCTGGTTCTGTTCACTTTATTTTGCGTGAGATCATGCAGGTCTTTCCAGGTTTTTCTTAGATCATCCTGTTTGTCATTTCTTATAGTACAATAATATTCCATTACAATCATATATCACAACTTATTTAGCCATTCCCCAATTGATATGGATCCTTTTGATGTCCAATTCTTAGTTACCACAAAAAAGAGCTGCAATAATTATATTTGTACAAATAGGTCCTTTTCTTTTTCTTTTTTTGAATGTCATTGTGATATAGACCTAGCAGGGGTATTGCTGGATCAAAAGGTATGCATGGTATGCTCTCCAGAAAAGGTAGATCTTTTCACAACTCCACTAGCAATATATTAATGTCCCCGTTTTTCCACATCCCCTCCAACATTTATAATTTTTTGTTTTTCACCATATTATTCACTCTGATAGGTGTGAGATAGTACCTCAGAGTTGTCCTAATTTGCATTTCTCTGATGAATAGTGATTTAGAGCACTTTTTCATATTACTATATATAGCCTTAATTTCTTTGTCTGCTAACTGCTTGTTCATATACTTTGACAATTCATCAATTGGGGAATGACTTGTATTTTTATTAATTTGACATAGTTCTCTATATAAGAAATGAGGCCTTTATCAGAGGTACTTGTTGCAAATTTCCCCCTAGTTTTCTGCTTTCCATATAATTTTGACTGAATTGGTTTTGTCTGTGCAAAAACCTTTTAATTTCATATAATCAAAATCATCTCTTTTATATTTTGTAATACTCTCTACATCTTCTTTAGTTCTAAATTCTTCCCTTATCCATAAATCTGACATATAAACTATTCTAGGTTCTCTTAATTTGCTTATGGTATCTCCCTTTAGGTGTAAGTTATCTACCCATTTTGACCTTATCTTGATATATATGGTGTGAAATGTTGATCTATATCTAGTTTATGCCTTACTATTTTCAAGTTTTTCTAACAGTTTTGTTCAATAACAAGTTTCTGTTCTAAAAACTTGGATATTTGAGTTTATCATATATTAGATTACATGGTCATTTACTATGATGCAGTTTTTACCTAATCTATTCCACTGATCCACCATTCTATTTTTCAGTCAGTACCAGATTGTTTTGACAATTACTACTTTATAATACAGTTTGAGATCTGGTATGACTGGACTATCTACTTTCACATTTTTTTCATTGATTCCCTTGATATCTTTAAACTTTTGTTCTTCTAGATGAACTTTGTTTTTTTTTCTAGCTCTATAAAATAATTTTTTTGATAGTTTGATTGGTATGACACTGAGTAAACAGATGAATTTAGGTAAAATTAATTTTTATTATATTGGCTCAGCTTACCCATGAGCAATTAATATTTTTCCTGTTATTTAGATCTGACTTTATTTATGTGAAAAGTGTTTTATATTTGTGTTCATATAATTCCTCTGTTTGTCTTGGCAGATAGATTCCAGAGTATTTTATATTGCCTATAGTAATTTAAACGGAATTTAAGTGGAATTTCACTTTCTATCTCTTGTTATTGGTAATGTATAAAAATGCTGATGATTTATATGGGTTTATTTTGTATTCTGCAACTTTGTTTAAGTTGTTAATGATTTCAAGTAGTTTTTTAGATGATTCTCTAGGATTTTCCAAGTATACCACCTCCAAAGAGCAATAGTTTTGTTTCCTCATTGTCTCTTCTAATGTCTTTAATTTCTTTTTCTTCTGTTTTTATATCTAACATTCCTAGTACAGTATTAAATAACAGAGGTGATAATGGACATCCTTGCTTCATCCCTGATTGTACTGGGAAGACTTCTAGCTTATCCCCATTATAGAAAATACTTGCTGATGATTTTAGATAAGTATTGCTAATAATTTTAAGGTAAACTCCATTTATTCCTCTGCTTGCTAGTGTTTTTAATAGGTATGGGTGCTGTATTTTTGTCAAAGGTTTTTTCTGCATTTATTGAGATAATCACTTACCTAGGGGGTTTCTGGTTTGCTGGAGGGTGGGGCCCACCTTGAGATTGCCCCAGGATTGGAGCCTTGCTGAAGACCTTCTGCTGTGAGACTGGCTGCTGTTCCTAGTCTTCAATCTCACTCCCCTCCCACCCAGTGGGACTGAACTTTCATGCCACTCTGGTAGCTGCTTTCCTGCTCCTAGATCAATTCTGAGGCAGTTTTATAGTTGTTTGGAGGGGAATTTGGGAAGATTTTAGAGGGTTTCCTTCCTCACTCTATTATCTTGGCACTGGCCGTCCTACAACTACATTTCTAAAAACAGGAAACCTGGGCAGGGAAATGACTTTTCCTCGAAGAAATTTCCTCAATCAAATGATTGTCCAGTTGCCAAGCATCAGATTAGCCAGACTAAGGGATCTGGTACTAGATTTCTCCCTGTCCTGATTTTCTCTCCCCATCTCCTCCCCTTTGAAATATAAGACAGAAACATAACTTTTCCTGGCTTGGAATGTAGAAAATGTGTTGGTTTTCCAGAACCCTCCAAAGTATTTCTTCTGGGATGAGAGGAGATTTTTGTCAAGTATTCCCAGAAGCCTATGTCTTAAGTAAGTATAAAGATAGAGAAGCTTTCAAGGGATATCAGGGGGGTTGATGGGAAGTACCTGATGAATGTATTGATTTGTTGAAGAAACCCATCCTGAGTGATAAGGAAAAATGGATTATAAGGCAATGGAAATTTGGTTTATTGGGAAACAAGCCTAGGAAAACAAGAGACTAAGAAAAAAGTGAGAAGTTGTTGTATTTTCCAAAATTAATGGAAGAATATTAGACTTGTACAAAAATAGAAAGAATATGAGATGAAGAAAGGGCATTTCAAGAAAGAGACTCAGGAAAAAGGCAAAAGAAGTTTACTATTCAAGCAATGAGGACCAAAAGAACATAGGTGTTGAAGAGCCACCACAAGTTAAAGAAAATAAACAAAAAAGTACAAGGGAAAGGAAGAGGTCGATATAAGCATGTAACAAACCAGAGTTCAAAACTAAGCATAATAAAAAGGAAAGAAATATATTCTAAAAACTGGAAAAAGTTGAATGTGAAGTTATATAACAATTACAGAAAATGAGAGAAAATTAAGTAATAGGTGTGGAAAAACAAATAATGAGACACATCAAAATATAACAGTTGTATTAGTATTTCCATGTTCTATGTACAGTCAGGGAACATCTTCAAGAACAATTTGTAATTCAAGGACATTAAAAATATCACCTTTCTAATATCTCAAAGTGCATAAGAATAGCTCTTGTTGTATTATAATGGCCATAAGTGTTCATTGATATGGTCTATAAAGGAAATGTATAGGAAATAATTAATTTAAAATTTATGTTTTACAATGCAGCAAAATGCCACTTAACAGTAGTCCTAAGTTTGCATAATGGCAGTTTCAAAAAACAATTATTCATAAATTTCAGCTGTTTCTTGTGCTCCAGTTTTTTGGATTCTTCCATTCTTAAATCTAGTACCAATGTGGGGGAAGTAGGATTAATTTCCACAGACAACATTATTCTAATTCAGTACAAAATCCCAATCAGACCGTGGTACAAATTTTAATCTCACAAAAATGAGAAATTTTAGCTCCCCTTTAACACATTAAATCTAGGATCTAGAATGGAAGTTATCTCAAAAATAATCTAGTTCAAAGCCCTCATTTTAAAGATCAATATCATAATTTTATGGATGGAAGGGACTTAAGAGGTTACCTAAGTCCAAACTCTTCATTTTACAGATGAAAGACCTGAAGTTCAGAGAAGTTAATTGACTTTTCCAAGGTCACAAAGTTACTAATAGAGCCTGGTTTAATTTTAGGCTCTGATTTGAAGTCCAATCTTTATTATTTTTATTACTATACCAGCCTGTCTTTCGGATTTTGTCTATCCCATGTTAATTATAATAATATATTATTATATAATATATAATATAATAATAATTATAAAAATGGAGAAGTTCTTCAGATTTGGAAATGTCTATTTTATTCTTGTTATAGACAATCTAAATTAAAATCCAAAGTGAAGGACAGAGCACAACAAATAGTTTAAGAAAACTGTTAATGTTTTTCACATCAAACAACAGCTGAATATGAGTTCATCATAATGATTCTGAGTAACATTAGTAATAGTAAAACAGCAAGTTTGTGAGGGACTAAAGTGAAAAGAAGTCCTAAATGAAGTAACCTATCCTTTAACTAAAGGTTAGGGAATATATTCTCGTAACTTGCAGAGTTTCAGCATTCCTCTCTGGATACAACTGAGTTACCCCAACTCAAAAGAAAACTTCTAAAAAGGTATTATTTCTGTTTGCCAGTGAAATGCATTAGATTATACCAAATGGTACTTACTGCATTATAGAAAGATTCCCATTGGGAGGACGCCACCCCCCAAATCTTCCCGGCAAGATATTTAGTCTTCCTTGATCTTTCAAATGACTGATTTCAAGCTCCGTTGGTAGCAAATGAAGGACAATGACTAAGTTATTTTACAATTACATTTATATGGTAAACTATGGCAAATTTAAGTCTCCTCCCTGGAAACACTCACAACATAGGAGAAGTACAGGAATCTCTATATGTTTAAAATGTGTTAATGTGGGCAAAAGTTTGTTACTAGTACTAAAACAAGCCATTTAAAATGCTTTCATTCTTCCCTAGGTGATATTTTCCATTCCTTGAATCCAGATATTATGGTTTTCAGTCATTTATCAGTCACTTATTTGTAAGCCCCATGCCCAATTCTTTTTAGATATTCTAACTTTAGTTTCCTTTGAATATTTTCCTGCTGATAGTCTGAGATACACCTCAGTTTTTTCTGGCTTCTCATTTCAGAATGAGTGAATGAATGAAGGAATTCATGAATAAATGAATAAAAGAACATGTATCAAAGGCTTACTGTGTGTCAGGCAGTCTGTTAAGGTAAATTTTGCATTCTTGAGATGTCCACATGAAAATATAGCTACTTTCCTAAAGTACCAGGAACACATAATTGTTTATTTTTCTGGAAAGGTGATAAAAGCTGTGACACTTGGATAGCTACAACAGGAGGAATTATAGAATCACAAAATCTCAGAGTTCAGAGGGAACATAGAGGACCTTTAGTACAATAATTGCCTGAATAAGAATTCATTGTACAATATACCTAACAAGTGATCATCTAGTCATTGCCTGATGATCTCTAGTAAGGAAGAACTTGGAGAGCCCATTCTATTTTTGGACAGCTTTAATTATTCTGCAGTTTTTCTTTAGTTTGTTTCTCTGCAATTTCTGCCCAATTACTCCTAGATCTGTTATCCGGGGCCAAAAAGAACAACTCAAATCTTACTCTATATCCATGTGACAGCTCCTCAAACGCTTGAAGACAGCCATCATATATTACTTATGTCTTCTTTTTGCCAAGCTAAATAATTTCAGTTCCTTCAACCACTACTTTGAATTATCTTTTTACCACCTTAGATGCCCTCTTCCTGATATTCTGCAACTCATTAATGTTCTTCCTAAATCATCTTCATCTTCATCATCATCATCATCATCTTTATCATCATCATCATCTTATTCTTGTTCTTCTAATTCTCTCTTCTGCCTCCTCTGTTTCCCATCTAACCCTTTTGACTCCTAATGAGTTTCCACCCTACTAAAACCTCTCAGATCTCTCTTAAGAGAACTACAAAAAAAAAAAAAAAGAAAGAAAGAAAAAGAGAACTATAATTGGCTTCATTTGAATATTTTTCTGCTGACAGGTTTGCATACATCTCGATTCTTTCTGGCTGCTTATCTCTGAATGAGTGAGCGAATGAATGAAACATATCCTGTCTTGTTCTTGTGAAGTTGATGCTTGAAATTTATATTTAACTTATCCTCATTATGTTTCATCTTGTCCCCAAAGTTTATTTTCTCAGCTTTGTGTTACCTGTAGCTCTGATAAGCATGTAATCTATGGTGCAAGGATATTGCAAACTTACTTCCAACTCTGACCTTAGTTTTTTTTGTTCTACTTTTATTAATGCCTTCCATGTTTACATCATGCTTATTTTGGGATATCAGCCCCCAAACTGAACCTCCCCAAATTGAATTCTCCCTACTAACAATGAAAAGTAGTTAAGTAAAATATAATGAATATAGTAAACAAGTCTTGAATCATATGCAATATGCAATATGTGCTGCCTTCTCAAAGCATATGAATAGTTTATCCATTTTTCTCACATAATTCCAAATGTAGAGTATGTAAAATAAAGTAAAGACACAATGAGTGCTTTGTCCATGCCCTACTTAACCTGCCTTCCACTAGTCACTATTGTGCCTATCATGTAACTTGGCCAGTGGGTTGCCATTGCGTACTCTCTCCTCTTTTTCATGTGACCTGTGGCAACCAACCATCCTCATTCTATCTCTAGTTTGAGAAGAGTGAAGTTGTATCTTTTCACTGTGTTTTCGGTCATTACTGGCGTAGAACAAGGACGAAATGAGTGCAGCAGTGTGCCAACATAGCTGATGCCTGCTATGTAATGAGCGACAACAACATGAGGGCTTCTTCCTGTCCTTCACTGCGTGGCCATCCTCCAAATTACATGAGTGCCTGGGGCTCTCTCCGAGGTCAGATACTAAGTTCAGTATTTCTTTGTATGTGAGCAGTTGCTGAGGAGATTTTTTGGTTTTAACATAAAAATTTTGGGGGTGACTTTGTAAAATAGGTGATTTAAAAAAAACACAGAAGATCAAATCAGAACATAGAGTGTTTAATCCAAAGTGGACAAATTGATACTTGTTTACTTGCACGAGATAAAATATTGTGCCTTGTTTGCTGAGAAGCAATAGCAGTTTTGAAGGAATTCAATCTTTGTTGCCATTTCAAATGAAAACATACTGACTTACGCAAATTGGACACCTATGAAAAACAAGTGAAAGCATCCAAATTGTTGAAAAATCTCAGTGAGGAACGATGGTTTTTCAAGGAAGTAAACTCAGAAAATGAGGGGGCTATTAAGGTTAGTTTTCAGATTTCTACATACATAGATTTCAAATATGTTTCTGGAGTACGATAAACTGATTGCTGACAAGAAGTGTAATATATCCCTTTAACTAAATGTAAACAGATGACCTGAAAAATGTGTTAAAACTTGTACCACTTAGCAAAGTAATTTTTGAATATTGATGTGATAAGGATCTTAATAAGTGTAATTAACTGATATTAAAATTTCCCTTTTAAAAATATGGTTTATTTGCAAAATAGTTTAATCATAAATTGTACCTTTACTTGGAAACTGAACTGCTAAAAACCTATTTGCATCCTGAAGAAGCTTAGCCTATTTTGGTAAAGACCAAATAGCTAGTGACAGATCTACCTACTATCACTTTTCATAGTAAAAGGGTCCCTGGAACTGCAAACCCTGAATTGTGTTTGCTTTTGAAGTTGAGAAAAAGCATAACTTTAAAGAGAGACAGAAAGAAAGAGACAGAGAGAGGTATGTAGTTGATTCTCTAAGCCCTGTGGGAACTTGGGTTCTCTGTTCTGAGATGCTTGGATAAGATTCAGAAACTTAACAGTTATGAAGGTAAGACTGAATAATATTCAGTTAGGATAAGGACAATCATAGAACATGGAGAACTTAATGTCTGTCCCACATTAATCCCTTGATCCCTGTAGGGCCAGACACTTGATGCCTGTGGAATGAACTATAAAGAGGCACCATTAGGAGGAAGGAGAAGGTTGCCCACTGCTGAAGATAAAGCTCTGAAGCTTCTGTACATAGTCAGTTCATTACCCTCCATTGTCACCATGGAAAAACAGGTCAGACTGTCCCTTCTCACTACCAAATAAAACTCATTAGCTGCCAGTGAATGCTCTTTTTAATCCTTTGGTGAAGTACTTCCCTTTATTTTCATGTGTATAACATGTGTATGTGAGGGTTTTGTATAATTCCCAATTTTCCCCAGACCTCCCTAAGGAAGGCCCAAAGTTTTTGATTATATCATCAGTTTTTCAATTTTTCAGAGTTTTTGTATTGCACTTAACTTTATGTGTATTGCACTTAACTTTATGTGTATTGTACTTAACTTTATGTGTATTGTTTGTCCCTCCTAGATTTTAAGAGTCTGGAGTACAAGAACTCCATATGTTTCTTTTGCATCCCTATAGCACCTATACAGTGCTTGGTGCATAGTAGGTACCCAGGAAATATTTTAAAGGCCATGGAATTTATAGTTGGAAGGGAGTTAAGAGAACATCTAGTTCAATCTCTTCATTTTGGAGATGTAGTGTTTTATTGCATTGAAATTAAATATGCTCCAAATCTGAGGAGGAAACAAGGTCTGATGGAGAGAGAAGAGGTTATTGATTCTTGGCAAGCTAGGAGGGATGCAGGCTCTAAGACTGAGAAGTGAAAGAGCAAACACTGGGGACTGAGGAAGGAAGAGCTAAATAGGGAGAAAGGTGACAAATATTTCTGCGTTTTCTTCCTTCCTTTCTTCTCTAAAATGCCTTTAGTGGCAAAAATATGGAGGGAATAAATAAGGTACACAATTCAGTTTGGGTGTGGTACTGCCCTCCTTGGCGGTCTCCATTTATTGAGGGAGTTGCCAACTTATTTCTTCCAAGGGTTAGTTGTTATTGAGGGAGGTTGGGTGTTGTGTTAAATTATCTGATTGAGAATCCCTGTTCTTTGGGTGGATATACTCCCCGCTTTTCTTGGCAATCAGGATATCATCTACAGTCACTAGTTCCAACACCACATCAGCTGCCACCCGTAGTCCCTGGGTCTTGACAATGAAGGGGTCAAATACTCCTTCCTGGGTTACATTTATTGTCCCTTCATCCCCCACTCCCATAACTGTGTTCCCAGCCTGGTGATATCCCTGAAGTTGTGCCAATACATCTGCCCCTTGCACGCCTGCATTCTCTGCTAAGATTACAGGAAGTGACCTAAGAGCCCTGGCAAATGCAAGGATCCCAGGACCATTGGGCCCCTCCAATTGGCTTCCCAGTTCTGAAAGTTTTTTGGCTAGAGCCAACTCTGTTGCCCCAGCTCCTGGTAGCAAGCGGGGGTCCTGACTCAGCTGTGCATAGGCATTTATGGCATGATGAACAGCCTGTTCTGCTCCCTTTAGTCCTTCAGCCGTGGATCCCCGAAGGATCACAGTGAAAGCAGGTGCAAGTAAGGAATCCCATTCAAATACCACAGCCAATCCCAATGCCATTTCCTTTGTATATACCTTAAGGCATTGCCCTGCTACAAGGGGAGGCATCAAGAGAGGCAACATAGTTATACCCATGACATGGCTCAGCTGGACCACTTGTCGCTTGGACTTTGCCTGCACGACCATGATGCCATGCTGATCAGCATGCAGTAGACAAATCTCATTTATTTGTCCCCATACCACCACCACATTGATACCCTTAGCTGCAAGCTGGGTCACTAGCATTGATGCCATTCTCTCTTCTCCTTTGTCATAGTTAATTAAGTCTTCAGGACAAGTGAGGTGAGCAGCAGCAGGTGTATGGGGGCTAACAGGGCCAAAGGGGCAAGCATATAGTGCAACTTTGGCTTCTCCAACTATAACTGTAATTTTCCCACAGGGTGCTCCATACACTGCCAATCCTGGTATCAGGTTTGAATCATCCAGACCTGCTCCAGGCACTGAGCATACTGCCAAGCGTTCAGGGTTAAAGCTTCCATCAGGATCCCGGGAATCATGACATGCCTGAGTCACCAACTTTGCCAAGTACTCAGGGTGGGAGAGAGAGTGGGTATAAACTGCAGAGCGGAGGGCCCAAGTTGGATCTTCCAAAGAATCTATGGAACAAACAACCAAGGTGGGCAGTATTTTCAGGGCTTCATTGGTTGCCACAGCATAGGCTTCACGGACACGAGAATGGGGCAGGCCAGCCCGAACCATGGCTTCAGCCTGTTCAAGCAAAGCCCCAGCCAGAAGAACAACAAAGGTTGTGCCATCCCCACTGTTCTCAGACTGTGTCTGTGCTGCTTCCCGGAGGAGTTGAGCTGCTGGGTGGTCTAGTTCCAAGGCTCCAAGGATTGTTGCTGCATACCCTGTACAGACAGTTTTTCCCTGAGATGTCACCAGGAACTTTAGCCTGCCATAAGGGCCATAGCAGCCACGAAGAATACCAGCCAAGGTCTTGATTGCTGCTACACTGCCCAGCAAGGATTTCTCTTGTTTGCTCATACATTTTATCTCCTTATCCAGCACCTGTGGGAGATCTACTGCTGAGGAGTCTGGATCTGCCATTGCCTGAGGAGAGAAGAAAGAAGACTATGGGGGCAAAAGGCCTGCGTGAATTTGTAACATTGAGTAGATAATGTTTCTTGTCTTTAAGCTCTGGGGGTAGTAAATAAGTGGAAATTCCCATTCCCATCACCAAACAGCATTCACTTTAATCTGGAGAAGTCATGATGGATAGGATCCATTGGCTTCAATCCAAGGAAATTGATGATGTCATGGGAAAGGTCTTTGACCTGGGAAGACTATAATGCTCTGAGTCTGGAGATATAATAACCCCCTGCCCCCCCAATTAACTTACGGAAGGGAGTGGGCTGTTAAGACCCCTTAAACTCGAGTAAGTGAAATTCTTTCTTCAATTGTAATTCTGCTGGATGAAGTCACACAGGACAAGTGGAACCTAGAGTGGAGGTTGGGGGTGGGGGTTAGGAAACAGGATATGAAGTCACAGAAGGATGTTTGGAATTCAAGGTAGCTCTTTTGACTGGAAGACACCAATATTGTGTAGTGGTATCTAAGCTTCCAGGCTAGAATCTCCAAGCTCTGGAGGTAACATAGAGGAAAAGGAACTCATAAGTATACCGCCCCCCCCCCCCCCTCTGTGTATATATATATATATATATATATATATATATATATATATATATATATATATATATATATATATATATATATATATATATATATATATATATATATACACATTCATATATATCATATACACATGTAGATATATAATGACAGAGAGAGAGAATATTTGTTGGCAATCATATCAACTTGTGCCTGTTTATTTCGTTCCTTAAAGTAGCTCTTGATTTGTTTTTCAGATTCTGAGGCTTGTGAGACTATAACTGGCTGATTGTGTGTTCCTGTGCAACTCATCAAAACAATATTACTGAGATAGCAGAAGACTGGACAAGGCAAGGGAATGAAAGACAAATCATGACTTACAGATAAACAGATATGAAATATGAAAGACAGATTAATCTAGAGATAAGGAGTTTTAGTCAAATTTTCTTTGGATAGACTTTTGGAGAGGTAGAAAGAAGGAAGAAAGAAGGAAATATTAAGTACTCACTGTGTTTCTGGTATTGTGCTAAATTTTGGGCATACAAAGACAAACAACAAGAAAGACAGTCTGCCCTCAAGGAGTTTACACTCTAAAGGGGAAAGAATACATACAAGAGAGCTAAAAAGCGAGAAGGATGGAAGGGGAAGGGAGTTGAAGGAAGGGGGCCGGCGTGGTTTTAAAATCCAAAAAATCAGGAACAGGTCTAGGAGAGGAATGAAGGCAGATTGGTCTAATACCCTCCTTTAGGAGAAATTCACTAATGGGAGAAGGGGGACAGGTATTATGAATGGGTATTCCAGGGTGAGCAGGCAAAAGGCATGTTAAGATATCCCAGGGCTAGGAGGCCTAAGACACTGAGAGAAATTCCAGGATGATATAGTGGTAGACACATAGTTTTGTAGTACAGAAAATTAGGAACAGGTCAGAGATAGGAAAGGTGAGATTAGAAGGGGTGGGGGGAGAAAAAGTGGCATGCATAGTAAATAGAGAAAGTAGAGGGATAGTGGTAGTGGAATAACTTTAAATTCACCTCTGTTTATATTTTTATAAAGGGGGCTTCCTCTAGCCTTTATAAAATCTTTTGAAATATCTTTCCCATATACCCCTAGGAAAGTCTTCTTCCTTTATGAGTCCTTAAGCAAAGACACCTTGGACAGCAGTAACTTTTGATAGAGGCTTCCAGGATAAAAAAGTATAAATATGGCATATAAGAAAAGACAGAGATTGGCAAAAAAGGAGAGTGTATATATTACATAGTGTAGGAGGACAGATTAACTCTACTAAATTGTATTAGGGTAGAACTCACTCTGGGAATGTGTTTTCTTTGCTTTTATGATAGAGATGCCTAAAAAGTAACAACTTTAATACTAACCATATCTTATATGAAGACTGAAAATATACTATGGGTGACAGATCTCTGTAGACAAAGGGAAAATGTGCATTTAAACTTATTACTATAATAAAAACTTTTTAAAAAGTAGGCATCTAGAGAATGTTACAACTCTACTTTGTTTTGACTATAGAGACTCAAAAGAGTAGCTTCTCTTCTTACGGCATTTTAAAACATATTGAAGAATTCATAGCACCCTAAGTGTCACATACACAGATAGGGTTACTGCTGCTGCTGAACTGCTTATGAATTTTCAGAAATGTCAGGTGTAACAACCAGTATACAGTATAACCGCCTTACATATGGATACATTGTATATAAGCATACAGGATAGCTTATTCATTTGACAATCACATTTGGAAAGAAATTTAGTGAGTTTGGTGTTCTGTTTTTTTTTTATAATATTGGAAAAGCATTTCCCCTTTTATATGTGAGATATTATCATTTTTTAATTATAATGTAATTTTGTCTCTAAGTCTGTGCCTACACAGTATGAAATGAAGAAGTAATGTCATAATTGCCAGGGTTAGTTTGATTCTTGTAGGCAGACCATCAAATACCCATCAAATGACCCCAAATGACTATTTTTACGTGAATTATACGGTTTGGCTGTTGATATGAATTAAGCTAACCAGTGTCAAATCCTCACTAGATGGTATTCAAACATGGTTATAGCTATAGTCATTTAAAATAGAAATTTATGGAGCCATTTCATACTTTGCAAAGATAAATTATTTGGTAGAGTTTAAAAAGCAAATTATTTCCGTATATCACCAACTAATACTGAATTTTTATTCTGAATGTAATTTTTGGCCTACTTTTAAGGGATAGCTATCAAATCAGTTCATTTTGTATGTGTATGTAACTAAAAGGCAATGAACCAAAGAAAGTTGTTTTTCCATTCATGAAGGCCACAAATTAGATTGGAATATAATTCCAATGATGAGTTATACATAAATAGTGGACTGATTAACATTTTCAAGGGAAAAATATGATTGTAAAAGGAGGTTAGCTGATCATGTAGTGAGTGCAAGGTATAATCAGGTAGACAATGTGAATGGCACAGTCACCAGACCTAGAAAAAGGCCTCTAGCACATTAAATAGATCTTATATGGGGGTCATATGGAAGAAGAGGGACAGGAACACATAGGATATGGAGTAAATGGGTTGATTGCTGATGAAGCATTCACATGGATGATAGCTCATAGATATACTGTAGTGTTGAAGCCATGGCTACATAAATGGCTTATTACCAGGAGAATTCTGGGAATTTTCAGTTTCCACTGGCAAGGTATCTTATAACTTAATCTATTCAGTGTTAACATGAGAGACAGTATAGTGGAAAGAAGACTGACTTTGGGATTACAATGACAAAATCTGAATCTCATTGTACATGTATAGCCTATATCAGATTGCTCAATGTCTTGGGTGGGGGAAGTAGGAAAGAAGAAAAAACTTGGAACTCATAAAAGTGAACTTTGAAAATTATCTTTACATGTAGTTGGAAAATTAAAATATTATGAAGTGGGGGGGAGGATGGGGAAAAGAAAATAAAATCCTTTAAAGTATAAAAAAAATTGAATCTCAGTTTTATTACTTATCTTTGTGATCTTGAGCAAGTAATTTCATGTAAAGTGGGGATGGGGATTCAATTATATGATCTCTAAATACTATGATTTATACCTTCAGTGAAAATTTCATATCCCATGAATAATTTGTTGTAATTGTCCATATGTTATCTTTGTTTCTCTCATATCTATGTTGCCTTTCTTAGATCATAAACCCCTGGAGGGCCAGGATCATATCTTTTTTATTTAAAATAGTGATTTAGACATGACAAAAACACAACAGTAAGTTAGTATTACTAAATGCTTTTTTGAACATAATTCCATTTTTTCCCACCTTCATCTCCTATCTCTCTCCCCATTTCATCGCTGTTTTGTTTAAGGTCATTGAAATACTTTTTGTAAGTAATTTTAGATTTTTAGCTGAAGGTCAGAATATGTCTATTATTAATTTTAAATGATTAAATGTAGATAAAAATTGAGATGCTAGGTTTTTTGTCATTCGTTGCCTTTAACACTGAACTCAAAGCAGCAATTTTTTTGTGTTAACAAAGCAAAAATTTAGAGTGATAGACTTTGTCTTAGATTTGAACCTAGATCTAATTTGTTCAATTAAACTTTAACATTGTACACAAAATGGATTCTAGATGAATAGCACAGAATTTTCAGTTATTTTAAAATATTGTATAGTTCTCCCAATAAAAGATGGGCAAATTAATATTTCTATCAAAATGACAGACTTAAAGTTGACCACTACAAGGATTACCTTATGTTGTTATTCTTAAATGTTTAATTATAGTCTGTCTTCATAAGTTCAGATTCTGCCAAACACTAAACCTTTGGATGTAAATTTGTTGTAAATTTTTTCCCTTTCCTCAAAAACAAGAGCCTTTCTGACCTCAAACAGTTTAATAAAACTTGCAAAGGCATCAGTCTTGCTCTTTGTGTGATCTTGGGCAGGGCCCTTCACTTCTTGGTGCCTCCCTATCTTCATTTGCAAAATGAGGGATTTGACATCTAAGTTACTGTCTAGCTTCCACATCTTTGATTCCTTAACCCTAGTAGATAACTAAAAATCAAAATCAAAACCAGAACCTTGTCTTTGGTTATAATGGTTATAAGTGGGGAAAAAAGCGCAGATGATTAGATCTAAATCCACCAATGCTAAAAAACCAAAAAAATCAAATTGTATTCAAGATCAGCGTAGGAAAGACAGCGTATAACCTCAAAACTAGACAGCAGAGTCCGAAGAGAACATGGCTAACTATCCCTGGCATCACTTGTCTTAGTATCCTCATCACACCAGCCCATGCCGGCTATAAAGGGAATTCTCTCTACATGAGGACATTGGTTGTGTTATCCCAGTCTGTGCGAGTGTCTCAAGATTTCTAAGAAACCTAGAACCCTGGCTTCTGAAGGCTCTGAAGGAGAGAGACTGCTCGTATCTCTTCAGCTTCTCTCTCTCTTTGTGGGGGGAGGCGAACCCTACAATGTTATCCTTTCCATACTACGGAACACCGGAGCCAATTTACTCGTTGACCGGTTTCTTTGTTTTGCCTTTCTACGCTCCGCAACGTTGTTGAAGACTGTTTCTATGAACCCTTGCGGGCTATTTAAACAAGGAACGTTACCACGTTACTAGGTGGGAATATGTGAAGTTTCCCTGAATCCGGAGAGGAGAAAAATGATTTGCAGGAGAAGTGTTTACGGAGCGCAGCTGCCCCAGAGGCTGCGGGAGGCGCGGGCGCGCCCGCCGGGGAGCCCAGGGACTCCCCCACCTAGATCTGGGGTTGTGTGGTAGGTCCCAGGTCTGTTTCACCTAGAGGACTCTACGCGTGTGTGCGTGAGCGTGGACATGCGTGTGCGTGTTTTGAAACAGCCAGCCTTTCTCTCCCAGCGAGTTCTCCACTGGATCCAGATCCCGGTGCTGGAATCCACAACTTGTCTTTCTCCGGAGCCGGAGCCGGAGCCGGAGCCGCAGCTGCAGCCTCCGCCGCGACGTCAGGAAAGAACGAGCGAGCAGGGTGGGGGGGCGGGGGCGGAGGGGGCGGGGGAGGAGGTTGAAGAGAGGGAGGGAGCGGGTGAGGTCAGTGGCGGCAGCGTCGCGTCAGAGGGAGGAGGGGGAGTGGCGCAGGCGCGGAGGGAGCACTGTGAGTGGCGGCGGTGGGCGCCGGAAAGGGGGGGAGGGGGCCGCCGCGGGGAGAAGGGGGCCCTGGGGAGTTGTGGGGGAAGTGAGGGAGGAACGAGAGAACGAGGGGCGTAGAGGAGGTGGTGTGTGTGTGTATGTGTTGGTGTGTGCGAGGTGCCGAGGGCCGGGTCGCCTTCAGCGTTAGCCCGCGGAGCAGCCATTGCGCTACAGCCCCGTGTAACACACACGCACACCCAGGCAAACTTCCTCCTTCGCTCCGAGAGAGCGGGGGAGTGGTAGTAAAACCATAACAACCGCGGAAAGACCCCAAACCCAGCTCGAGGGAGACCGAGGCGGCAGCGGGGGCCGGGACCCGCCGGCACCAGCTCCACCACCCCTGGAGCGGCAGCTGTCAAAACTTCGCCGCGGCTCCGCCGGTGCCCCGGCCCGGAAGAGGGGCGGCGGCGGCGGCGGGGCGAGGGAGGGAGGCTCGGACGCACGGACGAGGACCGAGGTCGGACGACTAGCGAGGGAGGGAGGGAGCCCCCCGGGCGGCCGCTGCAGCCACCCCGGAGCCAGACGCCCCTTCCGGGCGAGCGCCTCCGCCTCTATCTGCCCCCGTGAGGCTGCGGGGCGGGGGGCGCTGTGGGGACCGCCCGGGCTGCCCGCCCCTCCTCCCCCAGCCCCCGCCTCCTCCTCGGGCCGGCCCCGCTCCAGCGCTCGGCTGGGGTTGCCCTGTCTGTTCTCACCGCCCCCCCCCCACCCCCCCTCCACGCTCGGCTCCGTCCCCTCCTTGGGGCCTCCGGGCGTGAGTGTGTGTGTGTGTGAGTGAGTGTGCGCGCGCGCGTGTGGGTCGCTGGGTCGCTCGCTTGCTCGCTCCATGTTGCCTCCTCTCCTGGTACCTGCTGCTGCCGCCGCCGCCGCCGCGCTCGGGGCTGCGGGAAATGCGAGAGGCTGAGCCGAGGAGGAGTCGCAGGAGCAGCCGAGGCGGCGGCGGCGGCGGGAGGAGCCCCCCAGCAGCAACAGCGGCAGCAGCAGCAGCAGGACGACGACGAGGAGGATCCATGTGTCTTTCCTGGTGACTAGGATGTCGTCGGAAGAGGACCGGAGCGGGGAGCAGCCCCAGCCGCCGCCGCCGCCGCCGCCGCCGCCGCCCCCCGAGGAGCCCGGAGCCCCGGCGGCCCCGAGCCCCGCAGCCGCAGACAAAAGACCTCGGGGCCGGCCTCGCAAAGATGGCGCTTCCCCTTTCCAGAGAGCCAGAAAGAAGTAAGTTGAGGGGGTGAGGGAGGCAGGCAGGCTGCCAGCCCCGAGCTCGGGGACCCGAGCTGTCACTCGACACACCGGGCCCCTGGCTACCCCGCCCCATCCCCCTCCGAGGCGCCCCCTCCCCGCCTCCCCCGCCCGTGCCCTCTCAGGGAAGTGGGGGTGGGGAGAGATCCTCCTAATGGCTTAATTAACCCCCCCTTCTATTCCTTCCCTTCCTGGTTTTCAACTCATTTTTTTTCTTCTTCCCCACCCCCACTCGGGAACACTGTGCACCTTTCTCTGCCAAATAAGGCCCCTAGTTGTGTCCCCTCCTTTCGCCAGGACACTTGCCTTCTCCACTTTGGATCTCTGGGCTCTATTTTCTTAGGACTTCTCTTGGGGAAGCTTCTTTTTCTTTTGAAGGTATCTCGGCCTAACTGAACATTGGTTGAAACAAACACAATCACAAAAGTCCAGGCAGTGTCAGTGCATAATTTGTTTTAAACTGCAGAGCAGTCCACCTTCAGGAAACTCCTGGCTGTCAAAATGTCTTAGCGAGGTGGTCCTCGTGGCACTCGTTGGTGGGTAAGAGGGACTGAAGGCTGGGGGGATGTTTTGCCTTATTAACTATCGATTTTCCTTACTCTTTCTCTCCCTCCCCCATTCTTAGCACTGCCTTTTGCCATTTTTATATTTGTAGGAAGTCACTTTATCTCTATTTTCCCCTTCTAACAAATACTCATCATGGAACTTAGAGGTGAAACATAGTGCCACATTTTTTGTTTGTAACATAAAGTAACAATGGTGGTGGTGGTGGGGTCACTGTTGCCGTATAGTATAGATGTGATGTTTAACTGAATTATTGTTGAAATACACAAACATTTAAGTGTTACTGGACCAGGAATTTTTTTTTTTTTGGTTACATAAACTGGTAATACTGACTGCCTGTTAGTAGGTAACTATAAAGTTCTACTTTGAGGGTCTGTAGCAGGTATTATGACCCTTCTTTCAAGTTAGGAAGTCCTTGACAACAACACTTGTTAATATGGTGTGAAAGTTCCATGAACTTGATGAGAGCTGTTCCTCCAGTTATTCTTCTTCTGTGCTGTGGTAACTGTTCAGCTTGGTGGGGAAATTATGAACACTAGTGAATGTCCAGGTATTCTGTTACTTGTTTTAGTTATACTATTTTCTACATGCTAGCGTTTTATTTCCGTGTAAAAGATGATCTCATTGGATCGTATAGCACATAACCCTAAATGCCTTTGACTTTGTGTGGGATCCTTGTTAGATTTTTGTTAAATTTGTCATATTTATATCTAAAATGGCTAGCCGTGGAGTAGGCCTAAAAAATGCTTGTTGATTGCTTGCATCAGTACTCATCATCAGGTTGCATCTCAGTCATGAGGGAGAAATTACATATATTTGAAAGGATCATTTAATTTCTAGACAAAATCAGGGAAGTTTTCTTGCATCAGACATTCTATGTGTAATATAACATATTGTACCATTTTAGTTACTGTTACACTTGTCCTTAGCTTTTCATGAATTAGAGAGGTAGCACACTTTTAAAAGTTTAACTGTTGAAATTAAAAAAAATTTTTTTGTGTTTTGAAAGCAACATGGATTGAGCACCACTTTAGGATCTTAAACTCATGGCTTTTTTTTTCCTGTGTGTGTTGGTTGTTTTACTGAATATTGCTTTTGATTTTACTGAATATTACTTACTTAGATGTCTTTTTAAACATTCTTAACATTTATGCAGTAAACCTGATATTTTTACTTATCTTGTTTAAGGTAGTTGGTACTGATGTCAGCGTATTACCTTAAAACATCTTGTAAATGAACTAGACAAAATGATTTGACATTTACAAAATCATCCTTATTATATTAATTTCTAAATCATTTTTTGTGAAAGGAGAAAAAACCTTTTAGTAAGAAAAAGGGTTGAAAGCATGTTGTGGACACTTGAGAAAACCCTACAACACTCATAATCTAATGGTGTAAAATTTCAAAATGCTTTGAAAAATTTTCATACTTAAAGGAAATTTCATATTTCATTTGTAAGCCAGTCCTATATTTCTCAGTAAAGAATGAATGAGACTGGTGTTTTTAAAATTTTAGGATAACAAGTATTTGGTTATAACATGCTCTTTAGTTCAAAAAGATGAAACTTTTTCTGTAAGTGATTATAATATCCTATGAATTGTACAGTTTTTCACTTTTAAGTATTGTTTGTTTTTTTTTTACAGTTTGAGTAGCCACCCTCAGTCTTGAAGCAGAATCAAAACCTTTCTTAAAATTCCTATCAGTGGAAACCAATACAAAAATTCTCTAGTACTAAGGTGCTTTTGTTTTGTTTTGTGTGTTTGATTTTCACTTGCATATTTTCCTTCAGTAAGAACTCAACCAATAAAGATGTAGTTGGGCAGATCTTGAAAGTGAAACTAACTGTTAGAAATTTGTAGACCTTTAATAGCTAAAAAGTCTTGATGTTGTGAAATAATGTCTAAACTACTAAAAATAAATTTTAGTGAGATGTAATGGGATAAAATCCTTCAAAATATCATTAAACTTGTGAAAATATCTTATTATGAAGCATTTTGCATCTAAAATGAAATTTCTCCAAAGTATGGTTTTAACTATACGGGTAAAAAACAAAAGCCCTTTTTTGAGGGTGGGCTTATTTTCCTGATGGATGTAAAGCAGATAAGGAAATGCTTTCAGCACTTATTTTCTCCTATTAGCTATTTATTTAAGGTTTTTTTTTTTATTTGCTAGATATCATTTAAAAAAAAATCCCCAGGCAATCTAATTGCTGGTATGGTATTAACTATAATTGTGTCAAATTATGCTTATTATAGTCAAGGACTTTGAATTAGGCTATTAGTCTTAGGACAGAGGTTTTTAAAAAGTGTAGTGAATTAGGTGCACCTTGTTGATTTCATGTGAAATGGCAAAAGCTTATTTTGTCAGCATTTTAAATATACTAGTTGGTAATTCAGATTATTTAGTATGGAAACCTGAAGTAGTTGCTAGTGATGCAGGTATAAATGTTGGTTAAGAAGTTCCAGTAATACTGGTACTGGACAAAGGGATCTGTTGGAAAGTTATATTTTTTTTCCTCTCTCAGTTATAACAGTAAGGGAACTTTTTTTAAAAAATAAAATGTTGCTGAGCAGTCCACAGTTTAAATTTTATACCACTAAATTAGTTAGGTAAGGAGGATGATTCCCACACTATTTACCAAGCTAATAAAGTTGCTTTGAGAAATGGTGAAGAACTTCCCCTGACCCTTATAAACGACCTGCTCATACCCTGAAGCACTTTTATCTTGTGAGAAGAGACTCTTTGCTATTAGAGAACCAACTTGAGAATTATTATTGCTGTAGAAAATAACTTAGGAATTGACTTCTGATAATACCATCTAAAGAATGGGGAGGGGGCGGGGGACAAATGTATAGCTTTGTGAATGTGACTCCCTTAAATCTGTAAATGAAGATAGCAAGTAAGGGGTAGTTTTTCTGCATCGTTGTGATATTTACGGTAGGTAGCGAAGAAGTCACTGGTCCAATATCATTTACTGCTTAGGTAATACCACAAAAACTCTACTTATTTTTCTTGAGAAGGTAATTTCAAGGTAGTTTTTTTGTAATTGAAATATTTCTCAAAGTAAATGAAAACTTTGGAAAATTGGTATGATGAATTTATTAAGGTGGGGAAATTTGTCTTTTTTTTAATACAAATTTTGTAGTAGTTTGCTCTTTTAGCTCTGCATAGCTGTGTGCCTTTTAAAATATAATTATAGTTTGTAATTTATATTCTAATTTGGTTAGAAAAAAAATGTCTTGGTATGAAATAGATTGGGAATAGTGTCTATCAGCAGACCAGCTCAAAATGGAAATAAAGACAAAAAAAATCTTTCAAATAAAATTGGAATTGTAAAATTCCCAAAGTTTTATTTTATCCAGGTACTTGATTTCATTAATTAGCAATTGGTTTTTTTCCTCTTCTGTTCCAAATATGGTATCACCGCATGCTTTCTTTTTCCTCTCTATTGATTCTCTTCAGCTTGAATTATCCATTTTTAATATGGGGAATTTTTGTATAGAAAAAAATGTCATTTTAGAACTTTTTAGTTTCAGGCCTTACTGTGAGGATTGATAATTTCCAGGATACCAGGCCAGAAAGGCAGCATTTGGAACAGGGACAGGACACTGCTACTTGTTTACCCTCTTTAAAATTATAGGTTAAACCACAGGCCTTGGTCAGATTTCCTGTGCCAGGATAATTCAGATCTATTAAAAATTCACTCCTAATTATTACTCAAAGGAGGTTTTTTTTTTGTTTGTTTTTTTACTGCTACTAAGAGCTTTATGTAATGCTTAAAGGTTTGCATAGCACTTGATAGCACTTAGCCCATCTGATCCTCCAAACAACCTTGAGAGGTACTTGGCTATTATCCCCACTTTACAAATGATGAAACTGAGGTAGACTGAGATTAAATGACTTGCCCAGGGTCACATACTTGTATAAGTGAGTGTCTGTGTTAGGATTTTGAACTAAGGAAGGACTTCATGATTCCTGTTTGAGCATTCTATCCTTTGTGCTACTTACTGGCCTCCTAGACTCCTTAAGGCTTTCTAAGACTGGATTTTAGTTATTTAAAAACTTAAGGTACTACTTGCTCTTTGCTCCTCTAATAAAATGCTCCTTCATTGACTGATTTTGATTACTGCTTTTAATGGGACATAGATAGGTATCCTTAAATTCCACCTTTTTCTTTCTGTATCTTGTTTCATTCTCTTTCTCCTTATTTCCCCACTCCCCCCCAATCAGTTGACTCTCCTTTTTAAAAATTTTACTTTGCTTCCTCCCTTCCCCTTTGCTGTTATTTTTTAAATTTAATTATCAGTTTTATTTTTTTTTGTATTACTTGTTTCCCAACATATCTCTGAATCTCTAGAGAGTCATCCTATTAAGCAAAAGGAAGGAGAAAAGAAAAAAACATTTTAGCAAAACTAATCAACATATTGCAACAGTCAGAAAGTATGGGTACTGTAATCCAGTTTTCTCCATCCCTGCAAAGAATGGATTTCAGGTGCCTCCCTATAGCTCTTCTTTGGAGTACTTTTAGTTCTGCCATGCTGCCCACTAGGATTTTTTGACAACATTAAATGTAAAACCTATGGAGTGAAATAATAACACAGCTAACATTTTACATGGTGTTTTAGAGTTCCATAAAGCACTTTTCTTACATGATATCATTTAGTCTGCTTTATGGTGGTCAGTGTTACTGTGGGAGAGCAGAATCAGACCTGTTTTTGGAGGTGACATCAAAAAGACATTAGACTTGGATTGAAGACTATTATTAGTAATATTAGTCTACTTGTTTTGAAGTATGTTGACAGCAATAAAGCCTTATCTTTGCTAAGATTTTCAGGGCACTTGAAGAATGAGACGGGTAAGAAAGGAATTAATTTCTATTTGACTTTATAGCTGTTTTTGCTTCTGATGGTGGTATTATTCTTCAGGGTACTCAGGGTATATTGGCTTAAATCAGTTATTGTCAGGGTCAAATACACACATAGGTTGGTGATTGTGGTGTAAATTGGTGGTAATTTTTGAGATCGTATGTTGTTTAAAAGTTTTTTAGAATAATGAGTATTTGGCTACTATGAACTGCTTAGTTCAGATTTTAAATGCCTAATACATACAAGGCGCACTGGGTTAGGTGGTGCATAAGTAAATGCAATTACATAAAGAATGCAAAAATACAGTTATTTAATTTATGAAGGGAGAAAGGAATGCAGATAGGGAAGATTAGCGTTGGGGAAGACCTCACAGATGACTGTAACAATTAAAATGATCCTTAAAGGACAAGAATTCTGAGAGGCAGAGGTAAGGGGGGCCGTATTTAAGGCATGACAGAAGCTTGTGTAAATGGTTAGAAGTAGGAGTTGGGTTAAGTGGTCCGTCTTGTTTTGGTCATGAAGTGGCATAATAGGAAATATTTCGAGTCAAACTATGGAGAGACTTAAAGGTTAGGTTTAGAAGTTTGTCTTATTCTAAATGTAGTAGGGAACTACCCTTTTTTTGGGGGGGGGGGGGACAAAGGTTAAACCTGAACATGTTTTTTTTGTGTGTGGGGGGGGAGTGGAAGAGGGTAGCAGCTGGATGTATTTTGGCGTTTTGGTAATAGGGGGGAGGGAGTGAGGTAAAGCACTGCTGGGGAAGAGAGAGACTGGAGGCAGGGCTACCAATTAGGAGGCTATTAAAATAATCTAGGTATGATGGTATGAAGTAGAGTGGCAGAGTAAGTAGAGACACCGTCAAAGAAGACTTTTAGATTACAAATCAGGGTGACAGAATGGTGATGTCTTCAAAAAACATGGGGGATTTTGAGAGGGGGAAGGGGCCAGGAGTTCAGGTGATATGCATTCATGGGATACATATCCGTTAGAGCTAGAATAGTTCTTGTAGATTATCTTTTTTACTCCTATCCTTTTTTGATGAAGAAACTGCTGTTCAGAAGTAAAGTAACTTGCCAATGGTTGTATAGTGACAGAAAACTCAGACCTTTCAATTTCAAGTATAGTGTTTTTTCTACCACATCATGGGAATCAAACTTTAGACTATAGAATCTTTGAAGTGGAAGAAAATACCCAATGCAGAGATAGGGCAATTTAGAAGGAAGAGCAAGTTGAGGGTGGACGTGGGGAGATAATTGCCATTTTTGACATGATTTCAGTGAAATAGCCAAGTGGACATTTCCAGCAAGTACTTACAGGTACAAGACCGGAGTTTGGGAGAGATTGGGTGTTATCTGCATACAGATGACAATTAAACCTATGGGAACTAGTGAAATTAAAAAGAGAAAACATAGAAAGAACCTTGGGGGACATGTGTACTTGGGGGGGGGGGGGTAGGAGATTAATGATGCAAGGGAGATTGAGAAATGATGAAACACCTAAGAAGAGAGGAATGTCACAGAAATCTAGCAGTGAATGAGATAGGTTTATAGGGTTGTGGTCAACAGCCTCAAGTTGCAGAAGGTCCAAATAGAATGAGGACTAAGAAAGGTCATTGGATTTAGTAGTTAAAAGGTCGTGCGCAACTTTGAAGAGAGCAGTTTGATTTGAGATCTGGGAGTAGAAACCACATTGGGAGAGAGAAATGAGTAAGAAGGTTAAAATAGAAGCAGTGAGTGTCAATTATTTTTCTTGGAGATTTGGCTGTGAAAGAGAGAAGAGATTATTACTTGAAGGGATAGCAGGGTCAAATTTTCAGGGTTGGGGAAAATTTAGTAATAATGATAGTTACCATTTATGTAGTGGAAACTGTATATGTCAGGCATGATGTTAAATGCTTTGCAAATACTATTTTATTCTCACAGTAACCTTAGGATATGTGTTATTTGAATTTTACAGTTGAGGAAACTGAGGCAAACTGTTTAAGTTCTTAGACTAATGTTACATGACTATTAAGTATCCAAAGTTAGATTTAGACTTTATTAAGTCCTTTAATGGCAAAACAAATGATAGGATTCTACTAAACTAGTTTCTGAGGCTGATTCTTGGACTTGTTGACTTTACTGAAAATAGAGGTAAGGGAGAAAGAATCAAACATGCTAAGATTCCTAGTTTTGGCTAGGAATAATGATCTTATTAACGATTATGGAAGTAAGACAGGAGAGCTAATTGGTACAAGGCAAGGTGAATGATAGGAGAAAAATTTGGTGTTAAACCTGCTGATTTTGAGATGGAAGCATATGTATTAGAATTTACCATCAGACACCTGGAGGTATAAAGCATTGGGTTCTAGAAGAGAAGTTGAGATTATTTGATTTGGGGGTGGGTGTTGTTGATGAAGACTTCATGGTTTCAACCTGGAGACTAGGGAGATCTCTCAAAGAGAAAGCAGAAAGAATCATAGTAAATTTATAGTGCCACAGATGTAGATTTAAGAAACCTTAAGGACTTCACCTAGTCCTCTCCCAGATTCTTCCCCTGACTCCATCCCCACCCAACCCCCCACTTTTCATATGAGAAAGCTGATTGCTGGAAGGTGAATTGACCTTTTTTTGGCCCAGAGTACCTCAGCTGGTACCTGGCAAAGCTGGATTGGAGCCTTGGTTTTCTAACTGTAAGTGGAAGGTTTTTTTTTTTTAATAAGTTATTCTATAGCAAGAGGATTTGTAACCAGGGTACAGTGGAGCATGCTGGACTTGTTGTCTGAAGACCTGGGATCTAGTCCAGTTCTACTGCTTAGCTGTTCAGCAGCCTTGGGCAAAAAAAAATGTCACCTCTCAGACCCAAATTTCTCATCAGTATCAATCTTTGACTTGGGAGAATAAGTGATAAATAACAGGAACAGAAACTAAGACCAAACCAGACCAAATGTTTTATACATCAGTGTCCCTAAATAAAATAAAAAAGGGAAGGGGAATAAAAAGGCATGTCAACTGAATTAACTATAGACTTTTTTATTACAAGTAACACATGGAAAACAGTAGATGTAATTTCCCAGAAGAAATCGAATACTCATTTTTATTTTAAAAGTTGTTTGAATAATGTTCTTCACTATTACATAGCTGTCCTAGAAATATGTTGCTGACATTGTTGCTCAGAGTACAGAATCTTTAAGCAGGATCCATAATTTCATATAAAGGAAAATTAAATGGAAAAGTATGTAGGTGTCCCATAACAACGTGGGCAGAAGGGTGTGGAATTTGGGAGGAAATCTCTCTCTTAGTCATTGCCAGCAAGATTCTAGCCACAGTCCTCCTTAATAGGTTGATTGTTCACCTGGAAGATGATCATCTACCTGAGAGTCAGTGTGACTTCAAAAAGGGCTGAGGAACTGTTGATGTGGTATGGCTGCCTGACAACTCCAAGAGAAATGTCAGAACAGAGGTCTGTATATAATATTTGTTGATTTGACTAAAAGGTTTTTGATACTGTCAGTCATGAGGGCTTGTGGAAAATCATGGCAAAATTTGATTGCCCAGAGAAGTTAATCAGGATGGTATGTCATTTTCAAGACAGCATGTCTGCATGGATTCTGAACTATATTCGTGTGCTTTTCCAGTTGCAAGTGGAGTGAAGCAGGACTGTGTGTACTCACATTTTTTTACATGTTTTCAGCGATGTTGTCAGATACCTTCAGCGAGGACAAAAATAGCATCAAAGTCAATTATCATATTGATGATAAATTACTTAACTTGAAAAGGCTACAAGCCAAGACTAAAGTGGAGGTTGAGTTGGTGTGTGACTTTTTATAGATGATTGTACATTCAACATAGCCTCTGAGGCAGTGAAGCAACAGAATATGGGTCAATTCTCTGCCACTTGTGCTGATTTTGGCTCAGCAGTTAACACTAAGAAAACTTCTGCCTGTTAGCACCACACCATCCATACATGGAACCATCAGTTGCAACAAAAGGAGATATTTTAAATGCTGTAGATAACTTCACTTACCTTGGCAGTATGCTTTGCAGGGACGCAAACATAGATGATGAAGTTGACTCATGGATTGCCAGAGCTAGCTTGCTCAGTATTTGGGAGGGTTGGAAGGAAGGTATAAGAGAAGAGAAACCTAGACTGCCTATGAAATTGAAGGTTTACAGAGCCATTGTGCTAACCTCAATGTTGTATATCTATGAAACCTGGACAGCCTACCAGCACCATGCCATGAAACTGAATCACTTCTATTTGAATTGTCTTGGGAAGATTCTGAAGATCACCTGGTGAGACAAGGTACTGGACGCTGAGAACCTTTCTTGAGCTGAACTGTCAAGCACTCAAACCTTTCTGCAGAGAGTACAACTTTGATGAGGTGGCCGTGTTGTTCAAATGCCAAACATATAATTGTCTAAGACTTTTACGGAGAAGTCACATGGGGCAAATGCCCACATGGAAGTCAGAAGGAGTGATAACGAACACTTTCAGGGTCCCTCTGAAGAACTTTGGAATTGATTGTGAGACATGGGACATGCTGGCACAGGACCACCTAGCATAGTGTGTGTGTGTCAAAGAAGGCCCCGTGTTCTGTGAACAAAATCAGAACTGCAGAAGAAGAAATGTGAGATGTTAAAATTTAGAGACATCTCTATTCCAAATATGGACAATATCTGCCTGACCTATAGTAGCCCATGTTGGTCTGATCAGCCACAGTCTGACCCCAACATAGTGATGTCATTTTGGTTCTCTTCTGAGCACAAAGGATAACAACCATGCTAGCCGTTTTCAGTAGAACTCTTGCTTATGTATAGACTGATCACATAGCAAACTGGTTTATTAAAGTTACGGTGAGGTCTATGGTGATAAGTAGAGAAGATTCCTATTTTTGGTAGAGTGGCTATGGCAAATTCCATGGGTCTGATGGACAAAATTCAGCTGTGTTCTTATCACTCCTCTACCATTCCAGATTTTTGAAAGCCTTTTAGTAGGGAAGAGGTTGGTTACAGGAAAACTCTTTAGTTTCTTGATGATGTGTAATAGCTATCTTTTATATTCAATTCAGCAAACATTTATTAAGCTTTGTTAGAAGTGCTGAGGATACAAATAAGAGACAGTTTCTGCCCTCAAGGAGCTTACAGTCTAATGGGGAAAGATAACACACTTGTGTTTTTTGTCTTTCATTCTCTAAGAGGACTGTGATATCAAGGTGATAGCATGACTTGCAGTTGACTTGGGTTTGAAAGAGGGAGGGCTATGCATGATCACCAGGCTCACTTCCTCTTCCTGAGGCATCTGGATCCAGTGGCCTGATGTTTATGTGTGTGATTGGAGATGACCTAGGATGCAATGTGGGACCCTGTCCATTTTAGGCTAAGGTCTTACCATATTCTCACTTTGAGTGAGATATACCCATTCAGTGAATAGGCCTCTTTAAGTACTACTTAAAGAGACTACTACCCAAGAGATGGCCCCTTTTAATAATAATTAAAAAAAATCAAACTGGGAGGGGAAGACCCTCAGGGTTCCTGGGTAAAAGAGAAACAGTTACTATTTACTATTTATTTAGGGGGAATGTAACACACTCTAGGATGCTGAAAAGGGGTTAAGGGAGTGGGGCTGATAGATACCAGGTTGCATATTCTTCTATGCAATATTCTTCCAAGCAGAATTGCAAAGTGGAATGAACTGCAAAATGCAGGTTTTTGCCCTCCATAAAATGAGGTTTTAGGTGGAGTTGAGTGCTCCATCCCCTATCCTTGCAGTTAAAGGGGAGAAGGGGAGGCTAAGGAAGGTGGGAAGGTGTTGAGTATGTTCAAGACCAAGTTAAAAAAGCTTGATGAAAAGATTTCTGGTGATGAATTTATCCTAGGAAAGATACCTTGTTCACGAGTTGCCAGATCCAAGAGAGAGCTGCATAGTCCAGGTTGTGCCCACTTTAAGGATGAAAAGTGCTTCAATTGCTTATATAATTCTAAATGAAACTTTGTGTGTGATTTTTACTCTTTAATTTAGGAGATCCATGGTTGTTGACTTTTTTTTTTTTTTTTAGTAGTTGAGGTACATTTACTTACTATGGGGAAATTTCTGTAGTATTTATAGGATATATATAGTCTTAACAGAATATGAAATATTTTGTAAATAAAGGAGATAAATGGGAAGTAGAGAAACAAGGGAGCTTTCATCAAGGTGATTTAAGTTAGCACCTTTTAAGAAGCAAAATGATAACTCAGTGGTGACATGCACTTTTAATCCCAATAATACTCTGAGATTAGAGAAGAATCCTGTGAGCTTGTGAGCTCTGAACTTAAATTTAAATTGCTGTATGTGTTCGTCATTAGGTGTATTGGCCTGGTTTTCTCTAAATCTTATCAGTAATGGAATTGGCCTGTGAATAGGACAGTGGATTTCCAGTCTGTATGTGTGGAGGACCCAGTCTTTAAAAGAAAGAAGGAAAAACAAAAAAAAAAGGAAAACCCCAAATTGAGAAAATAGTACCTTGTACCACCATTTATACTGGCTTTCTGTGCTTTATGAAGTAACCAATAAGGCTTTTTTTTGATGATGGTATCTTATCATCTATACATATAGTCATTCATTTTTTTTTTTTTTTTACTGTGAACTTCAAAGACTGTATTAAATACAGTTAGTTAGCTAGAGATTTATTGATCTTTGGTCATAACAAGTTAACACTCATAGAGTTGACAGAATTGGAAGTTTCAACCCCAAGAAAGTAGGGCTTTGATTTTTCTTTCCCCTTCTACATTGTAGTTTGCAGAATTCTAACAGCAACAACAAAACTACTAAACAGCCTTTTCCCAAAAATCTCATATAGCATGTGTGTTACAGTAGAATATCTAGTCTGGAAGTTGTGGAGACATGCATTCTAATTCTGTCATTCTCTATCAGTGGTAAGATAAACTCCTATTTGTATAGTGCTTTAAGATTTGTTAAAGTGCTTTCTTTGTAACCACCCTATGAAGTAGGAATTGTAGTTACTTTCTTTGTTTTACAGATAGAAAAAAAACAAGACAAGAAGATACTTAATTGACTTGTCTGTGGACATGCAACTAACTAGTAAAGTATTTGAGCCTGAATTTAGAGTCTAAGCTGTTTTATGACATCAAGAGCTCTTTCCAGTGGTCCATACAGGGTTTGACTAGGTGATATCACAAGATTGGACTGTAGTTGTTCCTTTCTACCTCTAAAATTTTAGTACGCTTAGAACTAGAAAGTAACAAGCATGTATGTCAGGTAATAAAATGTTTTATTAGGGTTCATTGTACATATATTTTTGGTAATATTTTCATTGTTAATATTTTGATGAGACTGTTGTGCCAGCTTTCTAAAACATTTTTTAAAGTTAAACATACATATATATATATTTATTTTTTTCATGATTTCTCCCATTCGTTATTCTTTTTTTAAAAAAATATAATTTATTTTCATTTTTCAGTGTTCATTTCCACAAGTTTTTGAATACCACATTTTCTTCCCATCTCTCCCTTCACCCCAGGACTGCATGCTCCCCAACCATCCCTTTCCCAAAAATCTGCTCTTCTATCATCCTCCACTTCTGTCACTCCCCCTTTCTCTATCCCCCCCCATTTTCCTTTAGGGCATGATAGCCTATACCTTATTTCCCAGTTGCAGGCAAACACAATTTTTAACATTCATTTTTAAAACTTTGAGTTCTGCATTCTACCTTCCTCCCTACCCACCCACCCTCATTGAGAACGCAAGCAGTTCTGTGTAGGCCATACATGTGTAGCCATGAAAAACACTTCCATATCATGTTGCGAAAGACTAACCACATTGCCCTCTATCCTGTCCTGCCCTCGATTTATTCCATTCTCTCCTTTGAACTGTCCCCCCACAATGGTGTTTGCTTCTCATTACCCCTTCCCCCAATCTGCTGTCCCTTCTGTTATCCTCTCTCTTCTCCTCCGACTTCTTGCAAGGTAAGATAGATTTCCATACCCAACTGAATGTGTTATTCCCTCCTTAAGTCAAATCAGATGAGAATAAGATTCACTTATTCTCTCTTACTCCCCCTCTTACCATCCATTATAAGCTCTTTCTTGCCTCATTTATTGGAGATGATTTATTACATTCTTTTTTTTTAACTTCTAGTTCATTTTAGTTTTCAACATTTCATTTACACAAGATTTTGAGTTCCAAATTTTCTCCACATCTCTCCCCTCTGCCTACCCCAAAACAGTATGCATTCTGATTACCCCTTCCCCTAATCTACCCTCCTTTCTATCACATCCCTCCCTTCCCTTATCCCCATCTCCTCTATTTACTTGTAGGGAAACGTAGATTTCTATACCCCATTACTTGTATATCTTATTTCCCAGTTGCATGTAAAAACAATTTTTAGCATTTGTTTTTAAAGCTTTGAGTACCAGCTTCTTTCCCTCCCCCCCCATTCCCACTGAGAAGGCAAGCAATTCAATGTACATGTGTAGTTATACAAAAGACTTCCATAAAAGTCACGTTGTGAAAGACTATATTTCCTTCCATCCTATCCTGCTCTCCATTGTATTCTCTCTTTTGATCCTATCCCTCCTCAAAAGTGTTTACTTCCAGTTACCCCTTCCTTCCATTTGCCCTCCCTTCTGTCATCCCCACACACCCCACGTGTCCCCTTTTCTCCTACTTTCCTGTATTGTAAGATAGATTTTCATAGCAAATTGAGTATGCATGTTATTCCCTCCTTAAGCCAAATGTGATGAGTAACCTTCACTTTTTCCCTCTCATCTCTCTTTTCTTCCCTTCCATTGAAAAAGCTTTTTCTTGCCTCTTTTATGTGAGAGATAATTTGCCCCATTCTATTTCTTCCTTTCTCCTTCTTCCAATATATTACTCTCTCACCCCTTAATTTTATTTCTTTTTAGATATCACGTCCTATTCAACTCACCCTGGGCCCTGTCTATATGTATATAGTCCCTCCAACCACCCAAATACTGAGAAAAGTCTCAGGAGTTACAAATAACTGTCTTTCCATGTAGGCATGTAATCAGTTCAACTTTAGTAAGTTCCTTATGGTTTCTCTTTCCTGTTTACCTTTTCATGCTTCTCTTGATTCTTGTGTTTGAAAGTCAGATTTTCTATTCAGATCTGGTCTTTTCATCAAGAATGCTTGAAAGTCCTCTATTTCATTGAGTGACCATTTTTTCCCGAGGTATTTATACTCAGTTTTGCTGAGTAGGTGATTCTTGGTTTTAATCCTAGCTCCTTTGACTTCTGGAATATTATATTCCAGTCCCTCTGATCTCTTAGTGTAGAAGCTGCTAAATTCTGTGTTATCCTGATTTGTGTTTCCACAATACTGGAATTGTTTCTTTCTGGCTGCTTGTAATATTTTCTCCTTAACCTTGGAACTCTGGAATTTGGCTACAATCTTCTTAGGAGTTTTCCTTTTTGGGATCTCTTTCAGGAGGTGATAGGTTGAATTCTTTCCGTTTCTATTTTGCTCTCAGGTTCTAGAATATCTGGGCGGGTTTTCCTTGATAATTTCTTGAAAGATGATTTCTAGGCCCTTTTTTTTGATCATGGTTTTCAGATAGACCTATAATTTTTAAATTATCTCTCCTGGATCTATTTTCCAAGTTAGTTGTTCTTCCATTTGAGATATTTCACATTGTCTTCTACCTTTTCTCATTCTTTTGGTTTTGTTTTATGATTGCTTGATTTCTCATAAAGTCATTAGCTTCCATTTGCTCCATTCTAATTGTGAAGGAATTATTGTCTTCAGTGAGCTTTTGGATCTCCTTTTCCATTTGGCCAGTTCAGATTTTTAAGGAATTTTCTCCTCATTGGCTTTTTGGACCTCTTTTGCCATTTGGGTTAGTCTATTTTAAAAGGTGTTATTTTGTTCTGCATTTTTTGGGTCTCTTTTAGCAAGCTGTTGACTTATTTTTCAAGATTTTCTTGCATCACTCATTTCTCTTCCCAGTTTTTCCTCTACTTCTCTTAATTGATTTTCAAAATCCTTCCATGGCCAGAAACCATTTCATCTTTTTCTTGGAGGCTTTTGGATGTAGGATCCTTGACCTCTCTGGCTTCCTCTTGTTGTATGCTTTGGTCTTCCTCAGCTGAAAGGATGGAAGACATTACCTTTTCACCAAGAAAGTAAAATCTATGGTCTGTTTTTTTTTCCTGTTTGCTCATTTTCCCAGCCTACTTGACTTTTGAGCTCTTTGTTAAGTGGAGGGTGTACTGCCCCAAGTTTTAGGGGTTTTTTTGCTGCTGTTTTCAGAGAGATCTCTATAGACCAGTAAATTCTCAGTTCCCCCAAAGTGGTATGATCGAAGGAGAGGTGTTTACTCCTCTCCTGGCCTGCACTCTGGTCTGTGAGCAACCACAGGCACTCTTTTCTGCCCTAGAACTGTGAGTAGGATTCCCTCTCCACATCCTCCAGTAACTCCACCATGCCCCAGTACTGCAACCCTGTAAAGAGAAGTAAAAAAGTCTTCCTTGCCCATTAATAGGCCTTTGGTGAGGCTATTAAGGGAAGCTTGGTAAGGGGAGGTTTGTTTTGTATGAAGGGCCACACTTTTCTCTCTCTCTCTCATTGGAAAACTGTAACTGTAAAGGAACACCCTCTCCTTTTGAAAACACAGATATTGGTGCTTCTTTCTCTGGTAAAGATGTATGTATTGTCTATCGTTGGACAGTTGGAAGCCCTGTATCTTGCTCTTTCTGTTTGTATTTTCTCTGAAGTTTAGGGTGCTGATTTCTCCCTTCCACCCCAACTAATTGAATGAAATATATACTTGATTAAAATAAGATTGTTTACCTTTGTAAGGTTGCTTTCCTTAGAAAAGCAGATCTAAGAATCTGTGCAGATTCCTGCGTATGTCAGGGTGCTTGCTGTTAAGGACCCAGATTAGCTGCTCAATCCCCCCACTGTAGGATCACAGCTGCAGAAGCCTTGGGGCTGGGGCTGGACCACATTTCTCTCTCACCCAGGTGAAAGAGCTTTCCCACTGACCTTTGGAGCTGTCTTTGACATTTGTGGGTTGAGAAGTTTGGAAATAGCTACAACTGCCAGTGATTCAGTGCCCTGAGGCCTACTCCAGCCCACACTGGGCTGCACTCAGCTCCCGTACAATAGATCCTTCCTGTCAGCCTTGCAGATTTTCTAGGGCGAGGAATCTGTTTCATTTTGTCTTTTTGCGACTTCTATGTGAGAATTTGTTTAGAGTCATTTTTTTACAGGTGTTTTGAGCGGTTTGGGGAGAGTGCTCAGGCAGACCTCTGCTTCTACTCTGCCATCTTGGCTCCACCTCATATATAGATACATTATTGCCTAGCATGTGCCTTCAGTTATTTTCCACTTGTGGCTGACTCTTCATGATCCCATTTGGGGTTTTCTTGGCAAAGATACCAGGAGGGTTTGCCATTTCCTTCTTCAGCTTATTTTACAGATGAGGAAACTGAAGCAAACAGGGTTAAGTGACTTGCCCAATGTCATACAGCTAGGAAGTGTCTGAGGTGGGATTTGAATGCAAGAAGATGAGTTCTTGACTCCAGGCTTGGTACTCTGTTCACTGTGCCGCCTAGCTAGCTGCCCTACCTCATGTCTAAGCCATGTTAAATATTAGTAATTGGGGGTGGAGGAAAAGAGGAAGTAATGGAAGGAGAAGACTTTATAAAAGGAAAAGATGTATTGATTAAGTTTGACAATTTTTTTCTGTTGAAATGTTTTAGGACAACATTTGATTATAAAAGTCTGGTAATTTGAGAATATCGCATTGTGTATATTGAGCATTTTATGTGTTGAGTCAGTAAGCATTTATTAAATGCCTGTCTGTCCAACACTGAATTAGGCACTGTCTAGTTGATTGTCAGAAACTGTTGCTAAAGATGGGGTTACAGTATGCCCATAAATGTCAGAATGTATGCATGCTTTTTTAAATCCTAGATTTTCTTGGACTTTTCTAACTTCTAATTTTAAGAATTAATTTAAGAATTTAATTTTCTTAGAAATTACAAATGTATTTTTTCTTTAAGCAATTTATTAACACAGTTATATCAGTCTTGATTTTTGGTTCAGAAAATATGTTCATAATGTGTTAAGTCCATGACATGTCAGACGGGAAATTTGGACTTCATATAGAGGCAGGAAACTCCTTTCTGTGTGTGAGGTATGCTGTGGCCTCCTTTTACCTTGCAACGTAGCCTAGTGACAAGGAGAGATGTATAACCCTGATCATGGTTTGCAGTTCTCTTATTGTTAGTTGATTAGTCTATAGGAATTCTAGAAACAAAGTACTTTTCTAACCCTGACCCACTTTTGAGACACCACTGTACTGCCCTTCATTTGGAGTTGGTATTATGTACAGAGAGACCTCTAACTCTGGCTCAAACCATTGCCATCTCACTGTGATGATCTGACTTCAGACAAATTTCCATCTCTTATCCTATTTTATACCTCTACTACAAATCCATCTTTCTCTGAATTGGTAGCAGAAGCAATATCTACTTCTGATGTGCAACTTAGACATTTTTCTTGATGTAACTGTACTTTTTACTCACATCTTCTCTGGATAATGAAGATAACTACAACCTCATTTCTAGGATTTTTCCTGCTATTTTGGTAGTAGTACATGGGAAATGATAACATGTAAAAAAGACTTAGGTGGAATAGGTGATAATAATGTTGAAATCAGAAGCATAATCTGCCTCTAGGAGTTGCAGAAATTACTAAACTGGGATGAAGGTAATCATTTTAAATTTGACTTGGCACTTTGAGACAGATGGTTGCCTGGTAGTCTGGGATAGATTGCACTGAAGTGTGGGATTTGTGAAAGTATTAAGGAGAGGATTGTTGGAGAAGTCATGAAGGCAAACTTGTCATAACTAAGCAACTAAGTGGATATGGATGGTAAAGAAAGAGGAATAGTTATTGATGACTGGTTTTAAGCCTGGAAGAACGGGAGAATTGTGGTGTCATTATGATTTCAACAAATCATGGAAATCAATATTTCAAAATGTAGGCATACTTAAAGGAGGGGCAGGTTTTGGAGGCAAAAATGAAAATTAGTTTTGGGTATAGTTGAGTTGAAGATGTTAGTGGAATGTCTAGGTGGAGATGACCAATAATTGGTTAGAATAATGGACTGGAGGTAAGGAACAAAGTTGAAGATAAAAAGATTTGAGAGGCCTCTGTATTGAGGTGATTGACGTTATGGTAATGGATAAGATTGCTAAGGCAAAGAGAAGAGAGTATAGAGGGTGACCATGCCTATGGTATGGGAAGAAAAGGGTTCATTAAAATAGACAGTAGGAGCGACAGTAGAGTGAGATCCATTTTCTTAACCTATAAAATCAATTATGAGCAGGTAATTTCTCAAAGGTTCATTATTTTTTTTTTTTTTTGCATAATCAGGTATTTGAAATTGTAAGTGCCTCTTCCAGCTGATGTAGTAATAGTTGTTAACTAATCTTGGTTGAAGGATCCATCCTTAATCAGTGATTGGTTTAAGACACTCCTAGGTATGTCACTTGTAGGGTGGGTACCATACCTCACCACAGCTTTATAGCTCTGCCTTGTGTTCTACAAACTCATCTTGGCAATAAATACGCAGCAGATACATTCAAGTTCAAAATTAAAACTTGTTATTTTTGCCCATAACTTTTAAAAGAGAAGTCTTACAAGATTTTCCATATTGTTTCTGTTGTCCTTGGGCATTGATTGGCAGAAGGCAAACAGTTAAGAATCTTGGTTGAAATTCACGAATCAAAAATGAGTGAAGACCCTGGGTTCAAGTGCTACTTCAGTTGCGTGACCCTGCCAAGTTACTTAGTCTCTCAGACTGTAAGGTTCAAAGAAAGTGAAGACCTGCTTTGGTAGAGTGAATTTTCCTCATTTGAGAGAGTCCCTGTATCAGTGAGATCACAGGTCTCATGTCTATCCTAAATAAGTACCTAAATTGAATCAAACCAAATTTTCAGGTGCAATTTGGTATTCTTTTCACTAAGGTACTTTTTGTGTATATGACTGTAATTGTTACAAAAAAAATTAATTCACTTTATAGAGTTGTATTTTAGTTATAGATGGAGGGAGGGGAACTTTTTTCTAATAGTGAATGATAGAAATTTTCTTTTTCTGCTTGTATGTCTTCACTGTACTCTACACTTCTTACTCTCTTCAGTTTCTTTTTCTTCGAATTTACCTTTCCTTTTGTCACTTCTTTTCTTCGTCCCCCCTGATTTTCTTGGGAGTAGTAAGGAACTATTCAATTAGCACTATCTGGGCTTTATTCTGGAAGACTTTTTTCCTGGCAGCAGTGTTAAACTGACAAGTATCATGTGATGCTTGTCAGTTGCACAGTGCTGCCTTGTATACAAGGGATAACTATATAAAAACATAGGTTTAATGTTGATTTGTATCACTAAACTTTTTCTTTTAGTATTATTGTTCAGTCATATCTGACTCTTCCTGACCTGTATAGGGTTTTCTTGGTAAAGATTCTGGAGTGGTTTGCCATTTCCTTCTCCAGTGGATTAAGGCAAACAACAACAACAAGGTTAAGTGACTTGCTCAGTGTTACACATCTAGGTCTGAGGCTGAATTTGAACTCTGATCTCCCTGAATCCAGGGCCAGTGTTCTATCTTCTGAGCCACCTACCTGACTTTAATGCAATACTGGGTTTCTACAACCCTCAAATTTAAATTGTTTTTTAAAAAATATTTATCCAAGGAGTATGTAGGAATTAATTGTAAATATAAGTCTCCTGTCTCTCACTAGCCTTAGTCCATTTTACAATAAACTCTGCTTTTTATTACTTAAAGGTCACCATTATCAGTTATCACCTTTCCAGGATGGTAATTGGTATTGATGATAAATTTTTAAAAAATAGGAGTAACATTATAGAGTTAGTTTAGTATATAACATTTATTTTAGTTGGGTAAATCCATTCTTTTCCTAGAAGGCATAATTGTATTTTTATGATAAATACAGCATTTGATTTCTAAATTTTCATTCAGTGTTCTTAAATTGCTTTTTTCCAACACCCAACATGTACCATCTCTTGTTGGTCCTATAGTTTTTCTTGACAGATTCAGAATAATAATTGAAGTATGACTTTTGTCAGTTCAGAAATTCTTTTTTTCTCCTTTACTTTTTAGGGGACCAAGACTAGACTAAATTATAGAATTAGACTAGAATAACTGAGTTGTTGGGGGAAATGTCTTATTCTTAAATGTAATATAATCTCTTCCTATAAACTTATTCCCTCTATTCTTTGCTAATTAGACTTTAATACCAGAAACAGGAAACTCAAACTTCAAATTTTCGACTTGGCTTTATTCCTATCTGCCTTACAAGGATTAGTGTCTGTTCTCAGTATTTATGGATAATGGAATTGAAAAGTTAGATTTCTTATATTCATGATGGAAAATAAAAAGATTTTGAGATTTAAGGTAAAAACGTAAGTGTTGCAGTGTTTCCAAAAGGGTAAAATTAAACAAAAAAAAATTTTGCTCTTCTGTGGCTTGTTCTTTCTTTTCCCTTCAGCTTTTTTTGTGATGTTCAATTGGCAGCTTATTGAACAAGAGTAACATCATGCTTCTACAAGTACTTTATTGCACTGTGCTTGATGTAGTTTTTGTATCTATGCTTCTGGGCTGTGATAATGAGGAAAAAGGTACGGTAGTTTTCTTCCCTTTTAAAATAAGTGGAATGCTTATAGCTGACATGAATTATTTTAATATGCTTGCTTTCTGTAACATACTCAGGTGTAGCATAAACGCAGAAAAACAGAAATGAAAGAAAAATTGTCAAATGAGATTATATTGAAATACTGAACAAAGGTATTTTTATTGTCCCATTAAGGGATTATTTTTGTAGATGAAAATCATGTTGAGAAGATAAATAGTGCTTTCAAAGAAAATTTTGTGAACTTACTGCCTTTGGAATTGAAATTTGCTACCTAAAACTTAGTGTTTAATCATTGTTGTAGAAAAATGGTTTTAAAAAATTCATATAGTTTGCTCTGTCTTCTACCTTTCTTTCTAGGCTCAGTGCTTGGCAGTTAGTAGGTGCTTAATATTAAGAACACATTCTTGTGTATATGATATGAAATTACATGAAAATGTTTTCTAATCTTAGATTTAAAAGTGATATTGTTGTATCTGCCTTTTACTTTTTAACTAAAATTCTGAGACTCCTAACTGTAAACTGCTTTGTAGCACTCTGATTTAATAACCGTGTGTGTTGTGGTCTGTCTCATCAGCACATGAAGAGAGCATTCTGGGTTTTAGGCAGTGTGTGGAAGAGAGTACTGCTGTACTAAGTTCACGTTGGGTGATTTCATAGACTTTTGGGTATGGAACTAGTTATTTTGTTGAGTATACCTTTTGAGATTAATTTGAAGAATTCCAAAGGATGACCTGTTACCTTAGAGGAACAAAATTAGTAACATCCTTAACTTTTCCCCCCACCTTAAAACAATTGAAGTCCCCCATAGATAACATTTTAGAACAATTTAAGATGGTTACTTTCGTGTGTGTGTGTAACATGAAATATTTTGTAACCATGTCCATGCTGTTTTAAGCTGGTATATTGGTTAGTATATTAGAGCAACACAAGTAGACTCAAGTTATATAATGTTTCTTTTGTTTTTGCTCAACACTAAGAGTAGGAAACATTTGACTGGATTTTTAGAGGATTAGAGTTTGGAGGAACATTGCTAGTCAGAATTTGAAGTCAAATTCAATTCCAAATTGTGGGAAGGTTCTGAAATTGAATTGCAATCATAAAGAAGTTAAAAGGTAGTAATGAATTAGTGACTTGAGGAATTTTTATAAAGCAGAAATATTTTGACGTACACTTTGGTTAAAAAAAATTAAAGTCTTTTGTTCCCGTAAGGAGAGGGTGTCTGCCGAGGTGGGGGATAGTCCATACAGAGCAGTGTATCTTAGTGTTACTGTTTTGTCGTGAGCCTTTAGGACTTAACATAGGCAGATAGTTTTGGGGTTATGTTACTTAGATTGTAAATGTTAACATCATCCAAAATTGACTTCCTGGTTTCTTCCTTAGGTCTGTAGCAACTTCATTTCAGAATGTTACAGAATCCTTCAGTCCCCCGTACTTTTCTTGCTGTTAACTGTAAATAGTGGAGTACTTGTATCCAGTGAGCAAAGGGTTATTAAGCAGGGAGGCGCTCTGAGCCTAAAAGCTGCAGGCAGTGGAGCAGCTCCTGTTCTGGACTCTTGGAAATTATCCATGCCGTTTTTTGCCACCACCCGAGTAAAGTCGGATCTACTTTCTTCAGCTTTGCTTTTTCTTCCTCCTTCCCTTCCTCTCTTCACCTAGTCTGCTCAGGGACTCTTGAGAGGTGGAGAAGTTACTGGGGTGAGGGTGGGGGTGTAGAAAGGGTCCTTCATGTTTGTTTTTCTTTTTTTTCCTATGTGATTACTTCAGTGGGAATCAGCTTGCCTTATTGATCGGTGTTGCTCTTGCTGTTGGGTGGGCAGACCAGACTGTTACGTGTATACATCCAGTAGTGTTGAACCTGGCAGAGTAACATGGCTGATCTGAGCTAGTGAATGGTAGCAGGTTATTCTGAATGCTGAGCGACGTTATAAATTGTAAAGCATTAATAAAATAACCCAAATTAATCAGTCAGATAAGGTTCTTCAAATGCAAGAAATTTCTTGTTTCTGTGTACATGATCAGAATTGTGTGAGTTTCAAAAAAGTTTGTCAGATTATAGTGGAAAAACTCTAAGGAAGTATTCTTGGTAAATACAGGAAGAAGATGTAATAGTACTGTAATACTAAATATATTTAACTATGTTCAGTACTAGTGAGAAATAGACAAAAGAGCTGACTTAAGTCCTGGATTGTAATGTCATTTTAGGACTGAACTAAACTAGAACTAAAGTTGTATTACTCTATGTTTTTTTTACTCTATGTTGGTAAGTCTTTCTCCTAGCTGTGAATAAATAGCTTACTCATGAGATTAAGCTAATTTATCTTTTTTCTTATTTGTAAATGTATACAAAGGTAGCAGAGACCAGTACTCCCTACAGTTAGTATATTTTAAATTGTAATATAAACTGGAGTCTCTACAGAATCATTTTGATTCACCTATCCCATTGTTCTTCACCTGTTTTCTAAATGTATTTAATGTTTGCCTTTGATTTGTATGTTTATACATTATGCAACATATAACATTAGCTGTTTACAACAATATCCTGGGACATTTTCAATATCTTCTGATAAGTTGAATGTATGCTAATAGGTGGGAATGGATTATGTAAGTGACATTGCCTCAGAGAACTTTATACAAACCTGGTATTAAGTTGGTAGAAGTTTTGATGTTCTTCACTGATAAACTTTTTTTTTTTAAGAAAAAAGGATATTGTAGGGTTAACTTTTGGTAGTCACAGTTACTGTTTGTTATCAAATCTAAAATATTAAATATCTGTTTCATAGGACTAGTAGTTAACTTTTTTTAAAAAAAGAAACATATTGTATTGTAGCAGATTTTTGGTTTGATGGAAACTGCTAAAGAGCAGATGCAGTTTTTATTACAATATTTGACTTGAGGGAATACAGTATAGTTAAGTTATCCTTAAAATATTGATGAGTTTTGCTGGAAAACAACCGTTTTATAAAGACTGATTTGGAAAATAGCATGTATTCAAAAATGAATTTTTAGGACAACATTCAATACTAAGTAGTGTAATATTGCATATTACTGAAAACTGAGTAGTATAAACTTGAAGTATAGTTGGCATGGCATTTCATGCATTACAAAACTGTCATATTTTCACATAGGCTCTACAGTACAGATGTTTTTGATGTTGCTGTCCTAAGGTAGGCAAACAGACTTCTATAAAAAATTTGATAATGCAGTATACAATATAACAGTCACATTAAATATCTCACTGTGTTCTGTGATGAAGTATTCATATTTTTTTCCTTTATCCCCTGCAAAGACAGGGCTGGACATCCCTTTTTCCTTAATGCAACCATTATATACATTTAAAAATATGTATAATATTTTATTTTCCCCCAATTACATATTAAAACAATTTTTTCAACATTTTAAGGTTTTGAGTTACAAATTCAATCCATCACTACTCCCTTCTCCTTTCCCTTCTCTGTCCCCTTCTTCCTCCTTTCTCCTCCTTGAGATAGTAAGTAGTCATATATATGTGCAATCATGCAAAACATTTAGTCATTTTGTACAAGAAGACTTTAGTAGAACAAAAAGAATGAAAATGAAAAATAGCATTTTTCAGTCTATTCAATTAGTATCAATTCTTTCTCTGGAGGTGGATAGTGTACTTCATCGCGAGTTTTTTTGGATTATCTTGGATAATTGTATTGCTGAGAACAGCTGACTAATTCATAGTTTTTCATCAAACAATATTGCTGTTTCTGTGTACAATATTCTTCTGGTTCTGCTCTCTTGACTTTGCATCAGTTCATGTAAGTCTTTCCAGATTTTTCTGAAATCTTCCTGCCTCTCATTTCTTATGGCTCAGTAATATTTCATCACTATCACAATACCACAGCTTGTTTAGACATTCCCCAATTGATAAGCATCTTTTTGGTTTTTAATTCTTAGCTACTATACAAAAAGCTGCTATAAATATTTTTGTACAAATAGGTCCTTTTCCCTTTTTTTCTTTTGATGTCTTTGAGATATAGACCTAGCAGTTGTAATGCTGGATCAAAGGGTTTGAAATTTTATAGCCCTTTGGGCATAGTTCCAAATTGCTCTCCAGAATGGTTGGATCAGCACAGTTCCACCAACAATGCATTGGTGTCCCAGTTTTCTCATTCCTTCCTGTATGTATCGTTTTTCTTTTTTGTCTCATTATCTATTCTGATAGGTGTGAAGTGGAACCTCAGAGTTGTTTTAATTTGCATTTCTCTGATGAATAGTGGTTTAGAACACTTTTTTATATGATTATAGATAGCTTTGATTTCTTCGAAAACTGCCTGTTCATATTCTTTGACCATTATTGATTGGTAAATGATTTGTATTTTTATAAATTTGACTCAGTTCTCTACATAGTTGAGAAATGAGGTCTTTATCAAAGATGTTGCAAAATTTTTCCCCCCAGTTTTTTGCTTTCTTTGCAATTTTGGTTGCATTGGTTTTGCTTGTGCAAAAAACACTTTAACTTTTATGTAATCAAAATTATCTATTTTATATTTTGTAATACACTCTCTATTTTCTTTGGTCCTAAATTCTTCCCTTATCTTTTTCTGACAAATAAACCATTTTGTGCTCTCCTAATTTAGTTATGGTATCACACTTTACATGTAAATCATGTACCCATTTTGCCTTTATCCTGGTTTATGCTGTGTGAGGTTGGTCTCTATCTGCTTTCTGCCACGCTGCTTTCCAGTTACCCAGTAGTTTTTGTCAAGTAGCCGTTATATATTTTGATTCTTTGGTTCCTCAGTTTCATAGTGTGTTGTCTTCTTTTTGGGCAGAAGAGAACATTTTTAAGAAAAGTCTGTTCACTATTACTCTTCGTTTTCTCTGTTTGTAGCCAGAAAGATTATATTATTAGACTGAATTGTTCTATGCAAGACATACGTTTTTGTCATTGGTAATGTGTTTGGCTATGCATTCTTTATAGGGAAACAAAATGGGAAGTTTTAACATTGATAAACTTACCTAACAACATTTCTTGTAGCATGTTGACTTAATTTCATTAATTTTTCTAGTCATCACTATAAAATGTGTTTACAGTATGGAAGCATATTTTGTATGTCTGTGGGGAAATTTAATCATTTTTATGTGTTTAACATTAAAAAGCAATTGTTTTTTTGAAATATTCTCAGAATAGAAGAAAGGTCTAGAATAAGTGACACAGTGCTGTACATTTGGAGTTTGTACAACTTGCTTCCCTATTTTTTTTTTCTTTTTCTTTTCCATCTTAGAAGTAGGCTTATGAAGAAACTTTATATGATAATTTGGTAATTGAGTAGATATGCCATACGTAAACTCCTGAAAGAACAAACTCCGTACCTTATGTATGTTACATCTCGTTAGGAGCTAATATGCTTTATCATTCATCCTTAGGGGATATAGTTAATGCATTGATGAGAATTTCTCATATTCTCAAGGATATATCTTTCAGGGGCAGCTAGATGGCATAGCGGATAGAGCTCTGGCCCTGTAATCAAGAGTACCTGGGTTCAAAATGTGGCCTCAGACACTTATTACTAACACTGACCCTGGACAAATTCCTCATGCCTGAGTGTCTCTTCCCCCACTTCAAAAGAAATGAATCTTTCGAAGTTGTTTTTTCTTTAGTTTTGTTTTACTTGTGTAAATTGTGCTCCTAATTCTTTTAATCTCCCTACCCTTGAGGTTTAGGATTAAAAAAAATTATTTATTTATTTATTTATTGCTAGAGACCATTTCCTCCGTAGTATTTCTGTTTTCTTAACTTCCACCCTGTGTTTCCCAGTTGAGTTTGACTTATTTCTACAACAAACTCCTGAAGAGGGAAGAGAGAAGAGAAGGGAGAGAGAGATGGGTGAAATCAACCTTTCTCCAAATCAGATAATAGTAATGTTCATCTGATTTCTGCTCTGCTTTTCATGCATTGTGATTATTAGAAATAAAAACTTTTGCCCTTTCATCTTTTCTGTTCTGGTGTATTCCTTTTACACTGCTTTATTTCCCCTGTTAAAACCATCAGATTAGAACCAGTCTGCTTCCAGTTCGTCTGTTTTTCTTATTGAACTTCCTTAGCAGCCTTTAAAGACGCATTGGAGGGACAATTGTTTTTACTTTCCCTCTCCCCTCCAGTTAGTAAGCTAGCACTACATCATCTTGTAGTCATTTCCAGTTGCCCTACTTTATTTTTCTAGATTTCTCTGGACTGCTGCTAGTGTTTTAAATTTTTTACTCAACCCTCTCACCCAGTTTTTAAAAATGTAGGTTTAGTTTTGGAGTGCTTGGTTGCAATCAGCATGGAGTAAAGTAAGGTCATTATTTTTGTCTTGCAACTTACTATTCAATTTTAGGTCCAGATGCTGCTGCTGAATTACCAGGACATTTTCTATATATCTTTATATCAACTATTGCAATAAGAATATCAATGTTTGCTCCTTTATAACTTGTTTGGTAACTGGCTAATGTTTGGTTTATCTATCATGGGTTAAGTAGAGAGATTAAAACAAGTTGACTCTGTACCCTTTCAGTGTCAAAACCAAGTGAGAAAGACCTCCAGCATATTGGGTGGAGGACTCCTCCCTCTTGAAGTTATGGAAGGCAATAAGTAAGAGTCACATTGGATTTATATAATTTGAGAGAGAACTACTGAATTGAGGTTACAAATCTCAATATTTATAATATGACTTGCTGTGAATGTTGAAGAAAAAACTTGTAACTCAATTCAAGGGTCAAAAAATACTTTTGATTAAAAGGGTTTTTAATGCCCATAATGTTTTTTATATTTCAAGAACTGAATAGGATTGTTTTCAAATTTGTCATCAGCCCACTTTGATCCCAGGATTTGTAAAGAACCAGTACACATAGATACTACATAATTATTGTCAGTGTTCTTGAAACTACAGGAAGACTAGAGAAGGGTTACCATTCTAGTTTTTCTAAAAAGAAGGAAATCCATGCATGATGGGTGGTGAATAAGGTTAACTTATGTAGCTACTAGTGCATCTAGGAGAGGAAATGGCACTCTCAAAGAGTTAATATTGTTTCACTTGGTACAGGTCTTACTGAGCTAATCATTCAGTTTGTTTTATCTAAATTGCAAAACTTTTGATGAAGTAGCTTATATTAATCTCATGGGCAATATTAAAGAGGCAGGTTATAGAGTAATGGAAATGTAGGTGATTTTAAGATTATTTCAATTGCCAGACTCAAAGATGTAATGGTTTGCTGTCATGTAATGGTTTGCTTTGGAAAGAACTCTTTGCAATTCCCTTGCTGGCTTCTGCTGGTTCAGTGCTATTTGCAGCCTTTTTTGTGTTATGGACTCCTTTGGTGAAGCTTGTGCACTCTTTCTCAGAATAGCATTTTGTTGGCTGCCTTGATAATTGAAGGATATAGTAAATATAGTAAAATTTATAGTAAAGGATATAGTAAATTAGAGTTTAGTGAATACAAATTTATAATTTATTTTTCTTGTCAAATTTATAATTTACTTTTTTCTTTCTCAGGCCATCTGATATGTATCAGTGTACCGCAGGTTCAAACTTAGGATTTGCAAAAAGGCACAAATGACCTAATCAGATTTTCAGATGATACAAAATTGGGAGGGATGGCTTGCATATTGAGTGATTGAGTTGATATACTAAGAGATTGGATCTTAAGATGAAATTTAATTGGGGCAAATTTTACATCTTATACTTGGCTTCTAAAAATCAACTTCACCAATGTAAAATCAGGGAAGCATACTCATATAGTAAGGAGGTGGAGATAGCTCTGTGGCTTGTAGTGAACAGAAAGCTTCAGTATGAGTTAGTCATTGGTGTGAGATGGCAACCAAAAAAACTAATGAAATTGAAGACTGTATTAAGAGAAGCATAGCTCTGAGGACCAGGGAGATGATGTATTCTATACTAGTTAGATAGCAGATGGATCATTGAGTTCAGTTCTGGGTATTGCATTTTAGGAGGGAAGTACACTTAATTGAACCTATTACTGCTTTTACAGGTAGGAGCATAAAGAGAAGGATGCATGGACTTGATCTCTTGAAGAAGACTTGGAATATCAAATAATTAGCTGCCGTTAGTTTTTTGGTAGCCTTGTATGTTGGGGGAAGACTATCTTAGATAGTAAAACTAGAACTTCCAGAGTAGGTGGAAGTTGCAGAGAGGTTAAGTAGGTTTTGTATAAAGAAAAAGATAGACCTATTGCAAGATTATCACCTCTTTAGAGGTACATACAGAGTCTATATAACTGTTTCTTGTAGAGGGGAATATTGTTTAGGTTTGCCTAGATAGCCCCTGAAGTTCCTTCCGTTTCTGATTATGTTTCATTTAAAATGGAGGCATGGAACTACATTTTTATTTTTTCCAAGAATGCACTGTTAAAATCCATATTGAACACAGAGAATAAAATGACCTTACTTGCCTTTTGTAAACCTAGACCTATGTCACTTGTGCACAGATACCGGAGCCAATCAATCTAATAAGAAAATAGATGCTGCTCTTTTAGGTCAAATATAAGAGTGCTGATGTTATGAGAAGTGATGACTTTTCTAGATGTGTTACAGGTTATACAAAACAAAGGGAGCTTTTTGAAATACAGTGATTCCATACTGAAAGACATTTTTCTAGTCCAGGACAGATAGGCAGTAAGGGAAGAGATTTTTAAAGCATCTTTGATCCCAATAATATCATTTTCCCCTACTTCAGAGTGAGGTTATGCTTTTCTTTTTTCTAACAATAAGAATTGAGATAATAATTTTCAAGTTTTGAAAATATGTTCAGGGGAAGTATTCAAGGACAGAATTTCAGAGTGGGAAGAAACCCTAGCACTTATCTACTCCAACCTTTATTTGTGCATCTTTTCTACATCATACAGGATAATTGGCAACTGATTTTCATATGTCATGAACTTCATTGCTTTTATCTAATTAAAGAGCAAGAGGTCTTTTTTTGAAACATAAGATTTTTAGTATGGGCAGAAAAGCTTAAGGGTTCTGCTTGAAAGAGGAGAGGGTAATGAACTGGACCTTTGTCACCTGGTTAGAGAATATTAAAATAGGATATTAGAATTTTAAATGAGAGGAAGACAAGAAAGACTGCTGAATGCTTGGAGGTAAGCAATAGAGAGGAAGCTGTCCTCAAAGGAGGGGGGGAGCTGGAGAGTCTAAGGAGGAAGCAGCTGCCCTTGTCATCCAAGTAATGAATGGTTAAATAGATTCTTAGGTGCCATTAGGTGAGAAGTTTTTCAGGAAATATGAGAGGAAGAAGACATGAGTAGTTGTTGGTGATTAGAATTACTGAAAGCAGCAGCTAGTTGACTTCTGTTAAAAGAAGTATCCTTTTTTCTCAGGGTACATATCTGAACTGTATCAGGCTCTTACAGTATTTGTTAAATTAAAGGACTGCAGTCTATTTCTGTTAATTGATATGGGCACTGATTATTCTGTTAAGAGGAATCTAAGAAGCATTGTTTAAATTATGAACTAATGGATAAGAAACCATCAGAACATAGATGATATTTTCATCATGGTGGCATGGGAACAGCTAGTTAAGAAGATTGTATTAGATTTAGAATCTTGGATTATGACTTAAAATGTAAAAATTACAGAAACTTGGGCAGGAATAGTGTGGTTATGCTATAGGAATAGTGTAGTTATAGGAAGCTATAGTATATAGTAGCTATAGAAAGAGTAGTAGTTAAGAGAGTCTAAAAGTATTGGACCTATAATCAAATTCAAAAAAAGTCAGGGTTAGGCCCAAAATATGGTTAACAAGCATGATGAACTAGAAAGTCTGGTACAATGAATAATACCCATGATAAGGCTGTATCTTATTCAAAATTAATAGGATAGATAAAAGCAGATTTAGAGAGAGGGGGCAAAATAGTTATGTACTATGTACTAACATATGCAAGTGAAGAAATCCAAAAGCTAAGTAATGGGAAAGCATTTTTAGAAAGCATTTGAGTGAAGATGAATGGAGGGAGAAGCCGAAGTGATATTGTTGTCAGTATAAATTGCATACCACCTGGGTATTAGGTTGAAATAGATGGAGTTTGGGGAATGGATCACAAGCCTGCCATAAATGTTACCCAGTAGTGAAAGTTTCTGCAGATTTTTTTTTTTGGTCTTGCCTTAAATGTTATTTCCAGGGTTTTTTTTTTTTTTTAAAGAATGGAATTAATTGGGGGCAGTTTTAATGTATAGCTAAATCTTACTATTTAAAAGGAAGTGTTGTTGGTATGGAAATGATGGTAACTTTGAGGGGAAGTGACTCCATTGTTTTAATATTTATGATAGGGAGAAAAAATTGTGAAGTAGTCTGACATCTATTCTCTATTTTTGGAAAAGAGTTTTCAAAAGATAGGTAGCACCCCTTGGATGAAAACTGTATAATAGAAACAGGGAAAGGATGAATAGGAAATTGAGGAGCGAAGATGAAAAGAGAAATAAAGAAAATATTGAAGATATTTGAAGTAGGAAAATTGGTCTTTGCCACTAATTAACTTTTTGATTTTGGGCAATTCAGTAAACATTCCTAAATCTACTTTCATATTTGTAAAATGAGATGGTTTGATAGTTAAACCAGTTTTAAAAAATGTTCAAGTTACAAGAGGGCTAAATAATTAAAAAATTTTTGGTATTAGCCAGAGGTGGAATGGAATAGCTGGTAAAAATATTAAGAATTTTTTAAGTAGGTAATTGAACTGAAAGGGCAAGTAACACCTTGAACAAGTCAAAGAGAAAGAGTTTTTATCTTGGTGTTGATGTTAAGTCTATTATGGGCTCTTTGTAAGTTAACATTCTATTGTAGATTTCTTACTGATTCTTTTTGCTGTGCTTGGAGGTCTGGCTTGGTAGTGTCAGAAGCTGAGGTCAACTAGAACTGAAGAGAGGCCCAAAAGGTTGAACAAGTGGAGGTTATTGGGATTGGTGGAACAGTGCCAATGGAGTAATGTTACTGCTACCACGGGTGTATAGATAATGCAGAGAAGGGAGTGAGAAAAGTGTAGGTAAGTTTCTTTCTATGTGTTTGGCTGTGAAAGGAAAATAGAGACATGATGATCACTTGGACAAATGTCAGGACCCAGTGAAGTGTTTTTGTTTTTTGTCTTTTTTAAAGGATGGAGGAATCCTGTTGTATGTAGGCAGTAGAGAAAGGAACTAGGAGGTTGGTAGAAACCAATTTGAGAAAGTTTGAAGAATCAGGATTAAGTGCACAAATGAAGGATGTGGTTTTGGAACAGAGGAAAGGGGAATGTTGTAAAAGGATTTTGAGAAGTGGAATAGGGAAGAAATCTCATAGCATTTGACTTTTGATTTTTGGTAGAGAGAAGCTCTCAGAAGGAGCAGAACATGGTAGAGCTGACTTGAGGGCAAAGTCAGGAGAATAAAAGGATTGATTTGTAACAGTATGAGCCTATTCAGATTAGATAACTTTGGAGGCAGGTTGGTGTAGTGGGGGGAAAAAAGTGCTGGGTTTGGAGTCAGCCTTTGGCTTTGAATCCCAAGCTTGTAGATGATAGGTGAGCCTTCTGACAAGAGACTTAAATCTGTTTGAGTCTCCACTTCTTCATCTTTAAAATGAAGTACTTGAACTTCACCGACCTCCTACCTCCCAATATTATGTCAGCTTGTACTGCCAGTACGATGGCATGACTTTCTTATACCAACAAAGGAATGGATAGGAATTTAGAAGGACAGTTCAGGGGAACCCACAATTACTATTTAGTAAAATGTTAGTAGTAATGGATCCAGGTGTTACGGGATTTATTGTTAGGGGTCAACGTATTTATGAGTCAGATTTAGCTGGATGCTCATCCCCTGCCTTTTTCTCTTGTTCTTTGGGATATCATGTACTACCTTGAGTTCAGTGATCTGTGTAAGTAGTGGTAAGTCTTCTGAGTTTCAGACTCCTATGACCTATTTGCTGCATCGAACTTCATGTTTAGTAGACATCTTGAACTCTGTATGTGAAAAGCATAACTCATTATCTTTCTCCCTAAATGTCCTGTTCTTCCCGATGCCTTATTTCTGATGAGTGACACACCATTCTTTGAATCATGCAGGTTTACTACCGCCTTGGAGTCATCTTCAATCTCTTAGCCTCCATGCCCCAGCATAAAGTGAGCTTTCAATGTAGGAGTTGTATGTAAGAAGCAATTGTATTGCCAATTTCTTTTTCTTTTATGAGGAAATTCTTTTGTTCTGTTGTTCACTTCTTTGCTTCATTTGGCACATTTATATCTCCTTTTGAAATGATAAGAGTTGGATTTGATCAAAATATTTCACTCTCATTGTACCAGAAGTTTTCCTTTTGACTTTTCCATTTGACCCTGCATACTTAAAAATCTTTTAAACCAAAATTTCCTACTTTGAAGCCTTCATTATTTTGTTTCAGGTGTTAAGTCCAAAATCAGGCATAGCAGATGATCAAATCAAAACACATTACAAATTCCAGTAAGTGTCCTCTTTTGTTAAATTTAACACTTGAGCCACTGTTTCCCTTCATTAGCTCAAATAATCAAGAATTGACCCTCCTATTGGGAAGAGGGGAGAAACTAATTAAATGGAAGATAAATATGCAAATAATTAGAGAAATTAAATTGGACCGTCTTTTTCAATAGGAATGTTACCTGTAAGTTTCCTTAAGAAATATGTTCTACAAATGAGAGATGTCATTCAGTTTAAATGTTTTATACATTGTTAAATTGTTTTAATAACTCTTATGTGTTTTAGACCAAATCTTTTACCATGTATTTCTAGGGTTTGTGTTTAAATCAGGTCAGTCTGTCGTGCCCAGAATAAACACAATATAACAACTCTTGGAAGAAGCAGTAATTAATTTAGTTGTTGCAAATAACTAATATTTTTTAATCAACATTTGATAAGTTGGGTTTTGAACACACAGAATTAAAAATTTTTTTTGTACAAATGAGCCATTCCCCAATAGATATATGATCAAAAGTTATAAAATTGGTTTTCAAAAGAAACAAAAACTTTAAATTACCGTATTAAAAAAAAACTGCTCCTGAATTGTAAGAGAAATGTGAATTAAAATTTCTGAGATTCTACTTCATACCCATTTTGTACATCCTCCTGAATGGTGCATACCCTTTGATCCAGTGGTACTACCACTGCGCTTGTACTCTAAATATCTGGCAGAATGAGGAACAGAACTCACACTCACAACAATTAAATGTGTAGCACTACTTTATGTTGTAGCAAAGAACTGGAAATTAAGATGTTGACTGTTGGGAAATACCTTACCAAGTGATGGTCTGTCAGTGTAATAGAATTTTAAATAATGTGAAAAGGTTTAAGCACTTTGAATGCTATGATCAACCATGACTCCAGAGGACTGGTGGTGAAATGTTGCCTACTTACTTATCGGCAAGGCACTGTTTATAAACTAAAAACGAAACCAAAAACACAAAAAAACCTATTAACAATGTATTACAAATCATAAGTTTTTTTTTAATTACTGAAGTGTTCCATTCCTGATTTCAATTTAAAGTGTTAAGATGGTATAGTTAGAGTATAGGTCTTGAAGTCAAGAAGCCCTGGGTTCATTTTGTACCTCTGAGACATAAAAGTTGTAGGACCCGATAGTCACTTAACCTCTTAAGACAAAGTCAGCCTCACTCTCTTGTCCAGAGTCATTACAGTGCAATGGCAAGAGAAAAGTCCAGACAACTGGTGATGGCTCTGGGTACACAATGGATGACTTTGAGGTCTTCAGTTTCTGACAATGCTTTATGTATTCCGTAGTACCTGCCTCAGCTACCTTTGTGGCAAATGGAACAAATTGTTTTCTACCCATTCCACTGGGGAAATCTTCACACACTTAGGAGAGACACCCCTCAGTTCATGGGCCTCAAACCCATGAGTTACCCTCAGCCTGGTTTAGCCTGCCTCTTGAGGTGGTTTACTAGGATAAGGCCATTGTACAGGCTACAGTTTCTTGGAACCACAGGTGAGAATTGAGTGCCAGGTAGTTAGGTGAATGAGCAGCCCTGAAAAGGTTTGGGAAAGCCCTCACACCAGAGTAATACCCCGTATAACCATTCATTGGGTAATGTTGTTATTACCTCCTTAAACTGAAGTACAAAGTCTTGTCTTCAGATAAGTAAAGTTGTAAAGGCAGTTGCATTGTTTTTGTCTTGCTCATCTCTTGGGAGGGATTTGTTTTGTTTTCTATTTAAAATGTTTTCTCTTTAAAAAATAAGAGAAAAAAGTATATTGACAGCATTACTGCTTAGAAACAATTATTAAATGGTTAGAAATTATTCTTTGCAAATTCCAGGAAGCTTGTACATGCTTTTATTACAAAACTGTCATTTAGATTTTTTGTCGATTGACTTGTATTGTTTTGTAATGTGCTTTATATGGCACTGAAATAGTCATTTTCTGTGTTCTGTTATTTTTTTATTTACCTGGAAGTAAAATTCAGATCAAATGAAGGTGAACTTAGCCTGAAATAGTGGAAATGAAGGAATTTAAATTCACTTTCAAATACCTTTAAGTGCTTTGTGTAAAAGAAACTAGACCAACTTGCAAGTAAAGGTTATTGAAAGCCTTATTTTATTAATAGGCACAATGTCCTACAATCCCTGAAATCTGTTTTAAGCTATTAGTTTGCTTAATGCGTTTGATTTGAGTAGTACAAGAGTAAGTGGCAGCCCAGCTTAAGTAGAGTTAGGAAATTTTAACTATGTCTTAGATTTTGTTTTATCTTATGTAATATTTCTTATTCATGGAATATTTGTTATTTTTCTCACTTTTACCATGTTCTTTTTGCTGTATCACATCCGTAAATCTTGTCACATTGGAAAACTGTTGTATTGGAAAAATCTCGGATAGCACATCTCAGTAAAAGGGATAATGCGTTTTTAAAGTATTATATAGCTTCATAGGTAGAAATCTCTTTAGATAATCTGTATTCCTACCATCTTTAAAAAAAATAAGTTTATTGATGCCTTCAGTTTTTTTACATTACTTGTTTCTCCCAATATTCCTTTCCTCCCCCCTAAGAGACATGTCATATAACAAATTGTATCCTTTTTAAGATATAGAAAAGAAAAATATAAAATCAGCATAAATTATCAGTATATTGAAAAAATCTGAAAATATATGGGGTGTTACAGATGTTTGTGTACATCTTACTTCTGCAAAGGGGAGGAGTGAGGATGTCGTCTTCTTTTCCTTTTTCAAGCCAGTGCTTTTTATAATTTTGTGGCTTTCACTTCATTATTTTTTGGAGGTAGAGGGGGGAAGATAAGAGGGTTTTGGGTTGGTTTTTTTTTTTGTTTTTTTTTTTTATTTACATTATTTTTTGTAATATGTCTGTGGCTCTGCATTCTTGAGTCTATATCACTTTATGTGGATCTTTTCATGTTTCTCTGAATTTATCTCATTAATCATTTCTTACAATAGTATTGTATTCATGTGACACTATTTGTGTAACTATTCCCCAGTCAATGACAAGCTATAGATATTATGGTCGTGAGGACTGTCTTCTTAAATGGCTTCTGTGGAGTGTAAGCCTAGTAGTGAAATCTTTTGAGTCAAAGAGTATGAGCATTTTAGTTACTTTATTTATGTAATTCTAAATTGTTTTTCCAAAAAATGTTGTGCTGCGTTAGAGTTCCGTCAGTAATGCCCTAATGTGACTTTATAAGCACAATCTCATCAAAATGAACTTTTTTTCTTTCATCTTTATCAATTTTCTGATTTGATGTAAAATCTCAAGGTTGTTTTCATTTATATTTCTCTTGATTATTAGTGACCTGAAGCTTTTGTCTGTGATTATTAATAGTTGGCAATTCTTTTTTGAACTGTTGGTTTACATTGCCCCTTCTCTATTGAGGATGGCATTTACTTTTTAAGTATATCTCTTGTCTCTATATTGAATAGCAAACCTTTATCTGATTAATTTGATGTCATATTTTTCCCACCAGTTTGCTGCTTCCCTTTTTGGTCGAGGTGCATTAATTTTGTCTCTGCAGAAAGTTATGTTTTAAGTAATCAAAGGTGCTAGTGTGTGTGTGTGTGTGTGTGTGTGTGTGTGTGTGTGTGTGTGTGTGTTTGTTTGCAGTTAACTTATTAGGTAAAGAATAGATGTCCTACCCATATCTAATTGCTTTGTACTTTTTTCAACAGTTTTTATCAAGTAAAGTGTTCTTTTCTAAATAATTTGTTTAATGCTTTGTCAATACTAGGTTGTGTTATATAGTTTCTGGTTCTCCTTTGTTTAGTATATTCCATTAATCTGCTTTTTAACCAGTATCAAATGGTTTTGATAGCTACTGCTTTATGATAGTCTGAAGTCTAGAAGAGCTGTTTCCCTCTTGATCTGTGTTACTTTTGAACTTTTAAAAAAACATTTTGTACCAGTGCCACGCAAATTGTTTTCAAAAATTGAGGGAAGAAAATCACTTTGCCATACTCCTTTTGTGAGACAAATATAGTCCTAATACATTTACTGGGAAGGATGAAATGTAAAAGAACTGTAGACCTTTATCATTAATTAATTTTCCATTAAAATTTATTTTTAAATCATTTGTTAGGATCAAGTTGAATTTATACCAAGGATGATTTGAAATTAGGGAAACAAGCAAAACATTTAATCATATTAAAACCAAGCATGCCAAACTACGGTAGTTTTAGGAGTGGGAGGGGGAAAGCATTTGAGAAAATACAACACTCATTTATGCTACGAAAACCACCCCCAACTGAATATAGGCATAGGCAATTAAAAACATTTGCTAACAATCTTTTGCCTGAAACTGAGATTAAGCATCATATTCAATAGGATATAGTATAAACTTGCGTAATAAATCCCCAAAGAAAGGAAAGATGCCCATTGTTAGCATTTCATAATACAGAAATGCTGACAATAGTAACACAAGAGACAGAAATTAAAAGGGACAAAGAGGAGAAAAAATGATCCTTATTTGCTTTTGATATGAGCATTTACTTAGATAACCCTAGAGAATTGGCAAAGTAGTAATTGAGACAGTAGATTTTTCAGCAAAGTTTCAGGATTCAAATATGCCTGTAAAGAATTGGCCGCATTTTCCTGTGATTAAAAAATCCAGTAATAGAAAGGGAAATCTCATCCAAAATTAATAAATGCATAACATATTTGGAGAGTGATCTACAAACACCCACAGAATTCTCTTTTAGATTTAGTTACAAAGTACTCTGTAAAGACATAAAGAACAAGTTAAATAACTAGAAGAATATTAGTAATCATCCCGGGCCATTCCAATTTAATAAAAATGACTTTTCACCAAAGTTAATTTACATTTTAATGCTTTTCCATCAGATAATTGAATCAGTACTTTGTAGAACTTGATGAAAAAATATATCATGTCAAGTATGAAAATACTTAGGTTCTGTTTTTAAAGATAGATTGGAAGGCCTTGGTTTGAATGTTAGTCTGCTTGAGAACATAGGGCAACCAACTTCACCTACCTGGCTCTCTGTTTCCTTATCTTTAGAATAAGGTGACTGAAATAAAGATTTTCCATAATCTTTTCTAACTTGCTTACCAGTTTATGAATGTAATAATTTTGGGCTTCTTATAAAATTCTTCCATCTTTGGATAATTCACTGAATTTTATATTTCATCAGTGTGGCTACTTTGCCACTCTCTTGTCCATATTATTCAATACAACTTTGATTGGGAATTCACACAGGAATTGCCAGGGGGCTTTCTCAAGATCTTGCAGGAATTTATTTATTAGGTACCAAGAGGTCACAGGGATCTCCTGATTGTTTTTCTTACAATTAATTGCCCTATGATTTGCCACTCGAATTCTTTTCTTTACATTTACTAATCACACAAAAAGCCCATTTCTATATATAATGTGGGAGTAAAAAGATTCTGTATGCAACCAGGAATATATATTTGTGTTCAGATCACCCTTTTCCACAGGACTAGGATGTATGGGTATATGTGTGCATGTGTATGAATAAATGCAACAAGTTATTAATTACTGCTGCTCTAAAATTAAAATAAAAAAAATTTTTGTGGAGGAATTTGAGAGATCCAAGTAATTTTCCTGCCTTATTTTGCCATTTTACCACAATCCCTTTTTTAATAAGCTGCTTCTTAATTGCTCCTTTCAGAGCCAAAATCTGGCTATTTCCAGGCAACAGAGAATGCAAATGTTTGTTTCTAAATCTAGATTTACTATTTCTGAGGTTTCAGAGATAACTATTCTGAAGTCTTTGTGTGGCACAGTGGAGAAGTCTCTGGACTTACAGACAGGATAAGCTAATGTTGAATTTTGCTTCATATTGTTATTGTCTGTCTGTTTCTGGGTCAGTTACTTAATCTTGCTAATTCTTGATTCTCTCACCTGTAAAATGAGGATAATAATTGTACCTCCTTCCTTGCACCAGGTATCAGACGCTCTGAGGAACTTAAGTCAAACACAGCCCTGGCTGAGTGTTCTGGAGTTTCATGGGTACTTTCTTTACCCTTTTCAAAATCCCATCCTCTTAAATTTATTTTATGCCTGTGATTATCTGGGTCCTGCCCAAGTGTAAGAGCATATTGCATCTATCTCAGGAGGGTTTTACATACAGCTATATGTAATCAAGTTTGCTGTCTATATTTTATCAAATGCTTCCTTATTTAGAGTTTTTAAGCTCTTTTGGTGCATCATCTCTTAGTATATATTTCTTAAGCTGGCTAAACTTCTGTAGGAAAATTTGTCAGTATTACTATTTCTTATTCCTTTATCCATTTTCCATTTTATTCAGCGTCATTTGCGTGTTTGTATAGATTGTTATAGCAGTTTTAATTGTATTCCATATTTGATTTTTATTTTGCTACTTCCGTGTTGATTTTGACATTTGCTCTAGCTTGTTAGCAGACTCTCCATAGTTGTTACCACTCTGTTAGAAAATACTCTATTTTAATTTTTATTAGGTTATTCAGGACTTGCTGTAGAGAGTGTTATGAGAAGACCAAAGCTTGCATGAGATGTTTCTTGTTGTTTATGTAAGAAAAATAAAATTAACTCTGCTAGAACACTTTTTGGAATACCTGGTTTTCATGCTTTTCTGAAAAAGCATGAAGGTAGTAACATCTTAGTAGTCTGTGATGACACACAGTTTCAGTAAAGTTGATATTGAGAAGTATTTTAAAGAGGCTATTGGTAGTTTAATTAGCACAAGCCAACAGTTTGGAACTGTTTTAATATCAAGACCTTGGCATCTGCTGACATCACATAATGTGGCTTGGCTGAGCTCCTCCTTTTATATGATAGCGCATGTTTTACTTTCATTGTTCTCATTTGTTTGTTTAGGAAGTGAGTTATTGTACTTCTGTTGAATTGTCTCAAGATCACTTTCTAAATTGATTTGGAACAGGAAGGGAGCAAAGTAACATAGCCTTATTTGTTGTAAAAATTAATTTCTTTCACAAGAAAAGAGATTATGTTAGAGATTATTAAAAAAAATAACAGGGAACGAAATGGCTTCCATAAAGTGTTGTTTAAATATTTTGATTTATGGTAGGATATGTCTTGTGCTTATTGACATCATTGGTATATATGTCCAGAGTGGCATATTCCAGGTTGCCTTCCAGAGTGCTCAGAACAATTCACTGTTTTAACAATCCCTACCTTTCTACAACCTTTCTAAAATGAATCATTTCCATCCTTTGTCATAATTACCATTATCTGAGCATGAGGTTATTAAAAAGTTGTTTTAATTTGAATTTCTTCTATTAGTGATTTGTAGCAAATTTTTGTTTAGCTAACTGTAGAATTTCTCTTTTGAAAACTAGTATAGCTTTTGTAATATATTGGGAATGGCTTTTGATCTTAAATAGGCAACTGCTATTTTACTCTAATTAGTGATTGTAGTAAAATATTCTTCCTCTATTAGAATGCTTCCTTGGTTAATATAACATCATTTTTTTTTTTTTTGTGGTGCAAAAGCCTTTCAATTTCATGAAACTGAGCTTTAGCTTATGTAATTGTCTTTATCTCTTGTTTAGGAATTTATCCCCAGATCAGAACTGTGAGAGGATCTGCTTTCATTTGTGACATGAACTTTAATACTCAAGTCTTATATTTTGAATTTGTGGTAAATGGTGTAAGATAAGGTTGGGGTTTTTTTGGTATTTTTTTTTTTTTGGAGGAAAAATTAGGAATTTTAGTGGTTCATGAAAGTTTAAATCTGATGAGGTAATGAGAAGATTCCAATAATGAGTGCTGTAATCCCAGAGAAGTTATTTGATTTTTGCAGGAGAGGTATTTTCATGTTGGTTTGGTAGTATTTGTGTCAAAATATAGACAGTAGTTGAAAGTCTACTCTTCATGCCCATACAGGAAATTTGCTAGCATTAGGGCAGTGTGTTGCATGAGTTATGCGTTTGATAATTGTTTGGTATTGAAAGTTTGAGTGTATGTGGAAGCAATTCTATTTTGTTTAAAAAAAAAAAAAAAGTAAAACCAAAAACTCCAGTAATTTTGGAATAGGAAGCTTCTTTCTTTGAAGAGAAGATGTAGTACTGACATGTTTTCTGCTGATGTGCAATTGAAAAGAGATACATGCAGTAAATTTGGATTCTTTTTACTAAAAACGTCAAGTAAAAATTCCTAAGATTGACTACATTAAACATATGTGTAAACATGCTCTGAAACTTTATCCTGATGCAAATGAGTCCATTAAATTATTAGGCATGCCAAGAAGATAGGATTTATAATTTTCATGAAAGCATAGTCTTAAGATACGAAGGCAGTGATCAGAGGCCCTCAGTCTGAGCCAAAAGCTTAGTTCAGGAAAAGTTGTATTTTAACTCAAAATTTCAAAGTTCATAGAGTTTTGTTTTTTTTTAAATAAAGAAATTTAGAGACTCTGCACTACAGTAGTATGTGGTGTAATGCTTTAAAACCTTGAAACTGTTGCTTAAAGCTGTGGGAGCTACTCTAACTTACTTTATTCTCAGTGTACTTAATTGTTGAGTAAGTGTCTTCATTATTTTCAGGGCCATGTTCCCTATGTTAGATGGAAAGTATGCAGCTTTCAGAATCCAGGAGAAAGTAATCTTTTTGTAGGGGTTAAAGAAAACATTTCTCATAAGATTTCAAGATCAGCATAGAGAGCCTTATGATTTAACTGATTGAATGAAGTAAGTTAGCTTTGACCACTTCAGTTGATGCAACTATTCTTCTCTTTCCTGGTACTTATCAAATTTTCAAGTGGGTCCGTGAAAATATAAGAGAGCCTGTACATACCTGTACCTCTTCATATGACAGGTAGAACAATCTGATTGTCTATAAACTAGCGTCAGCATTCCATCTTCCAGGTCTCAGGATATTGTTCTAAATCTAATTTCTGCCAGACTTCCAGTTGACAATTTTTTGGAGTTGTTTTCTTCACTAGGTCATTTGTATCTTCAGGTTTGTGGAGAATTGGGTTGAGTTAATTTACTTTTATTAACTAGTCAATTTTCATTGATCTAATTATTTTAAAGGAATATATATGACACATCTAGAAAAATTGCAAAAACATTTGAAGGGACAAAATGATTTGGAATATCAAGGGAAATAACTAAAGGTAGGAAGTGGGAATAACTCTTTAATTTACTTTTAACTTCCATTTTTGTTCTGATTTCATTTATAGCAAGAAAGAAGAATATGATGGAATTCCTGAAACAGTTGATAGAGTTGATCTTTGGATAAGGATTTCATTTGTATTAGTGACAGTTAATGTTTTAGTCTAAAACCTGTGATTCATTTTTGACATCTGCGACAGTTGTTGCTGATGGGGAAAGGATTTGAATTCAATAAAGATTTGTTACGTACCTCCTGTGTACCAGACCCTGAGCTCTGTGTGCTGCCCAGTTCTCAAGGAGCTTACAATCTCATGGGGGAAAGTTGTTGTTAAGTTGTTTCAGTCATGTCCAACTCTTTGTGACCCAGTTTTGAGTTTTCTTGACAAAGATACCAGAGTGGTTTGCCATTATCTTCTTCAGTGAATTAAGGCAAATGGAAGGTTAATGACTTGCTCCGGCTCACACAGCTAAGTAAGTATCTGAGCCTGAATTTGAATTCAGTTCTTACTGACTCCGGGACTATCCCCTGGTCTATCCCCTGGACCATCAAGCTGCTAATGAGAAAGACAACACACAAACAGAAGCTGAAAAGGTGGTGAGAGAGATACCAGGGGACCTTGTCTGGGGTTATCTCGTTCCTCGGAGTTGAAACAAGCCAAAGCTGCAAATGAAAGGTGAAGTGAACTGGAAGTTCGATTTCTGCTGTGTGAAGAAGGCTTTGGGGGAGGTGTTTAGTATTTCATCCTCCAACCCTCCAAATCAAGGGCTGCTGAGGGATATGTTATCCAGGGTTTTGAGTAGGGGATGAGATTAGAAGTGATGAGTTTATCCTGGGAGAGGCAATCTTATTCCCTGGAGTTCAAACCAGTCAGAGCAGTAGATGCAGAGTGGCATGAGTAGTCACAAGGAACTTGGTTTCTATGACCAGCCTGTTGGTAATGGTCCTCTTTATTTAGCTAGGCTAGTCCTAGGGAAATAAATGAGATCTGTCTCCCTATCAAAATCATTTTTAGCATGGCTCAGTCTGACAGAGCATTTGTTTTGCTGACAGTTCTGCTGAGATTCAAGATACATAGCTACGGGGATACATATAGTATCAGAATAAGATGTGGGCACATATAATTCTGAGGTTGAAGTACGAGCAGGAAGTCAACTTCAATGATGAATGTTCAAGGATAAAATTTTTAGATATTATTAACAGTTAAGCAGACTAGATGATAAACCCTCATAATTAATTAGTTCCCGTTACCTTTATTTCTAATGTGAACATAGAAGACAAAAGATACTTCTATTGAAGCATCTAAACCAGCAGATAGTTTAGGCCTCCTTCAGAAAGGAGGGAAAAGACTGTTTCAAGAGTTTGATTTTTTTTGTCATGATAGATATTTAAATTAAATTTCATGGATTATTTTTGAGTGATTAGTCAGTGTCACACTGATCCTTTTTTAGTGTTTTTATGATTCAAGAAATCAAACTTCAAATAGGAAAGGTTATTTCAGTTTCAGGCAGGAGTTGTTAATTAGCTTGAGAAAAGTTGTTCATGCTAATCTTGTGCTGCATTAAAGAGCAGCATTGTGTTCAGTACTAAGATGGTGATAGTTCTATTGTACTATGTTTTGATCATAACACATTTGGGATTTTGTGTTGTTACCCTGATGTATTATAAGAATGAAATAAATGGGCTTGAAATTGATGGGTAAGGTTACTGCTGAAGGCTCCCTATTTCTTGGTGTAAAGGATATGTCTAGCCTGCCTAATAGAGATGTGGGTAAAGGGGGATTAGATAGCTAGCTTTACATGTTTGAGTTCTTAATAGGTGTTTCACTATTCACTAGTGGTTCACTAAATTCCTTTGTGGCAATGGTCCAAGGAGTTTGTACTCAAAATTCATTAATGGTGCCTTAAGCAGTACATATTTGTCAATTCATATTGTAAAAATATTTTTTCCCCTTGTGACACCAAGCGCATGTGCTTGTTTGAAGCTTTGTAACTTTGTTTCTGCAGCAATTGGAAGCCCTTGTAATAATGGAAACAATGATTTTAGGGTTTGTTCAACAGTCCCAGCAAACTGTGTCTTCTAAGTGTACCTTGTTCTCACAGTTTCTTAACCTGTTATCAAATTGTTTCCAAACAAGGATTTGATATTTGAGTGCATGTTAATTCCCAAGGGATGGTCTGATTCATGTGCATTACCCTCTTTTACTTCCTTCTGTTGCCTCATTAGCTGTTTAATCATGGTGAAATGTTATAAATGTTTGCCATATTGCAATGCAAATGTCAGGTTATTTCAAAACTAATGTCTTTGGGTGTGCATATTACAAGCCATCTTGAAACTATCATGGACTATCACAAACAATTTTAGGAACCAAACCTTGTATTGCTTCCTATTCCAGCAGTTAGGCTGAGCTCAGATTTGAATTAATGGTGCATTTATGTTACTGAGGGATGTAGGTGGCATAGTGGATACTACTGTGAGGTCTGGAGTGAGGAAGACCTGAATTTGAGTATTAGCTGAGCAAGTCACTTAACCTGTGTTTGCCTCAGTTTCTGCAACTGTAAAATGGTAGGGGTATTTTTAGCATCCATACTTCCCTGGAGTTGTTTGGAGGATCAAATTAGATATTTTTAATGTACTTAGCCCAGTGTCTGACATGTAATAGTAGGGCCTTAGTAATTCCTTATTCCTTACCTCTCACCATACTGATGAGTTTTTCAAGAACAGTTTCTGTATGAGTATAGCTGGGATGCTAATGGTGAAAGAGAAGAAATAAATATCCGAAGAGATGTTTCTTTTCAAAGGTTAGTTTACTACAAACATCATTTCTTTTAAAAAAGCAGTATTTACAATTGAAACATATATGTAATATTTAATGTAGCATTTGTTATTAGACAGTAGAAAAGTTATTATTTTATACTATAGCTAATGATTCTTGTTAGTGAACGTAGATGCCTAAAAGTAAAAAAGGAATTTCCATTTTTCAGCAGAGCTTATTTTCTGTGACATATTTGTATCAGTGAGCATTTATTCTCATCGTAGTTCAAAGTATTGAAATACATTTGATATGGAGTCAGATTTAAGACTATCTGGTATTGGGTGAAATATTGCAAACCTTTCTTGAAATAAAGTCTAACATTTAAATTAGCTTTATATATGATTACGTTAGATAGCTTTGAAGTTGTACCTTATTTCACTCAAAAAGTTTTTATAGTCAAAATTTGTAAGATAAAGAAATTTAATAATCAGGTTTTGCATATTAGTAAATGTTAGGAAATGAGACAATTTTAAATTCTTATAAAGTCTTAAAATATTTGTAATTATTTTATAGTTAATTTGAAAATTCATATTTAAACTTTATAATTGTGGGAAGGAAATAATATTATGTTTTATAATTATAACTATGCAATGTAAATTTTAATTTGAAATGGTTTTTGAATAAAAATTGTAGTTTTTATTGTAAGCACTTAGTTTGTTACTCTTGGTAGAAATCTTTAGTAAATAAACCTAAAAGAATAATTTGAGTAGTACTTGAAATTTCTCCTGGGTTTTACAATATCTTTCATTTGTTTGTCAAATTAGGTTTGCAGAAAAAAAAACCTCCATACAATTGGGAGCCTATGCATTTTTATATGTTTGAATCTGCAAAAATTTATAATTTGTTGAACATAGCCTTTGAGAACACAGGGTCATCAGTATACTCTGGTATAGATTGTAAGTTGCGACTTGCATAGCCTCACTTAACTTTATGTTGGTGACTCATATCCCCTAAACTTTTATTCTCATATTACCACAACTACCTGATAGGCATCTCTACCTAAATGCTTTATAGGCAATTCAGACGGACCATTTTCAGACTGTACCTCTCTATCCCCAAACCTATCCTTTATACAACTTTCCCTGCACTTTAATGACAGTACCATCCTTCTACTTATCAAGATTTGAACCTTCACTTCCACTTTATAGACTTTTTAGCTTCATACAGGTACTACCTATTGCTCTAGGATTTCTCTCCCCTTCCTCCTCCTGTAGCACCAATGTGATATTGACAGTGCCTATGGCTTCATGGCATAATTATGAATAGCAAAATATAAGACTCTTCAGTTGGAAGACAGACCCAAAACATTTATTTCAACACCAGACAGCTGAATCCCAAGATCAGAAAGCCATTTCCATCATAGCAACAAAGAAATCCATGCACAGTAAAAATACAGGAGGCATTACCGTCCCCAAATCTTTACCCAGCTAGGCTTCCCACAAACTAACACTCAAAGCTCATTGCCTGCTTCCCTCAGCTCTAACTGCTCTGTCCAACTTCTCTCAGCTCTGCTCCATCCTTCCTGCTCTACGCCTTCAGCAAGCTTCTTGCACCACAGACTCAGGCTTCCATGTGACTCAAGCAGGTCTCATGGATCTATTGAATGAATGGAAAAAAATCTTCCCATTATGAAAAAATACATTAACAGTACAGAAACCCAAGAATTATCAGGAATGTATTTTAGACAAAAGGAAAGAATAAGTCATGGGATAAAAAAGTATACAGTCTTCAAAGTTTTGGAGGGGTGTGATCTGGGGGGGAACGTGGATTATATTTTGATCTTAAACGCTAAAAACTCAGCAGTGTGCACAGCAGAACATAACCTGAAGTTTCTGTATGAAATTGTGAATCTTCCTTTCATATCACTTTATATGTTTATACTCACATATATGCATATGTTTGTATCTCAGTGTGCATATTGACAACAGTAATGTAAAGGAAAATAAATTTGAATGACTTCAGAACTCTGATCAATGACTACATAAAATTTAAGTAGCATATTTTCCAGTTCTTGATAGAAACAGTAGATGAAAGCTATACAGGACATTTTCAGTTCTGGACATTTTTGTTTCACTTCAGTGTATTGCATTTATTCATGTATTCCTATAACTGAGGGATCTTTTTTGGATGGAGGGAAGGAGAGCATGAATTTAATAGGTAGTGACAAACCTATCAAAAAAAAAAAAAGTTGTACTCTAGATGTTATCAAAACATCTATGAATGAATACAAAACAATATACTTACATTCCTAAGTTTGTTTTGAATAAAGAGAAAATTAACATGTTAAAGTTACTTCAGATTTACTTTCTGGATAATATTTTTACCTGTGTTTTAAAAGAAATAGCCATGAAAGAAGTGAACAAAGGTATGAGGAGAGATGTACTAGCTATTTGAAAGAGGTTACTACTAGATTGGTTTGGATTGAGTGAAGGTCTTGTATGGGAAAATTGATGAGTCTGGAAGGAGGCCAGGGGCTGGTTACGTGGAGAAGTTGAGTGTTTGCTTTCAAAATTCTCTTAAAAGGCAATGAGATTCCACTGCAGATTTTTTTTAATATAGGAGTAATACATTTGAAATGGGGAGAGATGAAGAGATTTTCCTTGCAGCTCCATCTAGAAAGCCCTGGAGTTAGCAAAACTAGCAGTAAGCTTCAACAGACATTTAAATATTGCTTATTTTTTATGGTTAGAGCGTGCTACTAAGACAAAAATGACAGTCCCTGCTCTGAAACGTAAATTTTTCTAGTGATGTGTATATATATAGCATGTTCACAGACAGAATACATGCAAAATATAATTCATATATAAGATAAATAGTTTACATATTGTTAAGTACGTGTGGAATACATACAAAGCAAAAACAATGTTTGGAGTACATTGACAACTTTGGGAATTAGAAAATAACTGTTAAAGATGGTAGCATTTAAGATGAGCCAGTTTTAAAGCATCTGAGCTGAGGAGGGGGAAAGCATTTCAGGTAAGGAGGGAAGCCTATAAAGACATTGGGGTAGAATGTGGAATGCTTTGTGTTTGAAGACAACAAGAATGTGCATTTAGCCCATGAGCAGAAGTAATTTTATATGCAGCAAGCAGGAGGTAGTTGGTACCAGGTTGTGAATTTCTTGAGATGGGCAGTGTCAAAACACCTGGGTTGTAGGAATTTAAAACTGGCAGATTCATTGGAGAGATTAGAGACTGGATGCAAGGAGACCAAATATGGAAGTTTCTGCAAAAGTGTAGTACAGAGTATAGCAAACTGTGTCCAAGACCAAATATAATAAAATTTTAGTTAAAAATACAAAATCCACTGTATATTAGCTAGTGGGAGGTACAAAAATAAGCAGTGGATGGTTTTGACCCATGGGCATTCCTTCTTCAATTTAACTATCCTACGTCCTTGCCAGACACCTTCTCATCCTAGGGAAACTTACTTCTGCCCTTCTTTAAAGATGGATGATTTCCTAGCCTGGAGCACCGTTTAGAGTTGCCCCAGTCATGCTCACTTCATTTCTAGTTGGACTTCTCCTTTGGATTTCGCTATCTCCTGGCTTTGCCCATAGTGAACAATTTCTCTGATCATTCCTGTCATATTCTAGCTCCTTTTTGTCTTCCCCCATTAAAGTGTAAGTCCTTTGATGGTAAGGATTATTTTGGTGACTTTCATTTGTCTTACCAATATATAGTTTTTGTTCCCTCTTCTTTTATTCTGAAAGCAATAATTATTATTTTAGAGTTTAGGAGCCTGAGAGATGTTTAGAGACTTTTCTAGAGCTATACTGGTGTATTTGAGAATGATTGCATCAAGAGTCATCTGACTTTCAAGTCCAGTACCATATCTGGAAAGAAGGAAGTTAGAAAGAGAATAGTTTGAAAGTTAAAGATGTCTATTTTGGTCACTGCTAGGCAGTTAGTGATGTGAGGCTGGAGGTAAAGAGAGAGACACTACTATGGATTTGGGGTTAGCTACATAGAAATGAAGAGCTGAACTGATGACAGGATGGAGTGAAGTTTGGAGGACCAGGCTCTGTGGTACACCCACAAAAATGGCTCAGGACTGGAGGAAGAACCAGAGAGGCATAAAAGGAGTGATAATAGAAAGTATTTATCAGTAAAGTAGTATAATGGGTGTAAGAAAGAGAGTGTGTCAGCAGCATGTTGTTGCAGAGACCAAGAAAGATGAGGACTAAGAAAAGGCAATTAGAGTTAACTGATTCCAGTTAAGTTAGGTTTGAAACTAGATTGTAAGGTATTTAGAAGTGAACTTGAGGTAAGAAAACGGAATCAATAAACAAAGATAGCCTTTTCTTTGGAAAGAGCAATGGACAGTCATGTGAAAGTTGCATATCTGTCCCTAAAGACAGATCTTAGTTCTCAATTTGGCTCAATGGATTGCTCAGTCTGAGGGCTCAAGCCAAAAACTCATTTAAGTAAAATTTATTTAAATATCCTCAGTTTTTAATGTAGTTAAAGAGCAGTGTAGGAAGAAAAATAACAGACAAAAGCTGATGTTTAAGAGGTTAAAAGCAGGAGGCTGGCAGGTTCCCTTTGGAACTTCTTGCTTGAAGTCCTAAAAATCACTTTAATATTATTGCTCAGTGGGCTTGCTGCTGGGTCCCACATTCAGTCACCTGTGGGCGAAGTTAACTCTTAACACATTCTTGCTGGTTCACATTTATGTAGTGCCCACTATGTGCTGGGCACTGCGCCAAGTGCTTGATTTTATCCTTTAGTAACCCTTAGAGGTAGGTGCTACTATTATCTCATTTTACAGTTGAGGAAACAGGTAGACAAGTTAAGCCTAGTGTTACATGGCTAGTGTCTGAAGCTGAAGTTGAACTTTTGGTTCTAGGTGTGTCCTAAAATTTCTTTGTTCACAAATAGTCTTGTATGGTATTGTAGGAGTGTGGGGACTTGACTCATGTTTCCAGTTCAGTGATATTCAATCCCATCTGTATCCTATCTCCATCTTCATACGTATCATTCCTTATGAAAAGGGCACACTTGTATTTAAGGCCTGGAACTGACAGTTATTTACTGTATGAAGTTGGACAACTTAAGTTTGCCTCTTTGAACCTCATTGTCTTTTTGTTTAAAAAAAAAAAAAAGAAAGAAAAATCTGGATAGTCCACCCCACAGTTTTCGCATGGATTTATTAATTGCATAATATGTAGAAAAAACTCTTTTAGAAACTGGATGTGGAAACAAAAAATGGAATTGTTGCTTGCAGGAATTTCAGCCTATGGCTGAAACATGGCATATACTGAAATAATTACATTATTAGGTAGAGTGGGATAAGGGTATTAAAGAAGAAATTTTTAGAGAAGGTTAAGAGAATTTTTGAGGAAAGAAAGATAATTTACATGAGATGCTGTCATCTTAGGTTTCATAGAGAAGGTGGCTTTTAAACTCTGCCTTGAAGGAGCTCAGTAGTCAGAAATGAGGGAATGCGTTCCCTGTAAGACATTTTAGGAGTACACTGAAGTGGGAGATAACTGACTTCTCGATCTTTGCTACTCTTATTAATACGGTATAAAATTATACTAACTTAAAAAAATGAAATTATGTCATGCTTTATTGAGTTTGTGGTTAACTAATACTCCTAAGTAAATTTTAAAAATTTCCTCCTATTTTGTAAGATTCCTCTCATCATTCCAGTAATATTCTTTGTATGAGAAACCTTGTGAGGATCGTAGGATTTCCCAGGCAGGGTCAGAGAGTTATCTGGGACTAGCTTCTGCTGTCCACTGCTTCCCTGGTAGCTCTTAGGAACATCCATGTGATATGCCCCTTAATACAGAAAATCCCTTTTCTTTGAAAGAACTCACAAAGTGGGTGGAGGAAGGCCTTTTATTAGGCTAAGCGGGGTGTGATGCTCAGTAGGAACAGCCATACAATACCGAGGCAGGAGTGAAGTTGCACAGTTCTGTCTTTCCTGTTCTGGTTAGTCAAATTCCTGACTCTTATTTCCTTACATTACCTGTTTATGAAGATTACGTGAGCATTGTAATGAGGATACTTGTGACTGGGGTATGACTGCTCAGGCTTGAAAATGGTTTTTTAGTCTAACCTTTCTAGTCCTGCTGGCCCAGGATGATATAAAATAATCGAGCTTCCCCACAACTCTTGATTGTCTCTTAATAACTTTTGTGGGAGCAAAACTAGATAGCATAATATCCCTTCTTACACTTGTAATCATATCTAGTTCCAGCGTATTTTTAAAAAGTGAACATAACCCATCATATGTGGTTTGACCTGAGAGTATATAGATTTATGAGGAAACTTGATAAACTTTAAAGTGCTATCTGTTTTCCTCTTCTCTCCTTTCTTTAAAGTTCTTCTACACTCTCATAAAAAATACATGAGGGGAATTGAGGAAGCAACCAGGATATATTTTAAAAAATATTTATCGATCCTTTCTGTTTTCATTTATTTTCAGGTATTTCCACCAACCTGCTTCCTGTAAACCTTCTCATGTTACAAAGAAAACAGTTCAGTAAGACCAAACAATACATATATTGACAGAATATGAAATTTTTTTATACTCATAGTCTTTACTTACCTTTTCCTACAGTGAAAGGAACAATATTATTTTCTTATTGTTCTCCTAGATCTTGACTTGCTTCTCTAAATTTTTTTGTAGTTGTTATTTCTTATTGTAAAGTACTATTCCATTCTTCAGTTGATGGGCATGTGCTTGGTCCAGGTTGATTGGTCCTGCAAACAAATGCTGCAGTGAATATACTGGACTGTTTGTAACTTTATCCTCCTTAGGATATATGCCCAACAATGAGTTTTCCGTGTCAAGCGATGTAAAGAGTTGTCATTCCCATCTCCCCAGTAATTACAAATGATTTTAAAAAATGATTAGTGCTATACCAGTTCAACTAATAAGGAATTATTTTATGGAGTCAAGCAAAATAAAATTCGGGAGAATAAAAGGTCAAATCTGAAGGGAAATGGGGAAAAAAGGGAGGAATGAATACCTTAAACTATATTATTAAATATTAGTATGCAAACTATTTGATACTGATTTAAAAAAAATTAAAGTATATTGAATTAGACAAGTAAAAATCACAAAACTAAGTATATTAGCTCAGTGTTGAATAGATAAATAAAAACATAAATACATACTGTGTGCCAGACTCAACACTGCAAGCAGTGGAAATGCAAGCAAGGAAGGAATTTTCTACTTTTAATGAGTTTGCATTCTAATTAGGAAAGACTAGAATGGGGCATGGTGTGATGGCCAGACATTTAACTAAAAATACATTTCAGAGTAGATTACTAATGGCTTCATGATTAAAATATAATTTTAAATTACTTAAATTTAAATTAAAATATTTAAATAAAATTAATATAAAAGGTGACAAAACTAATGAAAGATATTTCTTAGTTGGTTACTTTGTAATTGTACTTTATGCAAAAAAGCTTTTCGATTCAGTTTGATGTACACAAATACAAATCCTATGCTTAATTTTGTATGGAATGAAAAAGGATTAAGTGCTTGGTGAAATAGTTACTGTTCTTAAGGAATTTTTATCACTAAAGGAAACATCGTTCAATGATAGTTTCAGTTTCATGGCAAGTGATAACTTCTCTTAAAATTTAATTTATTTGTTTTTAGTTTTCAGTATTCACTTCTATAAGATTTTGAGTTCTGAATTTCTCCCCCTGCCTCTGCTAGTGTGCAATCTGATATAGGGTATACATGTACAATCATATTAAACATTTCCACATTAGTCATGTTGTAAAGAAGAATTACAATGAAAGGGAAGAACCACAAGAAAGAGGAAACAAAAAAAGAGAAAGCAGTATGCTTCAATCTGCATTAAGACTTCCATAATTCTTTCTCTGGGTGTGGATAACATTTTCCGTCATGAGTCTTTTGTAATAACCTTAGATCCTTGTATTGTTGAGAGGAGTTAAGTCTAAATGAGGTACCCATTTTGACCTTATCTTGGTATATGTTTAAGAGGTTGATCTATGCCTAGTTTCTGCTATACTATTTTACAGTTTTTCCAACAGCTTTTGTTAATGAGTTGTTATCCCAAAATCTGTAGTCTTTGGGTTTATCAAACAGGAGATTACTGTAGTTTGCGGATCTGATTGAGACCTTTGATACTGTCACTTGTGAGGGCATATGGAAAATTATGTCAAAATTTGGTTGCCTGGAAAAGTTCATCAGTGTTGTGTGTCAATTTCATGATGGCATGCTTGCCTGGGTTCTGAATAATGGACAGTGCTCTCGTGCAAATCCCTAATGGAGTGAAATGAGGCTGTGTGCTTTTCAAGTGCCTTCAATGAAGATGAACACTGCATGAAGGTCAGCACTGATGGTAAATTCTTCAACTTGAAAAGGCTATAAGCCAAGATCATAGTGAAGTGTTGATGTGTGACAATTCTGTTTGCAGGTGATTGTGCACTCAGTGCAGCCTCTGATACTGAGATGCAACAATGACCTATCCCTGAGGCTTGTGCTAATTATGGCCTCACAGTTAACACTAAGAAAACACAGGTGCTCCATCAGCCACCACCACACCATCTTTATATGGAACCCTCATTTGCAGCAAATCAAGAAGTTTTGAATACTGTGGTAAGTTCACTTACCTTGGCAGTATACTTTCCAGGGACATAACACATTGATATTGAGGTTGGTGCATGCATTGCTAGAATAAGCTCAGTGTTTGGGAGGCTTTGAAGAAAAGTGTAGGAGAGAAGAGCTATTAGACTGATTACCAAACTGCAGGTCTACAGAGCCATCGTGCTGACTGTGAGTATACCAGTGCCATGCCAAGATCTGAATCATTCCCATTTGAATTGTCTTAGGAAGATTCTGAAGCTTATCTGGCAGGATAAGATATCAGACATTGAGGCCCTTTCTCAAACTAAACTGCCAAGTATTCAGACTGTACTTCAGAGAGTGCAACTCCTATGGGCTAGCCATGATATTTAAATGCAACATTTTTACTTGCCAAAAAAAAACCAAAAAAAAACCCAACTGTTTTATGGAGAAGTCACACAGGGCAGGGTGGTCCAAAGAACTGATATGAGGACACTTTTAAGGTCTGTGTTAACAATTTTGGAATTGATTGCATGTCATAGGAGATATCGGCAAAGGACCACTCAGCATGGTGTGCCCACATCAGGGAAGGTGCAAAGCAGAATTGAAAAAGCTCAAAAGAAACTCAAGATGGGCAAATTTAGAAAATTCAACCTGAATGTTCACATGGACTATTTGTGTGCGACCTGTGGTTGAACTTTCTGAACTCCTTTTGGTCTGATCAGCCACAATCAGACACTTAGTGATATAATTTTGGTCCTCTTTGAGAAGCAGTGACAACAACCGTAGATTACTGTAGTCATTGCCTACTGTGTCTTGTGTACCTAACCTGTTCCACTGATCCACCACTCTTTTACTTTGCCATTATCAATTACTTTTAATGATTGCAGATTTTTAATGCAGTTTTAGATCTGGTACAGCTAAGCCATCTGCAGGTATAACCTGATCACTTATTTAGCTTCAGAATTCTTGTCATTACCTAATTATGAAAATTGACTTCTGTCACAGAACTTTTTAAAAATACCATATGACCTTTTAGTTTATATATTCATTTGGAACTTATTGTGTCAAATAATAGCATGTACTTGACAATGCCTAAAGCATAACTGATATCTTGACAGAGATGGAGATATGCATTCTTTGAGTCTTGGTCTTGACCAGTGTGTTGATGTATTTTGCTAGGCTTTCTATTTTTTTTTTTTAAAGAAGAGCTTCTACTTCTTGATTGTGTTGGGATTGATTTGTGGCTAGTACATAAAGCACATAAAACATCAATAAAACTTGTTTTTATAATAGAAAAGGGGTTAGATTTCTTTCGTGTACTAAAACTTTACATCCCATTCCAGAGTTTTTTTCTTTCTATATTTGTGCTTGTTGATAAAGTTGACAACTTTTAAAAACAAAAGTAGTGTATCTACCTTACTGAAGTCCCCAAACATTGATTTGGTGAGGACATGACACATGGTGATCTCTTATTATTTTTTTTTAAGGGTTTTAACTTGTATAACTTTTTTGGGGAGATGATTATGATCTTTTGGACCACTTCAAATGTTAGGACTTGACCCTTAAAAAAGACAAGTGATTTTGGGATTATCTAAGGTGCTAAATAACTGTGCCAAATACACTCTACTTGATTTTCTGGAAACAGCAGATATTTAACAGACTTAAAAGTTGAGGATAATTCAGTGTTTATTAATCTGGGTTGCTCCTAACTTAATGTGAGATCTCAATGAGTTGAGCCTTTAGGACATGGAGGTAGATAGGTTCAGTAGATAATTGGTGGTAGTTATTATTTGTCCTTCATTCACAAAAAGGACCCTGATGTCAGGAAAATGATGCCATGACTTGCAAGTGAACTAGATTTAAGTGAGGGAGTGCTGTGCAAAGTCACCAGCCTCACTTTCTCCTCTGGAACCATCTGCATCCAAAGGCAAAATATAGATGAGGATAAGTGGAGATGACCCCCAACAGATCAGGAAGGTTGGAGGTCATCTTGTTCCACCCCCCTTGCCACCCTCACCCCGAACCACCCATGGTAATAGACCTTAGGAAAATGATGAGTGTTGAACATGTAGATTTGCGAATTAGTTCCATAAAGATAGTTGAACCAGAGCTCATTCAGAAAGAGAAAACAAGTGAGGCATGCTCTGGTTGTTGTTGTTCAGATGTGTCTGACTCTTTGTGACCCTGAGGTACAAGAATAGTGTCCATGGGGTTTTCTTGGCAGAGATACTGGAGTGGTTTGCCATTTCCTTCTCCAGTGGATTAAGGCAACCAGAAGTTAAGTGACTTGCCCAGGGTCAAGGTCTGAGGCCTGATTTGAACTCATGTCATTCTGATTCCAGGCCTACCACTCTATCCTCTCTGCCATCTAACTGTCCCTAGGATAAGGTGAAGTGTAGAGGCAGTTAGGCAAGAAGGCTTGTTTTGGGAGATTTTATATTTTTGTAAATACTCGATTCCTTTTGCATTTGCTATTTCCATTTATTTATTTTTTGGGGGGGTACAGTCTTACATAGAAGTTGTATAATGGTTATTATTAGTCTGTTAAAAAGTAGTTCTTGTTTGTCTTGGACTTTTTTTTTTGGTATTTTTGGTTGTGAAAATTTTTTCTTAAACCTTTTCGAGTTGCTAATTTGTTTTTTTATTTTCCAGGCTTTTTAACTGTATGCTTCGTTCTTCTTGGCATTTTCTATATTTTAAGTTTTCCCATTGTCACTTTTGAAGTTTTAAATAAAAAAAATAGAGAGATGACCATCACTTGGAGATTCATTTTATGGATTTTTCTGTGTGTCGTTGCTATTTAATATAATAGGTCAATTCTGTGATTTATTTATTTACCTGCTTATTATTCAGGCTTTACCTTAGTATCTTTTTGTGCCTAAATTTTTGTGTATATTTTCTTTATTCACAACTATTTTCTTTACTTCATCCCCTTTAAAGGGTGTGTTATAATTTTGAAGAATCATGGTATAATACAAGGAATATTTGAATCTTGACTCTGCTACTTGTTACCTTTGTGACCTTGGTGAAGTCACTTAGCCTCAGTTTGCTTTCATTTCAGTTGAACTACATTAGTTTTAGCTCTAATTCTGTGATCCTATAATTTCTTTTAAAATGAGTTTTTAATTGAAGTTTTTCCTAGTATCTCTTCCACTTTTCACTTTCAGAGAGCCATTGTAATATGACATAGTGTTTTTAAAGAGAAAAAAATGTGCAATGTTTAACACTTGTGGTTCTCCTACTTCCCTTAAGGTGTTAATTGGGGGTGTTTTCTCACATCTGTTCATTTTGAGTCATTTTTGATCTTTACAATTTTATTATATTCAATTATGATTTTTTTCTAGTTGTGATTCTTCCTTTTAAATGATTGTAGTTATTGTGTATATTTTCTTGGATCTGCTTTTTTTCACAGTGCATTGGATCTTTATCACATTCATCATTTCTTAGAACACAGTAATATTCCATTACATTCATGTACCCTATTGTATTTAGCTATTTCTCAATCAATGGCTATCTACTTGATTTTATAATTTTTTGCTGTCTTAAAAAGTGCTACTACAAATATTTTGGTATATGTATATGGGGATTTATTGCTGTAAGGCATGCCCATCATATGGGTGAATTGCTGAAAAAATCTAAAATGTAGGCATTATGAAATAATATAGAGCAGTAAGAAGTGATGACTATGAGGAATTCAGAGATACATGGGAAGGTTTCTATGAACCTGAAAGAACTGTGTGGTATGGTGGTGATGGGGAGGTACTAGGGATAAATATAATGTGAAAGGAAATATTAAAAAAGTAGAACTCTGAGAAACTATAATAACTAACCTATTACACTATGAAAGTGAAGCAGAGATAGCATGCATATGGAAGGAGCAGAGGGTTGCATAAACTTTAAAAAGGTGGTTTCTACATCTGAATTTGGAGAATGGAGGGAGGGCATTATAGATCTAGTGTTTGATATTATAACAGTGGTGGTTTTAGCCACAAAGTTACTAACACTGTCATGTAAGAGGCACCTATGTTTAAAAAAAGAAATAAAATTGAATACCACAAAGTACTGTTCAGTCAAGGAAGTGTGTCTGACTGTGTAGATTTGTGCATACTGAAGTGCAGTGCCATGTGTCCTCAAAACTGTCCTGCTTGTTTGTACTCCTTTCCAGACATTCTTTTCATGTAAACAAGCATATTTTAATGGCATTTTTCAAGATTCCTGTTAAAAATTTCCTTTTCTTTCCAGTCCCTGTCTTGTCTTTATCTTAAATATGAAAGAGAAGATTTCAAAGAGATAACCTAAAGGCAAAATTGTTACTGTTATAGTTACTGTAGCCTAAATCTCTTGACTTTTGGGAAAAAGTCAAAGTAACACACAATAATTTGAAAAACAGGCTCTAGAAGTGGTTCTGTTCAGAAGCTTTGAGGGAGAGGGAAAAAGGGAATACATTAAGTGTAGAAAATGAGAGGGGGAAAGGAACTTCATATTTCTTTCTATGATTCATCAGTTTTTAGTTGTGTTTTTAGTTACAGCATTGTGTAAACTGTTCTTGGTTCTCACTTCATTCTATATCTGTTCATACATGATTTTTGTAAAATCATCTCTTTTGTTATTTCTCAAGTAATAATAATATTCCATTATATTGATCATAGCCCATTTGCTTAGCCATTTTCATGTTGTAGAAGAGACTTTTTGAGGTAACTACCCACTTTTTTTTGTTCTTTCAGGATTTTGAAGTTCATTTTGTTTACAGCTTTTTCCTTCCCACTATTATACTCCATGTTAACTCCATCCTCCCTTTTCCTCCTTGTTTTTTAATTGAGTTCGACATATTCCTGTACCTAACTTCTTGAGCATATTTAACTCCCCATTGTTTATGTAAGAGTGAGGTTATTTAGATGTGTACTTTCTGTCAACTGTTTTTCTCCATGTTGGTATGCTTTTCTCACATGCCCTAAACATGAGAAATATGAAGTTCCTTTGCCCCTTTCCCTTTCTACACTAATGTATTCCCTTTTTTCTCCTTTTTCTTGCCTTCAAGGCTTCAGAACAGAACCAGTTCTAGAGCCTCTGTTTTTCAAGTTATTATGTATGTTGACTTTTTCCCAGTCAAGAGATTTAGGCTACAGTAACTATGTAGCAACAACTTTACCTTTATTTTGAAATCTTCTGTTTCATATTTAAGATGAAACTTATTACATTAGCACTTACTACATTAGAATTGATTGCAGTAAACTTCAGATGTTGCTGCATAGAAGTATTCAGAGAACTTTTCAAGGTGTGAAAAGCATTCTATTCTGGAGAAGAGAAACACAATTGTGTTTAGGTAAACACAATTTCTTTGAGCTGGTGTGCTATTAAAGCAGGCCCCTAATCAGTTTCTGAGAGGTAATTTGGATCTCATTTTTGAGAAATTTTCTTTTGTATTAGTATGTTTCACATACCTTTAACTTTTGTACTAGGCACAATGCAAAGTTAATGTCATAAGTTAATGAGGTTTCATTGTTTCATTTATAGGCCTCGAAATAGAGGAAAATCTACAGTGGAGGATGATGATAGCATGGATGGGTTGGAGGCAGCAGAAACAGAAAACACCATTGAAACAGGTAATAAATTAAGACTCCTATTAAATGTCCTTTTTAATGACCTAGGTTGTAAAATTTCAGAACTAATACATGGTGGCAGTGGTATCACTTGTTAAGTTTTATTTTTGAAAGATATCTGTAAATTCATCATGTTGGGTTCTCCAACTTATGATAATTCTCCAAGCCTTTGTAAAGTATGCATTTAATTTTTGTCTACTTATGAGTTAACGTTAATGTGTCCTTTTCCCTTTCGTTTCACCACCTTTCTTAGATTTAGATAAAATTTACTGTATTAAGGACAGAGTAATTTTTTATTTTACTGTTTTTTGTTTTAGTTTTTTAAAATCAGAAATGAGTGTTGTATTTTGCCAGTTCTTTTCAGAATATATTAATATAATTACATGATTTTAGTTATCTATTTCTAATATAGACAATCATTTTGATAGTAACTAAGTGTTGTACTAATTCTGTATCACTGATATAATTCCTTCCTGGTCATGGTCCATAATTTTTTCAATATATTGTAGTGCTTTTGCTGTTATTTTGTTTAAAATTCATTAAAGATAATAATTTATAGTTCTTAGCCTCTAGCTACTCTCTCTCCCTTGTATCATTATCAAGTCTCTGTTTTTTGGGATCAGTCTAAATATCAGCATTATAAACCTATTTTGCTGTCTAAAAAAAGGCTATGTTTGTAACATGGCAGGACTTTAGAAAAGTGAAAAGAGTTCTTATTATGTGGAAATTAATTATATTTTGTTAAAATTCAATTGTAAATTTGTTCTCATTGATTTAAAAAAAATTTGAGTTGATGCGTGATTTATTCAACTTTTTCACCCCAGTGTTAGATTATTCACATAGCCTGTTAGAATTGTTGTGGTGATTATTCATCTATTTCTATTGACATAATTGGACAAAGTAATTTCTGACAGTGATTTAATTTTCTTTCCAGTTTTTATGAATTTTCTTTTTTAAAATAAGAATTAAATTTTCTTCTTTAAAAGATAAATTGGTTATTTTATTAGTTTTTAAAAAGAATTTTTCATTTTTACTTAACAACTGTATATGTTTTCTTCCTTCTGACCAGTTCATTTTATTTTATTTTATTTTTTAATTTATTTATATAAGTTTTCAACATTCATTTCCACAAAATTTTGGGTTCCAAATTTTCTCCCCATTTCTCCCCTCCCCCCACCCCAAAACACCAAGCATTCTAATTGCCTGTATCACCAATCTGCCCTCTCTTCCAACATCCTTATCCCTTACCCCCATCTTCTCTTTTGTCCTCTAGGGCAAGATAACTTTCTGTACCCCATCACCTGTATTTCTTATTTCCTAGTTGCAAGAACAATACTCAACAGTTGTTCCTAAAACTTTGAGTTCCAACTTCTCTTCATCCCTCCCTCCCTACCCATTCCCTTTGGGAAGGCAAGCAATTCAATATAGGCCATATCTGTGTAGTTTTGTAAATGACTTCCATAATAGTCATGTTGTTTAAGACTAACTATATTTCCCTCCATCCTATCCTGCCCCCCATTGCTTCTATTCTCTCTTTTGATGCTGTCCCTCCCCAAGAGTGTTGACTTCAAATTGCTCCCTCCTTCCACTGCCCTCCCTTCCATCCTCTCACCCACCCTGCTTATCCCTTTCTCCCCTGTTTTCCTGTATTGTAAGATAGGTTTTCATACCAAAATGAGTGTGCATTTTATTCCTTCCTTTAGTCAAATGTGATGAGAGTAAGCTTCATGTTTTTTCTCTCACCTTCCCTCTTTTTCCCTCCACTGAAAAGTCTTTTACTTGCCTCTTTTATGAGAGATAATTTGCCCCATTCCATTTCTCCCTTTCTCCTCCCAATATATTTCTCTCTCACTGCTTAATTTCATTTTTTTAAGATATGATCCCATCGTATTCAATTCACCCTGCGGGGGTGTGTGAGTGTGTGTGTGTGTGTGTGTGTGTGTGTGTGTGTGTGTGTGTGTAATCCCACCAACTACCCAGATACTGACAGAAGTTTCAAGAGTTACAAATATTGTCTTTCCATGTAGGAATGTAAACACTTCAACTTTAGTAAGTCCCTTATCATTTCTCTTTGCTGTTTACCCTTTCATGCTTCTCTTGATTCTTGTGTTTGAAGGTCAAATTTTCTTTTCAGCTCTGGTCTTTTCGTCAAGACTGTTTGAAAGTCCTCTATTTCATTGAAAGACCAATTTTTCCCCTGAAGTATTATACTCAGTTTTGCTGGGTAGGTGATTCTTGGTTTAGTTCCTTTGACTTCTGGAATATCATATTCCATGCCCTTTGATCCCTTAATGTAGAAGCTACTAGATCTTGTATTATCCTGATTGTATTTCCACAATACTTGAATTGTTTCTTTCTAGCTGCTTGCAGTATTTTCTCCTTGACCTGGGAACTCTGGAATTTGGCTACAATGTTTCTAGGAGTTTCTCTTCTTGGATCTTTTTCAGGAGGTGATCAGTGGATTCTTTCAATATTTATTTTACCCCCTGGTTCTAGAATATCAGGGCAGTTTTCCTTGATAATTTCATGAAAGATGATGTCTAGGCTCTTTTTTTTTTGATCATGGCTTTCAGGTAGTCCCATCATTTTAAAATTATCTCTCCTGGATCTGTTTTCCAGGTCAGTTGTTTTTCCAATTAGATATTTCACCTTATCTTCCATTTTTTCATTCTTTTGGTTTTGTTTTGTGGTTTCTTGGTTTCTCATAAAGTCTCATTAGCCTCCATCTGTTCCATTCTAATTTTGAAAGAACTGTTTTCTTCAGTGAGCTTTTGAACCTCCTTTTCCATTTGGCTAATTCTGCTTTTTAAACCATTTTTCTCCTCATTGGCTTTTTGAACCTCTTTTGCCAATTGAGTTAGCCTATTTTTAAAGGTGTTATTTTTTTTCAGCATTTTTTTGGTTCTCCTTTAGCAAGGTGTTGACCCACTTTTCATGCTTTTCTTGCATCTCTCTTATTTCTCTTCCCAGTTTTTCCTCCACCTCTCTTAACTTGATTTTCAAAATCCTTTTTGAGCTCTTCCATGGCGTGAGCCCACTGAATATTTCTTTTGGATGTTTGGGATACAGAAGTCTTGACTTCTGTGTCTTTCCCTGATGGTAAGCATTGTTCTTCCTCATCTGAAAGGATGGGAGGGGAGATATCTGTTCACCAAGAAAGTAACCTTCTGTGGTCTTATTTTTTTTCCCTTTTTGGGGCATTTTCCCAACCAGTTACTTGACTTTTGGATCCTTTGTCAAGAGTAGGGTATACTCTGGGAATCTGTAAAATCTCAGTTCCTTCAAGGTGGCACAATCAAGTGTGTACTGGTCTGGGAGCAGGAAGAGATTTTTGTGCCCAGAATCTTAGCAGCGTTTCCTTTCCACAGCCACCTGTCCTCCAGTTCCTCCAAGCCAGCACTGGGGGGGGTGGGATTCAGTGAAGCTGTGGGGGCAGGGCCACCATTCAGTGCAAGACAAAAGAGCAGCTCCCTCAGGGCCTCTACACAGGGCCAAGGCAAGGCTCTGCTCCTCAGTGCCCCCAGGGGTTTTATGGTCCAACAATGGTGGTGGGCTGCTGTATTGCTGCTGCCTGCCCCATGTGGCCTCTGCAGCCACTGCCTGCGGCTGGAGCTATGGGAAGGCCCTTCTCCCTTCCTGGCCAGATGGAAAAACCCCGTCACTGATGTTTGGCGCCTGTGGATTGAGGGATCTGAGAACCCGCTGCTACTGGGACTGGGGATTCCATGACTGGAGATTCTGCTCCCCAGCGGTTGTTGGCGAGCCATGCCTTGCGGCCAAGGCTGGGCTCCACTCTGCATCTGGTGCAGCAGACTACAGACGTTTCCTGTGGGCCTTTCAGGTCACCCTGGGCTGGAAATCTCCTCCACTCTTTTGTTCTCCACTTCTGCTGCTCCAAAATTTGTTAAGAGTCCCTATCTACAGGTATTTTATGGGCTGTGTGGGGAGAGCCTGCATTTTTGTGTCTTTCTACTCCACCATCTTGGTTCCACTGACCAGTTCATTTTAGAGAGACGTTTAATCTCAGCCTCTTGATTCCTGCCAGCCCTCCTCCCCACCCCTGTACAATTGTCTCCTTGTTCACCCTGATTATATGAGATAATTTTCCCCAGCCTTCATTTCTGTTTGCCCTTTACTATGTTTTATTGACCTCACTTTCCATTCTTCTCCTAAAATCATCAAGACATAGAAGAGAACCACTCCTAGGCCTTGTTTAATTAGACTTCCTCTCTCACCAATGTTGATTACAGGTTTGGCGTAGACAGCTGTATCATTTTTCCATATTTTTAGTAAATACTTTGTCCTTATTTAGCCCATTTGATCATTCATATTTCTTTCTTTAAATATCTTAATTCTTAAGTTTGAACGTCATTGTTTTCTGGAGTTTTGATCTTTTCCTTTGGAATACATTGGAAGTCTACTATTTCCTTAAAGGTCTGGTTTTTTTTTCCCCTGTAAGAGTATGCTCAGTTTTCCTCCAAACTTATTCTTGGGTCTAAGCCTTTGTCTTCTGGAGTATCAAATCCAAGATCTCTGTTTCTTTATGGTTGTGGTTGCTAAATCGTGTTGACTGTGGCTTTTTGTACTTGAATTTTTTCTTTCTAGATGCCTGGAGTATTTAAAACTGGAAGCTCTGGATTTTGACTGATTTATTTTGTGGTTTCAGGAAGTTGACCAGTGAGTTCTTTCTGTTTCCTTTTTGCCTTCTGGTTTTAAGTGATCTGGGCAGTTTTCTTTGATTTATGAAGGAGGATATCTGGGCTCTTTTGGTCTTGGGCATTCAGATAATTTAGTGACACTTAAATTTTTTTCTCCTTGATTAGTTTTCAAGGTCAGTTGTTTTAGGTATGAATGAGATTTATGGTTTCTATGATTTTTTTTCAGTCTTTTGTCTTTGTTTTATTACTTTTTATCTGAGGAAATTGTTGTTTTCTAGCTGGACATCATGTGATGTTCATGGAGTTTGTTGTTTGGGAAAGGTTATTGTCAAAGAACAAGGTGTTTCCTAGGCATTTGTTTTAGGGTTTATGAACCAGTGAAATATTGATACAAAGTATTAATGTTTCTTTATCAGTGTTGGAGGGAGTGTAGAAAGAGAGGAATGCCAGTGCATTGTTTCTGGGAATGTGAATTCTATGGCTGTGGTGCAAAATAATTTGAAGTTATGCTGTGCGTGTGACTACGATGTCTGGGCCATTTGACTTGGAGATTATAGGGTTTGACGTATGCCTTGAGAAGGTTAATAATCACAAGAAATCCCCTCCCACCCCCCCCAATACTGAACTGTTTATTTCAGCTCCACTTTTTGTAGTGTGTGTACTGGAAATCAAGCAAATGCTCATTTGTTGGGGTTGACTAAATACATTGAAGCATTTGATTGCAGTAAAATACTACTGTGGTTCATAAGTTGTGAATAAGAAATAGAAAGAAATGTTGAAAAAGTACCAATTGATGATAATCAAATTAAGCAGAACCAGGTATAGATGTTGATTTCAAGAATGTAAAGGAAAAGAATAAAAATAGAATAGTGATAAATGAATATGGCAGAATTTTCATGACCAAACTACAGCCTCAAAGAACTATGAAAAGATCATTCTTCTTTACAAAGATGGGGAAATGTGGGTAGGAACACATCAGATAATGTCAGACTTGTTTGATAATGGTAGCAATCTGTTTAGTTTTTTCCTATCTCTTTTTAAAAAAAATCTTTATAGAAGATTATTCCATCAAAAAATGGTGAACTAAAAGAATACACTGTGAAATGTTGGCGATTTAAAAATTTCCAAAAATTATTGTAGTTCACATGATTATCCCTCTTTCCTTTATATCTCAATTTTTAAAAAGTCCAAAATGTGTTTATCTAATAGTATATTTTTTATTTTTACTTAAATTCATTTTATTTTTTCATTGCAATGACTGTTACATCGGCTCTAATGGTTTGACTTATATTTAGCTGATTCGGGGATAATCTTCCAAATCAGCAGCGGTTCTTTTTCTTTCTGAAAATATAAACTTCACTTGTTCATGGATTCGGTCCACTCCTTTAAAATCAAGCTCAGTTGTTAACATTTATATTCTTTAAAGTTGTCAATATTTTCTCTAAGAAACCTTTTCTGATATTGCAATTGGTAGTTCTATATCTTGGAAATTACTGTATAATTAATATTTTCTATATATATGTATTTATTTCTGTACTTGGTGCATATCAATCTATTATAAAACAATACTACCACTCATGGTGAGTAGGCATTGTTTAATTTTTTATACTTTTATTCCCAGCACTTGCCCCATTGTAGGTGCAGTTAAAAAATTACTTGTTTGTGCTGATAATTGTAGTTCAGTATTTGCCTTCCCAATAGTTTTCAACTCTTCTTTGAAAAAGGACACATTCATGATATGTGGTTGTAAGATAACTGTATGGTCTAAGAATATTCGGCTTCTTTCATTCTTTAATTCTCATAAATATTTTCCAGCAGTTTCTAGTACCCTCTTATATTTCCATATTTTTAATGGTCACTCAGACTAACACCATAAGTTGATTTAAGTTGAATGTAGAGAACAAAAACACTAAGGTGAATTGTAAAACAGTTTTTTGCTTCAAAAGACCGTAGAAAATTCAAGTTGGGAACTATTGGTGTAGAATATTGCTTGAATTTGATCTGTTTAGTTCTGCTGAGCTACCTTGCTCTCTCCATTTTTCTCCCTGTCTCTCTGTTCCCTTTCCCCCCCCTCTCTCTGCCCTCTTTTTTTTTTCTCTTCTCTCCCTTATCTCTTCTGTCTCTCCCTTTTCCCCTCTCTCTCCTTTTCTCTCCCTCTCTACTTGTTTCTTTCTCTTCTTCAGAGGATGATTGACTGGATGAGAGTGGTGTATATGTATTTAGAAAGGAAGGTGATTGAAAAAAAAAAGGATATATAGAATTTTTTTTTTCCCTCAAAAAGAGCCTTGTGCCTAGAATTCTCTTAAATTTCTGCTCATCTCCTTGTGACAACATTTAAATAGAATGTCCACTTTATTAGTGACAAATTATGCTTTAGAAGTGATCTCTCCTTTTTTTTTTTTTGTGATCTCTCCTTTTAAAAAATGATATGGTATCTTTTTTTATCTGGCTTCTTAGCTTATGCTCTACATTCAATTCTTATATAATCTATTCAAAGTAATTTTTCTAAGAGGTTGCTCCAATATAAAATGCGCTAAAAAACCTTTTCATGTTTTCTCCATTGTTTATTGAATAAAGTATAAACTCCTGATAATTTACAGCATTCTAATTTTACCTTACATTTGAACCTTATCTCAAACTACTTCCTTTCACAAGATCTATTTTCCAGCCATACTAAATGACTTGCCTTTTTTTCCTGTATCTGTCCAACCCATTGCCTTTGTTTATTCCCTATACTGCCTGCCGTTTCCATTTATGCTTCTTCAAGGCCGCAATCAGGCTTTAACTACTGTGTGAAGACTTTTCTTGCTCTCTCCTTAGCCTCTGTCCTTTGAAATTGATTTTGCCCTCCAATCCCTTATAACATGTTTTGCTGAATCCATCCTTAACTTTTTTTCTTGTTTGCCCCTATGTCATAGCTATTTGGCTCCTTGTGAGCAAACTCCGTATTTTCAATAACTAGCTTAGTAGTTAATTGTTTGAGGGAAAGGTATGTAGTTTTTATTTTATCATCATTTGTACCATTTAATATACAAGAAAGGCAAACCTGTCATTATTTTACTGCACTTACTGGGGGGGGGGGGGGTACTACTTTCATGTATCAGGGTAGACATTGCAAAGCAGTGCCAAGTAGACCAATTTCATTACAACTGTAAAAATATCGAGTGAGGATAGACTGCCCTCAAATGTGAGTTTGGCTTTAATAAAATTCCTAAGCATCGTTATAGGTTGACTGGTTTACCTTACCAAGTGACCTTTTAAAATTGTATTTATTTTAAATGTGTCAAAATACTTGTAAAAATACTTTTAAACAATCATCTAAACATTTTATTTCCAAATTCTCTACTTTCTTCCTTTTTTGAGGAGGCAAGAAATTTGATTTCATTTATATGTGTGAGGTCGTGTAAAAAAATATTTTCAGAAAATGCAAACAAAATAAAACAGTAAAAGAAAAAATTGTGCTTTAGTTTGCATTCAGAGTTCATCAGTTCTGTCCCCCTGGAGAGATGTGGAGGCAATTATGCATTTTTTTCGTAATGTTTTTCAGTTATCTCTGATTCTCCATGACCCCATTTGGATTTTCTTAGCAAAGATACTGAAATGGTTTGCTGTTTTATTCTCCATCTCATTTTACAGATGAGAAACTGAGGCAAATAGGGTTAAGCAACTTGCCTACTAGCATTACAGCTAGTAAGTGTCTGAGGCTGAACTTAAATTCAGATCCTTCTGAATCCAGAACTGGTGCTCTAGCCATTTCATTAAGGATTCTTTCTAGTTGTCTTGTAATATTGTCTTGATCAGAGTAGTTAAGCCTTTCATATTTGATCATCTATGACAATATTGCTACTACTTGGTACAATGTTTTCCCTACTCACTTCACTTTGCATAAGTTCATATAGAACTTCCCAGGTTTTCCTGAATTTGTCCTTTTTGTTTCTTATATAGCACAGTAGTATTCTGTCATAATCATACAGCACCACTTGTTCAGCCATTCCCTAATAGATGGCCATCTCCTCAATTTCCAGTTCTTTGCCACCATAAAAAGAGTAGCTGTGAACATTTTTGTACAAATAAGTTCTTTTACATTTTCTTTGATCTCTTTGGGATATAGACCTAGTAGTGGTGTTGCTGAGTCAAAGTGTTATTTTATTTTGAATTTCTCTCATCCGTGATTTGGAGCATTTTTTCTTGTGACTTTGATAGCTTTGCTTTCTTCTTCTGAATAATGCTTGTTCATATCTTTTGATCATTTTCAGCTGGGGAATTTTGCTATGTAATCCTAAGAATTACAGGAAGTGTTATTTTCCAGAGTTTAGGTGGCAGTCACATGTAAGAAAGAGAATGGTCTAAAAGTGGGTGAAGATGACTTGAAAGAAGTAGGGAGTACTTTGTTATTAAATTATTAAAAATTAATATAAAATAATAAATAAAAATATTATAAAATTAAAAATTATTAAAAAAATTAAAGCAGAGACTGTATAAGTTTGAAAGTAATCATAAACTTTTTTTCATTTATAACTAGAAAAGAAATTTCAGAGAGAATTCATTTTGCTCCAAAGATTGCATTTAATCATTTCTGACTAAATGGGCTCTACAGTATTTGAATTCTGTCACAAAATAGACTGTAGCAAAAGATAGCAGATTGCTGAGGTTGCATTAAAACCCTCTCCCCTGTTTTTTTTTTTACTGAAACTGTTTATTTATTAATGTCTTTTTTTTTACGTAATCCTAGTTTTTCTCTTGTCTTTCTCCCCAGAGAGCCTTCTCATATAGCAAATAGTATTTTTAAAAGAACAGAAAGAAAAAAATGAACATAACTTATCACTGTAACAAATGGTATTTTTAAAGAAAAAATAGAATAACTAATCACTGTATATTTTAAATTATCTGGACCACTTCCTACTTTCATGAAAGGGTGAATTGAATGTGTCTGCTCATATGTCTTCATTACATTCATGTTTGGTCTTTATGGATTTGCTACATTCACTTTTTGTCATGCATTGTTCTTTTTACATTGTTGTAATTGTGCTTATTGTTTTTTGGCTCTGCTTTCTTCACTTTTCATTACTTGATGAAGACATGCTTGTCTGTATTCATTACATTTATCATTTCTTACAGTACAGTTAAACTTCAGTACATTCGTATGTCACAATTTTTTTAGCCATTACCTACTTGATGAACATCTATTTCATTTCCAAATCTTTGCACAAAAGATTTTTGCACAAAAATCTTTGCCACAATAAATATTTTGGAGTATGTGGAAAATTTTGTTATTGAAGGCTTTCTTGGAGTAAAAGCCCTGGAATAGAGTTAAAGGGTAAAAGTTACTTTAGTCCCACAACCCCTTCCAAATTGACTATTACCATTTATTGTTATCTTTGCCAACATGCAGGGTGTGAAGTGAATCTGAAGATTGTTTTGATATGCATTTCCCTTATTATTATTATTATAGATTTGCAACCTTTTTTCATGTCGTGTGAATTGTGGTTCTTTTGAGGGTGGTTTGTTCATATCCCTTGACCACTTAGCCGTTGAGGAATGGCTCAAGTATATGTATGTGTCTTGGATACCAAACCTCTCTCAGAAATATTTGGTACCCAAGATTGTTCCCTTCTTATCCTAGGTACATTACTTCTTTGTCTACAGATGCTGTTCAGTTTCATGTAATCAGCATTAATCTTTTTATCTTTGGTATGTGTTCTTTTATTTTTAAAAAATAATATGGTCTTGAATGTTAAGATCACATATCTATTTAGGATATGGTATAATATGTTAGTCTGAGCATATCATTTGTATCTGATTGCTTTCCAGTTTTTGTCACATGAGGAGATTTTTTTCTAGGCAATATATGTTTTCCTCTTTATTGAACAATCTGTTATTGAATCCCATAGATTCTGATTCTAAATTGTCTAGTCTGTTCCTTTGATATCTCTTTTCTCTTTTAACCAATACCAGATGGTTTTAATGACGTTTGGTTTATATATTGAAGTATGGATGTCTTAGCTTTTGTTATCTCTATTTTGTCCCCCATTTCCCTTAGATAGTCTTAGAGTTTGTATTTTTTCCAGATGATTTTTGTTATTATTTTAGTATGTTTTATAATGAAACTCTTTGGCAAATTCATTGGTATAGTATTAAAAGTGTAAATCAACTTGGGCTTTTAGTTCTTGTTAAAGTTTTCAATACTAGGAGTTCAAGTAGAAGAGATAGGGATTCTCAGTAAGTGTAACCTTTAAGTGGGTCATCAGAAGATGAATTATATTGTTAAGTATTTTTATTAGTATTTTATTATACTTTAATATTTTGACCTATAAAATGAAACTGAAAAAGGAAATTCTTTCGTATGTTTTGTTTATGTGACTTCATTCAGCCTTCTCTGCAGTTCTGCATATCAAATTCTTCTCTCTTCTCTTTCGCATCTCCATCTAACCCTGAGGTATCCTGGTAGAATTTCTGCCCTCCTTAAAATCCTGATTTGACCCTACCCTACACCCTCTCCTTCTAGCTATCACCATATATTTTTCCTCTCTTTCATAAAAAAATTCCTGGAAAAAGGGATTAGTTCCTTTTTTTTTAAATTTGCATTCACTCTTCAAACTCTTGCAATCCAGCTTCAAAATTCAGGAGTTATTCTTTTCATCTTCACCAAAAGTCTTTTAAAAGTTTCAGAACCATTTGATAAGAACTACTCCATCATTTTGAATATTTCCTCCTCTCTGAGTTTTCATTATAGTCCTCTCTCCTGAGTTTACTCCTGGCTCTCTATATTCTCTCCCTATGCTCTGGTTGGTTGCACATTGAGGCAGTTGACCTTAGCAAACACAAGTGACACCTCTATTTTAGAGATGAGAGTAAATTAGAGACTGGGACGGGGAGAGAGTGTTGTATCTATATAGCTGTGTGATTCTGGGCAACTCAAAGTACTGTTTGTCTAACTGTTCTCATCTGTAAAATGCAATTAATAATAAGCATCTACCATTTAGGGTTGTAGTTGTAGTGAGGATCAAATGAGATAATAATTTTAAAGAGCTTAGCACATAGTAGTTGCTATGTAAGTAAGTTGTTAATTTTATTGTTATCATTATAGACAAGGGAAAATAGTGGCTTTCTAATGGAGGACAAATGGCTCTCACTTGAGATGTAAGGGCTTTAGAAGATCAAATTGGTCACTGTAAGGTATTCCTTTGAGAATCAAAGAATTTTAAAAGGGTTGTTATAGCTTGGTTGGTACCAGATGATACATATTTGTAGTGGACCCAGTTGACATGATTCTGCAGTTTCGGTGGATACATTTGGGAGGAGAAGGTAGAATATTCCATCCAGGCCTGGGGCTTGTGAAGGTATTCATAGTGGTGGGACTAAGGAAGGAATGACTTAAGTTTAGGGAGGATAGTGTTTATTTATACCTACCTGGTTAATTATAGGGTTAGACAGCCAGGTGACTCAGGCATAGGGTGCCTGGCTTGAAATCAGGAAGACTCATATTCCTGAGTTCAAATTTGGCCTCACACATTTAACTGGCTGTGTGATGGTGGGCAAGTCACTTAACCCTGTTTACTTCAGTTTCCTCATCTGTAAAATGATCTGGGGAAGGAAATAGCAAACCACTTTAGTATATTTGTCAAGAAAACCCCAAATGGGGTCACAGAAAGTCAGACACTACTGAAATGACCAGACAAAAATAGTTTATGAAAAGGATACCAGTGTATATTTCATAGGAGTTTAGGGCCTCCTAATAACTGAAAAATAATCATTGGGTCAAGAGAAAGGAAAGTGGGGCAATGGCAAGGGAAGCATGGATTGGAAAAAACAAGAGAAAAGTAGAGTGACTTAAGGTGGTGATTAGGGTCAAGAGTAGCTTTAGGTACTGACGAGGTTTAGGGGTGCTGGGGGCCCCGAAATACCAACAATCCGGGTTGTGCTCGAATGAATTCGACTCAAGCCTTCTTAAAGCCAAAGAAAACAAAGTTTATTAAAGATTCGCCATCTTGGGCTGGCTCTTAAGAAGCCTAAGCATTTGTAATCCTTGTATTCACAAGCAGGCCAGATAGAATCTCAGTTTGACAGAGTGTGAGCTGGATTGAATCTGAGTGCCTTCGTGGAGGCGAGATGGAACTAAATACAGAAAAGACTAGGAGGGATCTGGGAGGGTGGTCTGGTCTGGTAGGCTGTCGAGATGGGAGGAGGGGTTTAGGGAGGGTCTTGAGGAGAAGTCCAAAGAGGAAATCCAGGGAGGGTCAAAGGCTGGAAACAATCAGGAGATATCAGACAGTGAAAGGTTTCAATGGGAAGCAGGTGGGGCAATCCAGAGATCTTGATTGGGGCAGTATGGGAATGAATCTTGATGGGAGTGGTCAGCAGCCTGGGGAAATGGGGTTTGGATGGGATCCAGGGTGGGGGGATGGGGTGCCACAGAGACCTGAGCAGAATGATAATGAAAAGCCCCTGGGCTTCCAGAGACTGCCTGAAGATTAGATTTGAGTAAGCAAGGCCAGATTAAGTGGGAAGATTCAAGGGGAGCTCAAAGAGGCTCCCAGAGTCTGAACCCCATCATTACCATAGCATGAGATAAATGTTATGGTCTGAGAGAAGAATTTCAGAATTAAGCTTGTGTGATCTTGAACAGTCAATAGAAATGATGGTCATTCTTATTCATGATAGAGTGAAGATGTGTGTCCTTGGAGTGGAGGAGGCCCCCCGGGTATTTGAGAGGAATTGACATGTATATTGAAATCCTCAAATATGGAGGGATAGGTAGGGGTTTTGATGAAAAGATACAGTAAGTTCTAATACTGAATTTCATGATTAGAAATGGATTACCATCAGCTGGTGGGGGCAGTAGATGAAAGCCAGCAGGGTTTGGACTAGAATTATATAGGGGTAAATGTAGGGAATCCTAAAAAGTACAGGTTGTTGAATCATAGGTATTAGATGAAGAAGGGTGGGGAGGTGGCCTTCTTTGTCCTCATAAGTGCCATTTGATTTAGGTCCTGTGGTGTTGGATTGCAGTTATTTGTTGTCTTTCCTAAGTAAGGAAGGAAAGAAAAGATACTGTGATGATTCTGGTCCTCTCTCCCCTTCTGCTTTCTTCTCCCACTCCCCAAGGAAAGATTGCCTAGGGTATATAATATAGATTAATATTTAGTTCTTCATAAGAATTATTCTTACTGTCAAGCATTTTATTGTATTACGTTTTAAAATTTTGTGATTATGTTTATGTCTCCAAACCATGTCAGCCTTCTTAATTGTTGTAGCAAGTGAAATAATGGCAAATAAAGATACCTGCTATTTTTGGTAGATGTCTGGGCTTTTAACTATTAATGTTTGATATTTCATACTTAGCAGCAGTCATGAAATTAGAGACAAAACCTGAAAGTTGAAGAATACAAGCATTTAATTTAATTGTTTTAAGTAAGGAAATAAATCATTAAAGTTTTCTTAAAATTTATTAATTTTAATAATTTTCTTTAAAAATTTTTTGAGTTCCACATTTTCTCTTTCCTTCCAGTCTTTCCTCCATCTACTGAGAAGGCAAGCAAAGTGATATCAATTATACATGTGAAATCATGCACAACATTTCCATTTTAGCTATATGTCCCTTACTTCCCCAAAAAAGGCTAAAAAAGAAAGCAGGAAAAATATACTTCAATTTGCACTTAGAGTTCATTAGTTCTCTCTTTGGAGGTGGATAGTATTTTTTCATCATGAGTCCTTTGAAATTATCTTGGTTCATTGTTATGATGAGAGTAGCTAAGTCTTTCACAGTTGATCATCATTACAACATTGTTTTGCATCAGTTTATATTGGTGTGTTATGTTGTTGTTGTTGTTTTTTTACCCCTGGAAACCTCTCCCTTCTCCCCCGCAGCCTCCATTATTTCTTAGACCACAGTAATATTCCATCACAATCATATGCCATAGCCTTTTCAGTCATTCTGCATCCCCTCAATCTCCCAATCCTTTGCCACCACAAAAATAGCTGCTATGGATATTTTTGTCCATGCAGGTCCTTTTCCTTTTTCCTTTGGTCTCTTCGGAGTACACACCTAGTGGTAATATTGTTGGGTCAGTGGGTCGGCACAGTTTTATAGCCCTTTGGGCACAGTTCCTGATTGTTCTCCAGGGTGGTTGGAACAGTTCACTACTTTACCAACAATTTATTAGTGTATCTATTTCCCTCATCCTCGCCAGCATTTGCCATTTCTGATAGGTTTGTGGTAGTACCTCAGAGTTTTAATTTTATTGTTCAGTTATTTCTGGCATATCTGACTCTTCACGACCCCATCTGTTTGTTGTTGTTTGGGTTTTTTGTTTGTTTGTTTTTGTTTTTTTTTTGGCAAAGATACTGGAATGGTTTGACATTTCCTTCTCCAGCTCATTCTACAGATGAGAAACTGAGGCAAACAAGGTTAAGTGACCTACCCAGGGTCACAGAGCTAATAATTGTCTAAGGTCAGATTTTCACTCATGAAGTTGAGTCTTCTTGAATCCAGGCCTGGTACTCCATATCGTGCCACCACCTAGCTGCATTTCTGTAATTGCTAGTGATTTTTTAGAACATTTTTTTCATATAACTGTAAATCCATTGGTTTCTTAAAACTGCCTCTCCGTATTTTTTGTCTGTTTATCATTGCAAGAATGGTGCTCTTTTTAGAAACTTGACTCTGTTGCCTATATATTTGAGAAGTGACACCTTTATCAGAGAAATATGCCCTTTAAATTTTTTGATATTTCATTGTCCATGGTACCTTTTAGCAAAATGTAGTTTCACTATTATGTCTTTAATTAGGTCTATTTGTGGTTTTGCTTTGTCTGAATGGCTTCCCTTACTTTTTCTTTATCCCAATTGAAGCATAATAGATTCTGTTCCAGCCCTTTAATTTTGACTCTGTATGTGTCTTTTTGTTTCAAGTCTGTCTTTTATAAACAACATATTATTGGATTCTGGTTACTAATCGTTATTGCTATTTGTTTCTGTTTTGTGGGTGAGCTCATCCCATCCTATTTTCTTCTGTTTATCTTTTTCTCTCTCTTTTTTTACCCTGTCCCTCCTCAAAAGTCTGTTTTGCTTCTTCTGATCATTTCCTCCTTTATACTGCTTTCCATTTTATCCCACCCTCACCTCCATTATCTCTTATCCCCTTCCTCTCATTTAACTATACATAAGTATATATGTTCACAGGCACATAGCTATTATATACATGTACATGTGCACATTTGAATGTCAGATGTTCTATTCAGCTCTCTTCATCAAGAATGTTTGAAAGCCCTCTTTTTCCCTTGTGTTTCCAAGGCAATATTCACAGCATGAAGGGTGACTATGAATATGCTGGTGTAGTTCTGAATTGGAAAGTATAAGAGTCTCCATATAGAAGGCAGAAGAAAAAACATTTATTCAGATACCAGAAAGACAAATCCCAAAACCACAAAGCCATATCCATCCTTGTTTACAAGAAGTCAATACACATTATCACTTCAGGGGACAAAGCCATTCCCAAACCTTCTCTCCTCTCTCCCCTCCCTCCTTGCCACAAACACTCTCAAGACTAGCTATGCCTGCCTGTGCCCTCTCTCCTCTGCTCCTAACTGCTCTCACCAACTTCTTCCCAGTTCTCCTCCGCCCTTCCTGTGGCATAGTTCAGCAAGTTCCTCCTACCCCATGTGGCTTAGGCTTCCATGTGATTTAAGCAGGTCACATAGGCCTATTAATGAGTGGGAAAGATCTTCCCATTTAAATTACCATTACATCCCCTCGTCTGCAAGTTTTTGGTACTTTCATAGTGGTGTGATCTGGGAAGAGCTCTTGTCACTACTTTTCTGGTCTGTGCTCTAGTCTGTGCTCTGGTTGTTAACCCAGGAAGAGTTTATCCTTTCCCTGCAGCCTCAAATGCTAGTGCTCTTCCTGGCCCTGGAATTGTGAATACAGCCCCTGCTTCTTTGTGACTGACTAGAACTGCACCTCTGCAAACCAGAACTGCTTTTAGGCAGTATATTTCCCAGTTAGTGCTCGCTATACTCAGTCCTAGCAAAGGGTCCCCTTTAATGGCTTTTTGACCCGTTGCTGTACCCTTTTCCTGGGGTTGGAAACTGTAGCCTGGAGGCCCACACAGTGTTTGGGTGGGACTGTTTGAAACTGGGTGGGGCTGTTTGACTGAGACCAAGTTTCACAAAACAAATCCGTTTATTTAGGGGATTTGTTCTGTGAAGTTTGGACTTTGGACTTTGAATGTCAAAGGGTTGCACTTGAGGACCTAGAGGGACACATGTGGCCTTGAGGTTGTAGGCTCCTCATGCCTGCCCTTTACCATCCCTGGGCTGAGAACTCCCCAGAGCTGGAGTGCTTTTGCTGCTGTTCCAGCCACCTCCATGGAATGCCGCTGCCTTGTTCCAGGCTTGCTCTCACCTTGGGGTCATAGACCACTCTTGCCAACCTCCTAAGTTGTCTCAGGCTGGAAATATGTCTCACTCTGATCCTTTCTAGGCTCTACTTATTCAAAATTTGATTTAGGAGGTATTTTAAAGTTGTTTGGAAGAGAATGTTGGGAGAATTTAGCTGGCTTGTTAAATTCAACTTATCCAAAATTTAACTAATGTTCCTGACAATTTTGATAATATGTGCACAACTCCTAGTACAGTGTCTTGTTTGTAGTAGGCACTTAAGAAATTTTTGTTCCCCTTCTCTTCCTTTTACCTCAACTTTGCCCTCAAACTCCTTCAAATTTTTCCATTTCTTTCGAGGGCACCATCAACTTTCTAGTAACTTATGTTTCTTATTGTCAATTTCGACTCCTCGTTCTCATATTCAATCTTTTGCCAAGGCCTCTTTTACCGTCTTGCATGTGGCCCCCTACTCTTGCGATCTTTCATCACCTCACTCCTAGACTACTCTAGTGGTCTGTTGGTGGATTTATCTAAAACCAAAATCAGACACCATACCCAATAGGAATTTGCTGGAACCTTTTCCAGAAAATTTCACAGGTAAGCAAAGATGCTCACTCTCCCCACTGTTATTTCATATAGTTCTAGAAATGCAATACCAATAAAACAAGGGAGAAATTAAAGGCATAGATATAAAGAGAAAAGTAAGAACTCTCCTTATTTGCTAATGATATGGTGGTATAATTTAAAAATTCTGGGAAATCTGCAGAGACAATTGCTTCAGCAAAGTTGCAGATCTTAAAATAAACCCTCAGTACCGTATTTCCAATTTTTTTTGTGTAAAAGTGGGGTGTGACTTATGAAGCTTTTATAAAAAAATTGTTCTGGTATTAAAAATCATTTTTTTAGTTTGGTGAAAGATTAGGATGCACAGAATACATGTCAATATACATTAAAATTGGGAAGATGCAAGTCATGCCATATCACATGATTTACTCATGGCAACTTCACCTGTCTGCCTGCTTCCCTTGCGCCAATAGCTCTTCATTGGGTTGAGTGACAATACTGTTAGTACTGTAGCACTCTGAACAAACCAAATAATATATACTGGCATTGTGCATGCACTGAGAATTCTAGGTTCATGGCTTTCAACGTGTGAGAGAAATGTGTGTCCGTACGCCACTGGTGAATACATTGCTACTCTGCTTACTTTTTAAGTGGCATAACAAGCAGAATTATTCCATGTGACAATTCTACAATGAAAGGTTAAATGCCAGATTTTGAACTGGTGTGGTGAAGGGGGTGATTGAGAAACACAGTGTGACAGTTATGTGGTGAAATTTCGGTATAATTTCACCACATAATTGTCACACTGTGTCACGCATATACACACTCTCTTCTCACTTTACAATCCCCATTTTGGTACAGGTCGTTACTTAGAATATTCCTATATTTTGTTAATTGGTCTTTCTTTCTCAGATCTCCTCTCACTCCAGGCCACCATCCATTCACTCAGTCAGTAAGAGTTTATTCCCCAATGACTTGTGTTAAGTGCTGTACTAAATTCTGGGCACTCATCGATTTTGCAGTCTGATAGGCCAGACAATATGCAAACACCTGTACACACAAACCATATAGAGGATGATTTGGAGATAGTCAACAGAGCAAAGGCAATAGCATCAAGAAGGATCAGGAAAGACTTACTGTAGATGATAAGATTTTAACAGAGCAAAGTACTGGCATGTCCTGCCTGATCCCTCCCTTCTTCACCTAAGCAATTAAACTTAAGGATTGGTCTGTTAGCCTTTTATTCAATAAGGTCCTGAAGATCACCTCCAATATTAAATATGAAGTCCTTGTCTTTATGAATGGGAACAGATTTAGTGAAGACTTTTCAGGGATATGGAGTCTTCTTCCTAGAGTAAAAGAGACCTTAGGCCCAGGTTTCTATTCCTCCAGTCAGGTGATTTCCATATAAGGCTATGTAGTGCATTAGGATCAGTGATTAGGATCAGTAGCTCACTAACTCCTCAGTACCTAAAATACATGTGCACTCAGTCTGCAGTCCTCACATAGGTCCACCTGATTTGCATAAGTTCTCAATGCCCAATTTGCATGAGTCATCAGTGCTTCATTTGCATGTATTTTGAGTGCCTAATTTGCATATAATGACATGTATTTTCACAGGCTTTGTAACTTCTGGGGAGCTGGAAATTTGAACTGGGTTTCAAAAGGGATTGGTTAGATTTCGTGCCTAGAATGTAAGGCCTTGCTTTTCAGCCAATGAGAAAAATGGTCAGCGGTGGGAGGGGGATTTCCCCATCAGGGTCTATATAAATTGCAATTCTGCTTCTGTAAGGTGCCTCCCAATTCCAGCTTTACTGATGATGGAACAGCCTGTTTCTTGCGAGAACCGAATAAAGGAGATTTTCTGTTTTTACTTAGAGATACCTCTGGGCAGTCAATTTGAGTAAGGGAGGGGTGGTCATGCTTCCCCCACACACTTAGCATTAAAATCCTTTGATACTAATCCCCCAGACTTGCATCCTAGATGTCAAACTCTGCTTATTATTCTGTCTCACTCCTTCATATCCAATTTGTAAAGGCCTATGTATTTAACCTTTTAGCTCCCTGTGAATACACTCTCTTCTCTCTTTTGATAACTGTCAGCTCTTCTGGTGTGGTTTTATAATACCTCACACCTGGACTAGTGTGACAACTTTCTGTGGTATATCTGCTTGCTGCAAGTCTCTCCCCAGTCCAGTATATCTTCCATTCAGCTGCCCAAATTATTTTTCCTCAAGCACGGATATGTCCATGTTATTCTTCCAAGACCTTTCTTGAGATACTCATACATAAACCTTTGATGTCTGCTTGTCACCCAACTTTCAGTTTTTTTTTAAATTTTATTTTAGACTCGAGGGGCAAAACACAAATAGAGAACAGAGAAAAGAAACAAAAACATCATAAACTGAAATATTGGAACTTAGATACAAAGAAAGGAAAAAATGCATGTTGTGTGCATAGCAGAACATAAGAGAGGATTCAAAATATGTAACAATAAATTTTCATTTTGTTTCAAGAAAGCCTGTATGATAAATAATACACACTATGTTGAGAATTGTCCATCTTTTCTTTCCTTTTTTGTGAGTTTTCTTTTGTTTACTACCACTTTTTGACTGTTATTTTTCCCTCCCTTCCCTCCTTCCCCCACAGAAGGCTAAAATAAAGTTTAGTTATGTTTCTCTATAGCTCAACTTTTGTATCAATAAGATAGAGCATGCACAGCAGTCACATCCTGATCTATGCTAACAGGCGATATTAAGGTGAGGGTAACTGACAAGCCCCAAACCCATCTGTGAGTAAGGGGGATGTCTACCCCTAGCATTTGAAGATTTCTTCTGGGGTAGTGGGGTAGATGAGAACAATTTGTTCCAGTGGCCATGAAGGTGACTGAAAGCAGGTGCTGTGGAACTCTTAGGGCTTGGCTTGGTCAGACATTAAAGATACGAAGGTCGTCGTCCACTACATCCAGGACCATCACCAGTCATTTTGATTTTTGTCTTGCCACTGAACTTTGTTGATTCTGGTAGGGATAGTGAGGCTGATGATTTTGTGCAATTCTGCCTCACTTAAATTCATGATGGCATTGGTCTTCTTTATCTATTGTGCCACTTACTGCCCAAGACATCCTTGCAGTGGTAGTGATTTTACTTAAGCAAGACACTTTATCTCTGGGCTGCTGCTATTTTGTTTAGATTTTGCTCTTGCCTTGAATGCTCTTTCCTCATTTCTACCTGATGGATTTTCTGATTTTCTTTAGATCCCCAGCTAAAGCCCCACTTTCTCCAGGAAGCTTTTCCCAATCCCCCTTAATTCTAATGCCTCCCTATTGTTATTATTTCCTATTCATTCATTTGTTTGCTTTTCTCTCCTAGATTGTGAACTTTTCTACGTCTGGAAATATCTTTTGTCTCTCTTTGCAGCACTCCTCATACTACCTGTAGGTGCTTGATAATTGTTTATTTGCTACTACGGTCCCTCCTGTCTTCCAGTCTCTAGAGTCCTGAAATCCCCCTTTTGTTCCCTATCCACCCTACCTCACCCTGATCTAATGACCGCACTGGCTTTTATGTTATTCCCAAAAGATATTGAGCCTTTATGCCCCTACTGGTTGCCCCCATATACCTGGAACTTTTTCACTTCTTCTTGTTGCCTTTGTCTTGCCTTGAGTCCTAGCCTTTTCTGTTTGTCCTTAGAAAGTGATATAAGACCTATAGGTGGAGAGATTATTATTGTACAGCTTGGTATACATATTGAAATTGGTGTACAGAAAAACTTTCTAATAAAGTATAACATTTGAAGCTACTACCTTGAGAAGTAGTAAACTTCTTATGGTGTAGGTTTTCCAGAAAGGCTAGATTAAAACTTCATGGATATGTTGTCATGGGAATTTTTTTTTTCAGATACATATTGGTGTTGAAGGCTGTGTAAGTACAAGTTTAAAATGTGCTGTTCCCCTAATTATTAACCCATATTCTTTTTAGGTCATTATAATGTGTAATTTCTCTTGCAGGATTATGTGTCCATAAGGACACTTTGGTCTTTTGTTGACCAAATATATTATACTTTTTTTATCCTTTGGAAAGTAAAATTATTTTTTAAATTTAACAATTATGAAGTACTCAGTTACTCCCTTCTTTTCTATTTACACTGTTTTGAGAAGGGAAGGCTTTGCAGAAGCTGCTGTTTATCATTTTAAAATAAAAAAATTGTAATTTTCTATAAAAGAATAAACTGCCACTAAGGACATATCCTAGACAATTAATGAAAAAACAGCAATATAAGAAAGTATTTTGGTTTGTTACTGCACTGGCTTCAAAGCCAGGAGGTTCAAGTTCATTTAGTCAAGTTCATTTTGTGAACTTGAGAGTTACTTAATCTTTTCAGGACTTAGATTCTTTATCTTTGATCATTTGACCTCTAATGCATGTTTAAGCTTCCTCTAATTCATTCACATTTTTCCCACTGCCCTGTCCTGGGACATCTCTTTTTGATGATCTCCGTGGGTAATCTCATTGACATCCTTGACTCTGATGATTATGACTATGCAAGGGATCCTTAAGTATATCTCCAACTTGAATCTCTTTTCTTTGTGTTACTTTTTTTTCTTATTGTTTATTACGTATCTATACTTGGATAATCCACTAGCAACTAAAACTCTTTGTCCAAAAATAAAATAATCTCTATCCCCTCATGTGCTCATTTCTTAAAACTATTCTTCCTCTCTGTTTGCATATTTCTGCTATTATTATATACCTTGTCATCACAGTTAGAAGCTAAGCTGAGTGATTTGGCTTGATTTTGCCCTTCACATTCAGTTACTTATATGGTCCTAACAATTTCATAGCTAACACATTCGTATTAACTAGGAGTCCTGCATCAATCCCCTTGTCTTCTCTGCTTGTGAAATTAGCCTAGTGCAACCCATCATCTCTTAGTTGGAGTAGTGTTATTGTTAGAAAATTTTGCCAACAGATTGACTAGTTCTTTCTTGTTAGTTGTGAAAATTTCCTAATGGTAAGAATTTACTATCTTCTGGTCAAAATGAACTGGATGGGTGTTTGTGGGGGTGGGGGTGGGCGTGGGGGGTGTGTGTGTCTTTTGTTCATGGGTAGTGGGACGTTTTGATAAATTTACATTACTTCCTCTAAAAGCCTCTATTTTCCCCATAACTAGTAGAGGTTCACCACCTAGTGGAGAAATCAGTAAGCACAAGCTAAGCAATTAAGTCAGTTTTTTGTTTGTTTGTTTGTTTGTTTGTTTTCCCAATAGTGTCTGACTGTTCTTAACCTGCCGAGGCTTTCTTACTAGAGATGCTGGGACAGTTTTCCATTTCCTTCTTGAGCTCATTTTACAGATGAGGAAACTGAGGCAAACAGGGTTAAATGAATTTCCCAGAGTCACACAGCTAGTAAATGTCTGAGACCAGATTTAAACTCAGGAAGAGGAGTGAGTCATCCTGACTCCAAACTTAGTACTCTCTCCCTTGTGCCACCTTAAACTAGCCAAATTTTTGTACTATAGCTAGGGGAAAAAGAATCTTTGCTGACTTCTCTCCTAAAGCCAAGTTTTTGTACTTCCTGACAATTTCTAGAAACATTTTGGTAAAAAGCAAAAGTCTTATATTCTATGTCATTGTGAGAATAAAGGCTTAGAAGCACTAGAGGACTCAATCTAAGAGGAAAAACATTGCCTTGTTATTTTTATGAAAAGCTAAAGTACTTATTTTGTGCCTTGTTTTCCACAGATGTGAGCTGCAGGCATTTTGACTGAATCCTATTTAAAGGGGAAAAAAAGCTTTGCATGTGGCCTAGCAGCTGTGCATGGAGTATTTCATTGGGTTGAATGACTTGCTTTGTTGCTTTGGGCATAAGCACAGGGTGGTATTTAACCGTGCATCTGGAGTGTCAGGCAGTGTTGAACTAGAGACAGCAAAGCACTGGCAACTAGACTTCTTTCTGCCTTCATTTGTCACAGGCTTCATATCCTTCCTCATGACATGTTCACTGTTGATCAGAGCAGTCTGTTTTACAGTCTGCCGGACAAAACTTTTGACATTGTTTCAAGGAGCAGGCTGATAGAAAGAAACAAGGAAGAATTAACTGCTATTGGTCAAAGATTTTTCAGTACTTTATTTCTTGTATGTATGGATACCTTTTTTCTTTTCAGTTTTTTAAATTGCCTATCTTGTTTTAGTTTTACTGTTTGCATCAAATGTGACAGTGAAAAGTACTGGAAATAGGAAATTACATCTAATTAAATTTCAATTTAAATTTAAAGATCCCCCTTCCCCCCCACTAGCATTTATGTTATAACATGCCATAAACACTATGCTTGTTAACTTGGACTTCAAGAAACATTCTCATCTCTCTCCTGCTCCCCTTCCCTCCCTGTACCCCTTCCTGCTTAATCTTTGATTTAGTTTCTCTGTATGTACCACTTCTGGATAATTGGTTAATTGAACAGACATTTAAAAAAGTTATTTTGCTAACTTATGTAAAAGGTATATTATTAAAATTAACTTACTATCTTCCCTCTCTCTCCCCACTCCTCATTTAACGGGAGTCTCCTGCTCATTGTGACTTTATTATTGCACCATGCTGTTTTACATTGAGTTATTTTTAATAGAATTTGTACCATGAGGAATTCAGTTATTTTTCACAATTGAAGGTAGAATTTAGTGTCAGAAATAGAAAACAGACTTACAGTGAAATATCATAATAAAAAATGTTGGAATTGGAAAGACTTGCAAATTTATTTAGATATAGGGAAGTAAAAGAGAGTGGAGAGATTGTAAGTTAGAGTGATTGGAAGGATGGTGGTGTTCCTTAAGAGAAGTAGGGAACATTGGAGAAAAGAAGAGTTCAGTTTTTTGTATGTTTGAGGCATCTAATGGAGAGCATTTCCCATTTCAGCCACACCAAAAAATGGTTACATTCTTGTTCTTTCCATTACTCTGTCCCTCTTTGAAAATGTTTTGTTTTGTTTCTCACTGTTATCTCCTCCATTCCGCCTTTCCTTCTGTCACCCCTTCGCCTTCTCTTATCCCTCTTCTACTAACTTCTCTGAGGCAGTTACATTTGTGTACCCAACTGAGTGTGAATTTTATTCTCTCTTCCATCTCAGATGAGTGGTTGGTTCAATCATTGCCCCTTGTCCCATTCTGTTCCCATCTTCCCCTTTGCTGTAAAAGCTCTTTCATGCTTCTTTTATACAAGATAATTTTAATAGTTACTAATCCAGTCAGCAAATTGGTATGCTTGCCAAAAGGAGTGAATGACAGGCTCATGACAATGCGATTGTAACCTGCAGGAAAACACCATGCTTCTATCATCAATGCCTGTGCTCGCATCATAACAAACCCTGATGAGGTCAAAGAAAAATTTTATGAAGACCTAGAGACTCTTATTATCAATGTGCCAAAAGAGGACAAGCTTATAATTCTGGGTGACTTTAATGCCAGAGTAGGCTCAGACTACTAGATGTGACAGGGAGTCCTAGGGAGGAATGGAGTTGGAAACAGCAATGATCATTTCCTCCTGAAGACTTGTGCATCACATGACCTCACTACCAACATTGTTTTCCATTTACCTAAATGCAATAAAACTTCATCAATGCACCTTTGCAGTATAAACATTGGCATCTAATAGACTAAGCGATAGTAAGGAGAAGAGACAGACAAGATGTGAGAGTGACAAAAGCAATGTGTGGTGCAGAGTGCTGGACTGATCATAGACTTACCCTTTGCAAGCTAAATATTAGCATTCATCAAAAGTGCCACCTCAAGGCAAAATGACTGCCAAAAGAATTAGTCAACAAATTAGAGCTCTTCTCTGAGCATGAACAGTTTGTTGCTAACTTGGAGAGAAAGTTGAACCAACACACAGTTGGCAACAGTGGAGCAGAAAAGGAGTGGGCAGCTTTCAGAGATTTAGTGTACAGCACTGCATTTGCTCACCTGGGTCAGAACACTTGCAGACACTAAAACTGGTTTGATGAAAATGATGGGAAAATTCAGAAGCTGCTACACAAAAAATGAGAACTCCATAGGATTTACCAGCAGGATAGTTCATCCACCTCTAAGAAGGCAGTATTTAATTCCATCAGAAGCAAAGTACAAGCAAAAGTTAGACAGATGCAGGATTCCTGGCTCAGTAAGAAGGCAGATGAAATTCAGTTTTATGCTGATAGTAACAATGCAAAGCACTTTTATGATCCCTGAGAGCTATTTATGGACCAAAAACCTATGGTGCATAACAGTACTTAGTGCTGATGGAGCCACATTGATTAGTGATAAGAACATGATTCTAGAGAGGTGGACTGAACACTTTCATAGAGTTCTCAACAGACCATCATCAATCAATGCTGAGGTCGTCAACCTCTTTTATCTCAGGTTGAAGTCTATCCCTCCTTAGCTGAACTTCTAACTGAAGAAGAGATTTGAGGGCCATTAGGCTCCTTTCATGTGGCAAAGCACCTGGTGCTGATTCTGTTCCACCTCAGATTTACAAGGTATGGGGACCATTGCTCATACAAAAGTTGACTGAAGTTTTCCAGGTTATATGGCAAGAGGAAGTTATTTCATAGGAGTTGCCTCTACTGTCCATCTCTATAAAGGTAAAGGGAATAGATTGTCCTGTGATAATCACGGGGGTTGGGGGCGGGGGGTGTCTCTCAGTCATTGCTGGCAAAATTCTTGCTAGAGTCCTCCTTAGTAGGCTGTGATCCTTCATCCAGAAGATGGTCATATACCTGAGAGCCAATGTGGTTTCAGAAAGGGCCAAGGAACAGTCGGTATGGTGTTTGCTGCCCGACAACTCCAGGAGAAGTGCCAGGAGCAGCACAGATGTCTATACACAACATTTGTAGATCTGACCAAGGTCTTTGACACTGTTAGTCATGAGGGCATATGGAAAATTATGTCAAAATTTGGTTGCCCATAGAAGTTTGTCAGTATTGTACGTTAATTTCACGATGGCATGTTTGCCTGGGTTCAGGATAGTGGACAATGCTTTCGTGCCTTCCCAGTCATCAATGGAGTGAAACAGGGCTGCGTGCTTTCTCCCATGCTTTTTAGCATGATATTTTCAGTCATGTTGTCAAATGCTTCCAATGAGAATGAACAAGGCATCAAGGTCAAATACTGTACTGATCATAAATTCTTCAATTTAAAAAGGCTACAAACCAAGACCAAAGTGGAGCAAGTATTGGTGTATAATTTTGATGATTGGGCACTCATTGCAACCTCTGAAGCTGAGATGCAACAAAATATGGATCACTTCTTTGCTGCTTGTGCTAATTTTGCCTAATAATTAACACCAAGAAAACACAGGTGCTCCATCAGCCACCACCATAGCATCCATACGTAGAACCATTGGTTACAACAAATAAAGAAGTTTTGTATGCTGTGGATAAGTTCACTTACTTAGTAGTGTATTTTCCAGTGATGTACACATTGACAGTGAGGTTGACACACATTCCTACAGCTAGCTCAGCGTTTAGGAGGCTTTGAAGAAAACTATGGGAGAGAAGAGGTATTAGACTACCAAACTGAAGGTCTACAGAACCATTGTGGTGAACTCATGTTGTATGACTGTGAAACATGGACAGTCTACCAATGCCATGCCTGGAAACAGAATTGCTTCCCCTTGAACTGTCTTGGGAAGATTCTGAGGATCACCTGGTAGGATAAGTTACCAGACATTGAAGTCCTTGCTCAAGCTGAACTGCCAAACATTCAAACTATACTTCAGAGAGCACAATTCTGATGGCCTGGCTGTGTTGTTCAAATGTAAAATATATGCTTGCCAAAATGGCTATTTTATGGAGAACTTGCATAGGGCAGGTGATCACATGGTGGTCCGAAGAAGCAATAGAAGGACTCTCTCAAGAACTTTGGATTTGACTGTGCAACATGGGAGACACTGGCACAGGATCACTTAGCATGGCATGCCCACATCAGAAAAGGTGCTGTATTCTGCAAGCAAAGCAGAATTGAGACAGCACAAAGGAAATGTAGGATGCATAAATTTGGAATAACCACCCCAAATATCTATGCCTAATCTGTGGCAGAGCATTCTGAGCTCCTATTGGTCTGATCAGCCACAGTCAGACCTATTGAAACTTCACTTTATCATGGTGACAACAACCAACCAATACAAGGTAATTTATCCTTCTCTACCTCTCCCTTCTCCCAGTGCATACCTCTTTCTTACTCCTTGATTTTTTTTCTTTTGTGGATATCGTACTGTCATAGTCAATTTATACTCATGTGCTCTATCAATGCATACTCATCTCCTAACTGCCCTAGGAATGACGTAAATGTACACGGACTTAAATGTGTCATTTTCCATGTAGGAATGTACCCTTAACCTTAAACTTGTTGAATGCCTTCTGATTTCTTTTTCATGTTTACCTTTTTATACTTTTCCTGAGTCTCATATTTGGAAATCAGAGATTTTGTATTCTGCTCTGGTCTTTTCATCAACAATGCGTGAAAGTTCTCTTTTTTTTTTTATTAAATGCCCTTTTATTTCCCCTGGAGGATTATACTCAATTTTGCTGGGTAAGTGATTCTAGGTTGTAATCCTAGCTTCTTTTCTCTCCAGAATATCATAACTCATGCCCCTGCAGTCCTTTAACATAGAATTTGATAAATTGTGTGTTGTATTGACTGTGGCTCCAGAATGTTTGAATGTCTTCCCTCTGTATGCTTGTAATATTTCCTTTTTGGACTGGGAGCTCTGAAATTTGTTTACAGTATTCCTGAGTGTGGTGATCAATGAATTTCCTTTCAATTTCAATTTCTATTTCACCATCTGGTTCTAGTATATTGGGACAGTTTTGCTTGATGATTTCTTGATATATGATGTCTGTTCTTTTTTGATCATGGCTTTCAGGTAGTGCAGTACTTCTTAAATGATCTCTTCTCAATTTATTTTCCAATTGAGTTGTTTTTCCAGTGAGAGATTTCACATTTTCTTCTGCTTATTCATTCTTGTGATTTTGTTTGATTGTTTCTTTATGTCTCCTGGACTGATTAGCTTCCAGTTACCAATTCTGATTTTTAAGCAGTTTTCTTCAGTGAGCTTTTGTACCTTCTTTTCCATTTGACCAGTTCTGCTTTTTGCAGAATTATTTTCTTTTTATATCATTTCATTTGTCCAGTTTTGCTTTTTTAAGAGTTTTTCTCTTTGGTGGATTTTTGTGCCTCTTTTACTATTTGGCTTATTCTGTTTTTTAAGTGTCATTTCTTCTTGCATCACTCATTTCTTTTCCCAGTTTTTCCTTTACCTCTCTTACTTGATTTTTAGAATTCTTTTTCAGCCCTTTCATGAGTTACTTTTGAGACTGAGACCAAACCACATTTTCCTTGAGGTTTTGCATGTAGTCATTTTGACATTGTTGTCCTCTTCTGAGTTTGTATTTTGATCTTCCCTTTCACCATAGTTAGTTAGTAGCTATGGTCAAATTCTTTTTTGTTGCTCACTCATTTTTCCAGCTTCTTTCTTGACTTTTAACTTCATGTTAAAATTGGGCCCTGCTCCCAGGATGGAGGGGACACTGTCCAGACCTTCAGGTTTTTGGTTCCGTACTTTTTAGAGTTAGTTCTGCAAGTGTGTAAGTTTTCAATTTTTCCAAGATTATTTGTTCTGAGGTCAGGTGTGGTAGCTGTTCTTTTGGCCTGTACTCTGAACATCTACAAGTTATCTGTTCCGGAACTGACCAGGAACCTGCTCCCCTGCATCCAAGATTTCTAGTGTGCTAGTGCTGCTCTTAATTTTGAGACTGTGGCCCATAACCAAGTATGGGCAATGCAACCAAATCCTGCATGCAGTGTCAGCAAAGGGGTTCTTTCAATCTTCTTCTGACCAGTTGTCCAGCCCCATTACTGAGATACCTGGAAATTGCTGCAGCAGATTCAGTTGCCCCCAAGGCTTGCTGCTGTTTTGTGCTAGGGCCAGGGTCATCTTACTACTGGTTTTCTGGGTGCAGTGTGCCCTGGACTGCATTTCTCTTAACCCCAGTGTCACAGCTTTTCTTGCTGTCTTTCTATGTTGTCTGGGGATAGAACATTGTTTTCCCCCATCCTTTTGTTTTTCCAGCTCCAGAGTTTGTTTTGAGACTTTTCTTTTAAAGTTGGAGGGGAATTTGGTAGTGGTTGGATCAGTTTCTGCCTTTACTCTCCACTATCTTGGCTGCACCTCAGCACCTAATTGATGTTTTATGCTCCACTGTACTCATATCTCCTATTTCCTTCTCTCCCTCAGCTGATGTTCCTCATTGGCTGAATTGATGCCATTTGCCTGATCTCTCCTTCCCCCTCCCACCACACCCTTTCTTTTCTGTCTAAGCTCTTTCACATAATCCTTGAACCTTCATTTGAATTAAGTGGGTTTCTCTTGGCAAAGGCCAATCTTTTTATCTAGTCTCTTAATAAATGAATAAATTTAAAAATTTGTAAAGCATTTAAAATATGTAAAGCATTGTAGATAAATAGGAAAGTAAGAGCCCTTCAAGGATCTGATATTCTTATAGGGGAGACTGAGCTTATGGAACATTTCAACTTCAAGTCTGATAGTAAGGTCTTACATAGTCCATAGGGAGTACTGGCAAAGCAGATAGAGTAATACCTCTTCCTTAATGTCATTTCCGTTGAAGAAATCACATCAACATCTTATATTGAACCATTTAATGGTACCAAGCCTTTTGTTGGCAAGAATTTTTTTTTCTTGTTGTTTCGTAGTTGAGACTATGGTGTCTGTCAACAGGAGTAATTGCCAATATGTGTCCCCATGTGGGTTGCTTTCCAGGAAGATTACTGTGAGTAGTGATCTGGAAGCATTGCTATTCTCCAGACTCTTTGGTTCAAAGTTCTAGGATGTTTCCATCAGTGTGACTGAGAGGACATGATAATCTTCTCCAGTAAATTGCTCTTTTAAACATCCTCCCATTCTTAGCTTTAGTTTCTTCATTTCTTTCTTTTTTTCAAACATGCCCAAATTTTTCCCATGCTAAAAAGTTTTTACCAACCCCCGTTCTTCCTTTGATCAATCGTCCCCTGTATGTTTCTTATTTTTCTCAGCAAAATTACTAGAAAAAGCTCATTGCCTTCACTTCATTTTTTCAGTTTGGTTTCTGACCTCATTACCCAACTGAAACTACTCTTTTCAAACTTAACAAAGGGAATTTGTTAATCGAGAAATTTCATGTCCCTTTCCCAGTGACCACTCTTCTTTTTGACCTGATACTTTAGTCATTGTTGACTATTCTGTTCTCCTGGATGATTTTTGTTTTGCAGAGTTTTGTGACACTATTCTCTCTTGGTTCTCGTCTTATCGCTGTGTCCATTCCACAGCCTCCTTTGCTATATAGCCTTCTGTGCTCCATTCAGGGTCTTTCTAGATCTCATTTTCAGATCTCTTACTTGGTGACCATATCACTTGCCATGAACTTAATCATTATGTCCCAAACACACATCTCTTCAGAATTGCCCTGTTTCTTTGAAAGTAACAGTTCTACAAGTGGCCCCAGTTTGTAAACTTTGTGTTAAGTGCTAGTTGTCAACTCACATGCCCAATCAATTAATTATTTCTATCCTTATAATGTCACTTGCATCTAGTCCCTTTTATGTGATTGCTGGTCCTATTTCTAGACCACACCCTCATCAGTTCCTATGTAATGCATTACATTGGCCTCTTAACTGATCTCCCTGCTTCAGGTCTCTCTTTACTTGAGTTCATCTTCCGCTCATCTGCCAAAGTGATTTTCCTTAAGTGCAGACCAGACCATACCACCAATCAACTTAAGTGGTTCCTTATTGCCTCTGGGACAAAATATAAACTCATTTTTAGCATTTAAAACCTTTCAAAACCTGGCCCTAACTTTTTTTGTGGATGTGGATCCTCATTATGAGTCTTTTGGAATTATCTTGGATTATTATATTGATGAGCAGAGATAAAGCTATCATAGTTGATCATTACACAATGTTGCAGTTACTGTGTACAGTGTTCTCCTGGTTCTGTTCACTTTACTGAGCTTTAGTTCTGCTCATTATCTCTTATAGAACAATAGTATTTCATTAACATTCATGTACTACAGCTTATTTAGCCATTCCCCAAATTGATCCCCCTCAGCTTCCAATTCTTTGCCACCACAAAGAGAGCTGCTGTGAATATTTTTATATTTGTGGGTGCTTTTCCCTTTTTTGTGGTCTCTTTGGGATACAGAGCTAGTAGTATTATTGCTGGATCAAAGGGTATGCATAGTTCCAAACTGGTCTACAAAATGGTTGTATCAATTCAGAACTCCGGCAATAGTGACTTAGTATTCCAGTTTTCCCACTTCTTCTCCAACATTTGTCATTTTTCTTTTCTGTCATATTAGCCAATGTGATAGGTGTGAGGTGGTACTTCAGGGTTGTTTTATATTGCATTTCTCTAAATTAATAGTGATTTAGAGCAGTTTTTAATATGACTGTAGATAGGACTATTTCTCCATTTGGGAACGACTTGTATTCTTATAAATTTAACTTAGTTCTTTATACATTTGAAACATGAGGCCTTTCTTAGAGCACTGGCTGTAAAAATTGTTTCCTGGCTTTTTATTTTCCTTCCAGTCTTGGTAGCATTGGGGGTGTGTGGGTGGGTGTGGATATGTAAAAAATTTTTAATGTAATGTAATCAAGGTTATCTCTTTTGCATTTAATAGTGTTCTCTATCTCTTATTTGATCATAAATTCTTCCATTCTCCTTAGATCTGACAAGTAAAGTATTCTTTGCTCTCCTAATTTTCTTATGGTATCACTCTTTATGCCTAAATTGTGTACCTATTTTGATCTTATATTGGTATACAGTGTAAGATGTTGGTCTTTGTCTACTTTCTGACATACTGTTTTCTAGTTTTCCCAGCAGTTTTTGTCAAATAGTGAGTTCTTATCCCAGAAATTGAAATCTTTGAGTTTATCAAACAGTAGATTGCTGTAGTCATTGCCTACTATGTCTTGTGTACCTAACCTATTCCACTGATCCACCACTCTATTTCTGAGTTTTGATGATTATTGCTTTATAATACAGTTTATTATCTGATATTGCTAGGCCACTTTTCTATGCATTTCTTTTCATTAGTTCCCTCGATATTCTGAACTTCTTGTTCTTCCAGATGAATTTTGTTATTTTTTTAAACTCAAAATAACTTTTTGGTAGTTTGCTTGGTATAGCACTGAATAAGTAAATTAATATAGATAAATTGTCATTTTTATTATATTAGCTTGACCTAACCATTAGCAACTGATACTTTTATAATTATTAAATCTGACTTTATTTATTTGAGAAGTGCTTTGTAATTGTGTTTCTGTAGTTCCTGAGCTTGTCTTTGCAGGTAAACTCCCAAATATTTTATATTGTCTACATTTACTTTCATAAAAATTTCTCTTTCTATTGTACCTAGGCTTTATTAGTAATATATAGAAATGCTGATTATTTATAAGGGTTTATTTCATATTCTGCAACTTTGCTAAAGTTGGTTATTTCATGTAGTTTTTAAGTTGATTCTCTAAGATTCTCTAAGTATAACATCATATCATCTGCGAAGAGTTGATTGCTTTGTTTCTTCATTGCCTATTCTCATTTCTAGAATTTTTTTTCTCTTATTGCTAAAGCTAACGTTTTTAATACCATGTTTAATAATAGTGGTGATAATGGACTTTCTTATTTCATCCCTGATCTTATTGGCAATGCTTCTAACTTATCTTCATTATGTATAGTGCTTGCTGATGGTTTTAGATAGATGCTACTTAACATTTTAAGGAAAATGCCATTTATTCCTAACCTCTATAGTGTTTTTAATAGGAGTGGTTGTATGTTGTCCAAAACTTTTTCTGCATCTATTGATATGGTCAGTTATGCTGATAGTTTTCCTAATATTCAAACAGCCCTACATTCCTGGTGTAAATCTGACGTGGTCATAGTGTGTTATCCTCGTGATAAATTGCTCTAATCTCTTTGCTAATTTTCATTTAAAATTTTTGCTTCTATATTCATTAGGGAGTTTGGTCCATAGTTTTCTTTCTCTGTTTTTGCTCTTCCCAATTTAGGTATCAGCCCCATATTTACATCATATAAAATATTTGGGAGGACTCCTTTATCTATTTTCCCAAATAGTTTACATAGTATTAGAATTAATTGTTCTTTAAATGTTTGGTAGAATTCACTTGCAAATTCCTTTGGCCCTGGTAATTTGTTATTTAAGTATATTATTTCTTTTCTTATTCTGGGAAATTAATATTTTTGTAAATATTAATCCATTTCACTTAGATTGTTAGATTTATTGCCATACAAATAGCTCCTAATTTTTGTTTTAGTTTCCTCTTCATTGGTGGTAAATTTACCTTTTTATTTTTGGTACTTTTATTTTGATACTGGTTTTCTTTTTAAATTAATTTAACCAATGGTTTATGAATATTTTGTTTTTGTAAAACTAACTCTTAGTTTTCTTTATTAGTTCAATAGTTTTCTTACTCTGTTTTGTTATCTCTCCTTTGATTTTCAGAATTTCTAATTTGATATTGAGGATTTTTAATTCTTCCAGCTTTTTTAGTTGCATGCCCAATTCATTGATCTTTTCTTTCTCTATTTTATTCATGTAAGCATTTAGAGATAATAAAAATTTCCACTAGCAACTGCTTTGGTTGCGTTCCCTAGATTTCCGTATGTTGCCTCATCGTCATTCTCTTTGCTGAAATTATTGATTGTATCTGTGCTTTGTTTGATTCTGTGATATGATTCTTCAGGATTAAATTATTTGGTTTCCAATTAATTTTTAGTCTATCTTTCCATGGCGCTTTATTACCTGTAATTTTTATTACATAATCTGAAAAAGGATGCATTTAATATTTCTGTTTTTCTTCATTTACTTGTGAGGTTTTTATGCCCTAATACATGGTCAGTTTTTGTATAGCTGCCTTGTGCCACTGAGGAAAAGGTATCTTCCTTTCTATCCCTTTAGTTTTTTTTAGAGGACTACCATATATAAGTTATTAAATTCTACTCATCTCCTTAACTTCTTCCTTGTTTATTTTGTATTTAGATTTATTTAGTTCTCAGAGTTGAGGTTGAGGTCCCCCACTAGAATAGTTTTGCCTTCTCTTTCCTCCTGTAGCTCACTTAACTTCTCTAAGAATTTGGATGCAATATTACTTGGTGCATATATGCATATAATTAATTGTACTTCATTGTCTAGGATTTTATCAAGATGTAGTTTCCTTCCTTATCTCTTTTAATTAGATCTATTTTTGCTTTTGCTTTATCTACAAGATAAGGATTGTTACCCCTGCTTTTTAAAAAAAATTTCAGCTAAAGCATAATATATATATATATATATGTGTATTCTGCATTTTACCTTTATTCTCTCTTTGCTTCTCTGCTTCAGATATATTTCTTGCAAACAACATATTATAAAATTCTGGTTTTTAATCCATTCTGTTATCCACTTCCGTTTTATGGGAGAGTTCATCCTATTCATATTCATGGTTATGATTACTAATTGTATTTCCCTTCATCCTATTTAACGCGCCCCCCCCCCCCCCCCCATTTTATATTTTTCTTTCTCCTTTTACCCTGTCCCTCTCTGTACCCTCCCTTCTGTCATTCCCCTTGCTTTCTTTTTATCTTTCACCTCCTACTTACCTATAGGGTACTATAATTTTCTATATCCTGCTGAGTGTGTTATTCCCTCTTTGAGTTGAATTCAGGGAGAGTAAGGTTCAAGCAAGGTTCACTGTCTCCATTCTTTCCTTCTATTGTAGTAGGTCTTTTGTGCCTCTTTGTGTTATAATTTATCCTATTCTGCCTTCCCATTTTCTCTTATTCCAATACAATCCTTTTTTCACCCCTAAACTTTTTTTATATTGTCACATGAAAGTCTGCTTATACCCACATCTTCTATGTATATTATGTCCAACTGCCATAATAGAGATGCAGTTTTCTAGAGTTACAAGAATCACCTTCCGCTGTAAGGATGTAAACAGTTTAATCTTTTTGAATAAAATGTTTTTTTCTTTACTGTTTACCTTTTTATGCTTCCCTTGAGTCTTGTATTTGAAGATTGAATTATCTATTCAGCTCTTATCTTTTTATTAGAAAAGTTTGAAAGGTCCCTATTTCATTGAATATCTTGTTTTTTCTCTGAAAGAGTTTTCCCAGTTTCCCTGGGTAGTTGATGCTTGGTTGGTTTCCTCAGTGGTACAAAAACAGACCATGTATTAAGGTACAACTCGAGCTTCATTGTTTTCTGGCATGTCATGTTCCAAGCCCTCCATTTCTTTAATGTAGAATTTGTTAAGTACTGTGTAATCATAACTGTGACTCCTAGATGTTTGAGTTGTTTTCTTTTTGGCTGCTCACAGTATTTTCTCCTTGACTTTTGGTAATTCTGGTATTTGGCTACAATGTTCCTTGGAATTTTCATTTTGGGATCTTTAAGAGGTGTTTGCTAGATTCTTTCAATGACTATTTTACCCTCTGGCTCTAGGACATCAGAGCAGTTTTCCTTGATACTTTCTTGAAATATGCTGTCCAGGCTTTTTTTTTGATCATGACTTTCAGGTAGTTCAATAATTTTTTTTTAAATTTTATTATTATTATTTTTAATGTTTTACAATCACTGCCAAAAAATTAAGATTTTATCCCCCCCACCTACCCCCCACTACCCCCCTCCCTCCCCATGACAGCATACATTTCTGTGTAGGTTCTACATATACTTTCCTATTGAGTACATTTTCACTATAGTCATGCTATGTGGTCGAACTAAAATAAATGGAAGAAATCATATAACAAATCAAAACATGATACACAAAAACACACACACACACAAACATGATCTGCTACATTCTGCGAATGACTTCCATATTTCTTTCTCTGAGTGTGGAAGGCGTTTTGCCTTAGAAAACCACCATTGGGATTTTTTTTTTTAATAAGTTCTTGCATTATTATGAAATTCCAAGTCTACCAGAAAAAACTCTCACACACTGTGGTCGTTGCTATGCACAAAGTTCTCCTGGTTCTGCTCCTTTCACTCAGCATCAGATCATATAAGTCCTTCCAGGTCTCCCTGAAGTCTTCTTGTTCATCATTTCTTATGGCACAATAGTACTCCATTACATTCATATATACCATAATTTATTCAGCCATTCTCCAATTGATGGGCATGCCCTTGACTTCCAGTTTTTGGCAACTACAAAGAGTGCTGCTGTAAATATTTTTGTACATGTGGGACCCTTTCCCATTTTTATGATCTCTTGGGGATACAGTCCTAGTAGCAATATTGCTGGGTTAAAGGGTAGTTCAATAATTCTTAAAAGTATCTCTCTTGGATCTTTTCTCCAGGTCATTTGTTTTTCCAGTGAGGCATTTTACATTTCCTTCTATTTTTTCATTCTTTTGATTGTGTTTGACTGATTCATGATGTCTCATAGAGTCATTATCTTCTATTTGACCAATTCTACTTTTAAAAGAATTATTTTCTTTTATTTTTTAAGTTGTTTTTTTCTGTCATATTTTATGCTTCCTTTTCCAAGCTTTTTTCTTTTTTAAAAATATTTTTTCATAATTCTACAAAACTCATTTCTTTTTCCATTTTAGTAGTTCTTCTAGAGTTATCAGTGATTTTCTTAATTGCTTAATCTAATGTCATTTTCTCAGTTCTCCTCATCTTTCTTAATCTTTATGGTATTTGACATGATTGATTATCTTATTCTGGATTTTTATCCTCTTGTTTGAAGAAATTCTGTCCTGGTTCTGTGTGTCCCAATAACCCTTCTTAGTCACTTTTGCTGTCTCTCTATCTCTGTTCCTCAAACCCTTGTCCTGCAACCCTCTTCTCTCTTCATACTGTTTCTTTTGATCTGATTAACGCCTGTGAGTTTTGTTATGTTGATACTCTTGATTCCCAGAACTGTATCTAAGGCCTAGTTTCTCTCCTCTATTATAGTAATGCATCACCAGTGACCTTTCAGCAGTCTTGAAGGTGCTCTGTAGGCACCTGAAACTTGGCATTTTCAAAACAGAACTTATTTTGGAATCAAATTCAATTTCCTTACATAATTGTCTCACTGTTGTTCATGCAGCAGTATATGTCATCCTTGATTCCTCATACTTAACCAAGTGTCTGTCCTTCGCGTTACTCTCCCTTGTCATTTTTACCTCCATGACATCTCTACTATTTGTCCTAATTTTTCTACTCAAGACAGCCACCACCCTGGTTCAGGCCTTCATCATTCCTTGAAGTAGTCTTCTCATAGGGTAGGAGTGGGGGCAGAGAGGAAGAGAATAAGCATTTATATATGGCTCTTCCTATGTGACAGGCACTGTGCCAAGCATATTATAGATTTTACAGACTCATTTGAGCCTCAAGTGTAGGTGCTTTTTTTAATCCTCATTTTACAATTGAAGAAAGTGGAGCCTACACAGGTTAAGTAATTTAGCTAGAATCTCTCAGCTAGTAAGTATCAGGCCAATTTTGAACTCATGTCTTCATGAGTCCAGATCCACTGTTTTCAACACCTAAACTACCTTGGTAACTTGTCTTAACTCCTGAAATCCATTCTGCTTTCTACTTGAATCAGCTATCATCATTCTTTTCTTACAGTTTAGGAATGCTAAGGCACTTTCCACCTACACAACCCAGTAAATTTCAATGATTCCAGAGTTAAAATTTTTTATTTTGCATTAAATAGTTGTTGCAACCTGGCCCCCTCTTATTTGTCCCAATCTTATTACTCTTTCCTCCCTCCACAAACTTTTACAGTCTAGCCACACAGTCTTACTGGCTGTTCCTCCCAGGACAGTTTTACTTTTTACTATTCTCTGTGCCTGGAATACTCTCCTCACCATCTATTGTATTGCTCTAACTAACTTATTTCAAGAAAAGATACAAATCATCCCTTCTTCATTATCCCACCCTGTTTCCCACATCTTCCACCCTAATTGTTAGCATCTTCTACTTAAGGTTGCCATTCCTTTTATATCTAGTTACTTAAGTATTGTCTCCCCTATTGTAATGTGATCTTTTTAAGGAGCAGGACTGTTCTAGCCTTTTAAAAATGATCTTATTGTTTAGAACAGTGCCTCTCACATAAAGCTCAATCCATGCTTTTTGGTTGATTAATATGACTTAGTGGATGGAAATGTTTTGCCTGAGTATAATTTCATGCCAGAAATAGAGATTTAGGGTTTCTAAATTTCTTTTTTAAAGACCAACATTTTTAATTAGTTAATATGTTAATAATTAGTTAATATATATAATATAGTTAATAATTAGAAATTTGCATGTAAGTAATGCGCAATTAATATTTGCTAGAGTTATTTTATTTACAGCCTGCAGATAAACTTAGAAAAGCAAGTTTTAACAGTTTACAGAAAATAGAATCTTCTTGTGTCTGTTTACTGTTTAACAGAAGTCAAAGAACAATCTGCAGAAGAGGATGGTGAAACAGAAGTGGACATCAACAAGCAGCTAACACCAGCTCTCCAGCGCTCAGTATCTGAGGAATCCACCAGCTCTACTGTTTCTGTTGGAGTAGAAGCTAAAATCAGGTTAGAGGGAGAATAAATGCAGTAGGACTAGATAACACAATTGTGTTTGGGGGAAAGTTACTGATTTGTATAGCAGGAAGTGTAATTTTGGGAGCATCATTGGAGGAGAAAGTATAGATGATTTGAAACCATATTACAAACTGAGAGCTGCTAAATTTGGAGAAGGCAGGTTAAAGGCTGTGTTAGAGAACTGAAGACTGGACAGCTTTGGCAAAATACAGGCATTGCTTGCTGGTTGTTAAGGAGGAAAACATGTTTTTTAGGCATTGCTTTTAATTAGCAGAACAATTATTAAGACAGTGTTTAGTTAAATTTGTTACTTTTAGTTTGTAAGCTTAAAAAGTTTCTCTTTAATAAAAGTTGATTTTTAGAAATAATATTTTTGAAGATGAGATCATAGATTTACAACTGAAAAGAATTTTACTGGTCCTTTTGTCCAAATAAGGACTTTGAAGTTGTGATTTGGTCTGCATAGTAAGTGGAGGTGTGGTACAGTTTCGGCTTAATATGTAAATAACTTAACAAACTTAACTGCTAAAATGAAATGGATTACTTTCTATCACTCTTAGTATTCAGACAGAATGGTTAATTATAGATCAAGCACACTGTATAAGGAATTCAGGTATTGGTTAGAAGCTTGGAGTAATTAAACTCTAAAGACTTTAAGGTTCATGATTCTTTGTCTTTCCTTGCAATATTCTCATAAGTACAGTGCTTGACCTATTGGAGAATAAATACTTATTGATAGGAAAGTTCGATGTGTTTATCATCAGGTCTCAGTTATAATTTAATTTGGTTTCTCCCATTTTCTAGTTTGCTGCTTGTTGTTCAAATTTAGACTTAGTTCTTTGGCTCCTTAGAAATGAATATGTATTATTCATTATATTAATATGATGAAACTCTAATTGTACTTAATTCACAGATTTTTGTTACCTTGCCAATTATAGGAACAATGTGTCTGCTTCGTTTGCCTCTTACTGTATTTCATGGATAAGTTTTCTCTTTAGTAACCATGTGAGAGTAACATTTAGCTTTTTAATATCAGTATTGTATTACTTGAAAAATTAAAGAAATTGTTTTGAACAATACCGCAGATGGGAAAGTCAGAAGATTTTAATGTAGATAATTGTCTACTCTAGCTTTCATTTAATCTAATCTTTCACACCAAAATATATAAACATGAGTTCATAGTAGTTTTTAGCCTTTCCTTTATTAAGTATACTTGTCCCATCTTTTCTCCCCTTTCCCCCCTAAAATATTAGGACAGTGCTGTTCCTCATGCTTCTAGTGTTTATGTAGATATTAATAATGTAAGATAGTTTGTACGAATTAAGCTGCATTCTTTCAATAAGGACTTTGTTGCCCCCAAGCCGTGTGATTACCTGTCCTTAAACAGTTTAAATTCGGTTCTATCAGGAGAGAAATATTTAAATATTTATAATGTCATATTGGTGTTAAAGATTGGTTGGGAAAAGGCTTCATATTGAACAACATGCTTTAGTGTAGTCTTAAAGGAAACTTGGATAGCAAAATGTTAGAGGATGTAGAAGAGTGCACTTTTTTACATGAAGAAAAGCCAGTATATCCACTTTGGTAATGGTGGTGGAGTCATGTAGGAAGAGCAGTAGGAAAGGTAGATTGAAGGTACTAGAGAATATATGAAAAGGATGATTAAACTTAAAAGTTGGAAAGGTAGATTGGGGCCAGGATGGTAAAGGGCTTTAAATGCAAAGCAGAAGAATTTATATTTGACCCTAAATTTAATTGAAATTAAATTAAATTTAACTTAACCACAGTTAATGGTCATGATATAGATGATAATAGTTTTTGCATAGTACTCTAAGGTTTTCCAAACACTTGAAATAGAAGTCATGATATACCCAACAATCCTAGGTGGCTCATAGATACTGTTATAATCCATATTTTACAAATGAAGAAAGCTGAAGGAGAAAGAGGTTAAGTGGGAAGGGAAGAAACATTTTTAAAGCTCTCTTTCCATGTGCCAGGCACTATACCGAGCACTTTGCAAATATTATCTCATTTGGTCTTTATAACATTCTTATGAGGTGTATACTGTTATTCCCTTTTTATAATTTGAGGTAGCTGAGGCCCATAAAAGTTCAGTGATTTGCCCAAGATTCCACATTGTGTCTGAAGCTGGTTTTGAACTAATTTCCTCCTGAGTCCAGCCCTCTATTCTTCAGGTCACCTAGTTGCCTTATGATGTAGAAAAGATTAATAAGGAAGAGTGAATTCAGCGAGGGGAAACAAAGAGGAGAACTGAAAGAGAACAGTTTCATAAAATCCAGAGGGAAGGCCATATATTTCGGAAATAAGAATAGTCCATGTCAAAGTCTATGGAAAAGTCAAGGAATAGGAGTATTGAGAAAAGTCCATCAGATGTGGCAATTAAGAAACAATTTGTAACTTTGGAAAGAACAGTTGAAGTTGAGTGATTAGGTTAGCCACATTGCAGAAGACTGAGAAGTGTAAAAGGCATAGTGAGTATAGATAGCTTTTTCTAGGAGTTGGCCTGAGAAAGAAGGAGAAAGAGTGATAGCTTGAGGGTATGGGAGTCCTCCTGGGGTGTTCTCTATCCTCAACCCCACTGAATTATTAATAGGTTATTTGGAAGAAATAGATGGATTGGGAAAGGTTAAAGATAAGTTAAAGATGGAGATGGATAACATTCTGGAGATAAGATGATATATAAGTAAGGGTTGACCCTGAACATAAAGACTCCCCCATCTTTTCATCAGAGACTTCACTTCCAGTAAATGAGGGAAAAATGGTTCTTATTGAAGGATTGTAAGATGCGTAGAAGAGAAAAATGTTCGCATACATTCAGGGTGATGCTCTAGTTCTCTTTTTTACAATTTTGTTGAAATTTCCCATTAAACATATATTATTATAGAATTTCATTTGTTTTTATTTTTTTTAATTAACATGGGACAAGTAAGCATTAACGGTGTAGAGACTGGTTGGACCTGTTATGATGCCCTCTGCTCAGCATGGTAGATACATTCTTCCTGAAAGGAATCGGAATTGTTCTCTGGATGTTTTAACATTATCTTAGAGGTTACATTTTAATGCATCAAATGAACCTTCCATTGGAGTTTTACTGTTGAGACAGAAAAAATACTAGTGAATACTTTGTGCTTGATACTTTTAAAGTGTTTGACAAGCTTTGAAAGACCTTTTTGATTCTGTGAAAATAATAGTGCTGTGTATATTTTTCCAGTATATATGTTATGGATGCCTTTATTAAAATGTTGATGTTTTAAATTAGAAGTTAATTTACTTAAGTAAACTATTTTTGGATGGCATAGTGCAAAGGAGAGTGGGGTAGGATAGACAGTGGAGGAAAATACCAATAGAGGATGGGAATAGGGAGAATGATGGAGGCAGGGAAGGGAGAGGCACCACTATTTTAGATTTAGAGAATATTTGGGGATTTGTATTGTTGGGTTGTCTCCATTACAGATGAAGGAACCGAATGTTGGAGAGATTAATTAGCTTACTGAAAGTCACTTAAGTAGGAAAGAGGGGGAATTACATTTGAGCCAATGATGCAGATTTTTGTCAACGATGTTTATACTTCACCATACTGCTTCTTAGCGAAAACACTCAATGCTTGGAAGTATTACTTTCAGGAATAAGTAACTTTCCCAGTGGAACCCAACTCATGGAAACAGGTGCTAGACAGCTACTTAAAGTCTTTCAGCAACACAAGACTACAATTTCAGAAGTTTTCTTGTGAACTGAATTATTTTTCAGCAGATGATCTGTGTGGCGCTTGTCTAATATCTATAAAAACTATTACACACACATAGGGTTCTCATGGGGTTCTTGAAAACACAGTTTTATCTAGTCTATATCATTCACTGAAAATACTGAGATAAAACCACTACTCTTCTTTTGTCCCTGCTCTCTTTCCTCTCCACACTGTCCCCTCTAACTCTTGTCTCATTTTTTATTAGTGAACAACTGTGCGCTTTTTGTTACTGTGGTGAGAGAAGCTCATTAGGACAAGGAGAATTAAAACAGTTCAGTCCAGCACCAGAATTTATCAAGCCCTGGAAAAAGCAACCTCTGCACAAGAAGGATGTCAGTGACAACAGCGATGGAACCAGTGAAAAAATACAAAACTTGGTGCCACGTAAACAAAGAGGACAGAGAAAGTAAGTTACTTTTTGGGCAAATTTTGTTGATGACATTTTTCCACCACTTGTTTTTGTGCATCTGTGTTTGTCTCTGTGTGCACATAAATAAAAACACAAATGTGTTGCATGTTAATATGTATTTCCTCTTGTTTGACCATTTTAGCCTTTTTGAGAATAGGTTTTTTGTTTGTTTTACATCTCTTTTAGTGCTTGTTTACATTATGAGCACAAACATAGCCAAACACCATATGATTATAACCTAAGTGAAATGTAAAGGGTATTAAATTAACTGAGTGGGTAGAGACCCAGTCAAAGTGAAATTGTAAGTGGTAAGGATGTAAGAAATTATTGTAAGCCTCTTCTCACCCCACATTACCCCCTCTGATTTTGTATTATACTTGTAACTAGGATTAGATGATTATTACACAGTAGCCAGAGAACTGCAACCTTTTTGTTGATTCTACAATGTTGTGTTCCTTTTTCCTTTATATATTTGCTATAGATGTCCTTATTAAAATGTTAATGGAAGTTTTAAAGTAGAAGTTCATTTGCTTATGAGAAACTTTTAAAAAAAATTTCAGAATGCAGGTGTTTATGTTCACTGAAATATATGAATTTAATTTTATTCTGTTTGTTTTTTTTTCACAACAAAATCATGGTTCACAATAAAATCATCCTATTTTTGCTATGTAGATTCCATTGAATTAACCTGAGTGATTAAAGTTTCTGTAGCCTATGGAACAGCTCAAAATTAATATTTAGCTTAGAACAACTAACCACTTCTTTGTGGATGATGATCTGAACACCACTAAGTGTCATCCTGAGTTGTTTTGTCATTATCCAACTGGTTCCTAGCTGTGAGAACCATGAAGAAGTGAAGAACTAAATGAAACAATAACAAAGACTTTTTGAATGATTTTAGGAGTATCCAATAAGGATGTAGGGAATCTTTATAGAAAGAACACAAAAGATGATAGGTTGTGTGGGCATAATTGTGCAAGCCCCCCCAACCACCTCTCCCTCAACCCCTCTGTATAGTTGCTGCCTTTGATTAGGTTGTAATCTCTCTAAATTCCAGTCTTTATTCTGAAATAAATAAAGTGATAGTACTAGATGTTTCCTGTATCTTTGAATACTCTTGAATACTTGAATACTCTTGAATACTCAGTGTATTAGCTTGAAGTCTGTAGAGATCGTTAAATTGTCATTGTATTATTGTGAAAGCTGTAGTGATTAAAAAAAGATTTTATTACATTTTTATTTGCAATACTGTCTATAAAAATTGGTCTAGTCAATCTGGTCATCTAGTCAACCTGTAAAAATAAGTTACATCCATTCCTTTTTTGTGAATCCTATAGAAATAAAGTTTTATTTCCTCATTCCCTAGCCTTATTTTTATTATTTTTGCTTTTTGACAAAGTAGCATTTTACTATTGATAGTAGCATTTATATATCTGCCTTTTAAGACATATATTTATAGGTGTAAGAAATTATTCAGTCTATCCCGGATGGGGTAGTTTATTTATAAATACTAATTCATCTACTGAGTAAGGATAACTCTGCTTCATTCTAGAGTTGTTTAGTTCCCAGGTTAAAAGCCACTGGTATGTATCAGAAAGGTTCTTGGGGTGGGATACAGAGGCACTACTAAGCCTCATTTTAATTAATCAGCAAATACTAAGCATCTTCTGGGTGTCAGACTCTGTGCTTGGTGCTTTTCATAGCAGATACTTTTCAGCTAAGAACTCAATAAATTTCCCTTATTGAAGTAAATAAGTCACAGAAGTAAAATCATAAAGGATGTATTCCTGAAAGGAGACTTCAGAGATCATTTCCTCCATCCTTCATTAACAGATGAAGTTCAGAGTAGGAAAACTGGTCAGGTTGGGATCAGGTTATAACCTTGCTCAAGGTCACTCACTAACTGATAGGTTTCAGATTTTTTTGCCTAGGTCCTTAAATTGTAAATCCAGAATTCTTTCTGCTTTTACAAGAATAGTTACTGATCTAATTTTTGTTTTTTTTAAACATTTATTTTTACTTTTCAATATTCAGTTTTAAGTTTTTGAGTTTCAAATTTTCTCCCCCACCTTCCCTAAGACGACATGCAATCTGATATAGTCTATACATGTGCAGTCACATTAAACATATTTCCTCATTAGTCATGTTATAAAGAAGAATTAGAACCAAAGGGAAAAACCTACAAGAAAGAACCAAAAAACAAAAACAGAAAAAATAGTAAGCTTTGATCTGCATTCAGACTCCATAGTTCTTTCTGTGGATATGGACAGCATTTTCCATCGTGAGTCTTTTGGAATTGTCTGAGATCAGTGCATTGCTGAGAAGAGCTAAGTCTATCAAAGTTGCTATTGTAGTATTGATTCATCATTTTTCCTGTTTGTTTCTCATCCATGAAGTAGTACCTGACATTTTTAGGGTGAGTCTATACAAAAAATTTAGTTTGAAAATAAGAAAGTTGGCAAGTGTTTCCCTGACGAAAAGATGAGAAAAGGAGTGTGAAACATTCCATATGTTATCACTCTTTGTTAATAATATGTTTCACTGAACTTATCACTTTCCCTCCCCCCTCCCCCTTTTTTAAGAGTAAGGATTCTTTATTATGAGGAAAGAGAAATAGTGAGAAAATAAAAATTGGAATGCAAAGATTGAAATGCATCAAGAATTAGTTACTTTATGATTTTTGTGGGCCTTTGTAGCAATAAATGGTTGGCTTGCAGAAAATTAATTTACTTTTATTGAAAGTGTCATAATGATGTTTTTTCTTTAGTCAGATCCAGTATTTTTAAAATGATCTTTAATATGATTACACATAAAGATATTTTTTTAGCATTTTTTTTCTCTTTAAAAAAAAATTAGATCTGGGTGGGGAAGACCTATAGGGTTGCTGGTCAAAACAGAAGGAGGCAAAGAGGATCATGAGTTGCCCAGGTTCACATAGCTAGTAAGTGTCTCATGTTACTTTTGAACTCAGGAAGAGCAGGCTTCCTGACTACAGGTCTGGTGCTCTATCCGCTGCACCACCTAAGGGTAACATAGCTTTCTATCTTTCTCCCTCCCCTCTTCTCCTTTTCCTTCCTCTCGTCCCATTCTCCCTTCCCCCTTCCCTCCTTTCTTTCCCCTTTTCCTTTCCTTTTCTAGATATTGTATGGCCAGGCCACCTTGCTTTACATTTTTTTCCCCATTAATTCCCTTGATATTCTTGAACTTTTGTTTTTCTAGGTGATTTTTATTTTTTTCTAGCTCAGTAAAATTATTTGATAGTTTGGTATAGTACTGAATAAGTAATTTAATTTAGTACAGTTGTAATTTTTTCATATTTGCTTTGCCTACCCAAGAATAATTGATATTTTTCCCAGATCTAGCATTAATATCATAATTACCTTCTTAACTTTTGATTTCTAATAAAGCAGTGAAATGATTGGGAAAGGAGAACATGCTGTTTGAAAAAATTGTTACTTTTCATAGGCAGAAGCTTAACACATTTAATAAGATGTAATAAGGTACAAAATAAGATTTTTACAAATTGGAATTTTTAATGTTTCTGACTCGGATATTTGAACCTGGTTGGCTTGTTTTTATGAAAAAGTATTTGACTTGATGTTAATGTGATTTAATGACTTGCTATGATAGTGAATTTCTTCTCCATGTTGAGGGTAGAGGATTTGTTATCACACTAAAGGGGATGCTATGTTGTTTCCAGCAGCCAAGATATAATATTAAATGCTATTATTTTCATTGTATTTTAAAAATATTTTCACCAAGTATGTGAATTTTTTTGGTTGCGATATCCTAACCTTTATTCTATACTTTGTTTAGCATTGCCATTTTTTTCTAAATGTCTAATTTTCTGAAAATGACTATTACCATTACGATCTGTTAAACTTTTAGGAGGAACTTCTAAGAAAGTTATAGTTGACTCCTTTTAGAATCTTTAGTTTTATTGTTGTTGGATTTTTCTGTCTTGCAGATCAGTAATAATTCTATTAAATAAATTTGCACTTTTTATTTTAGTCATTGTCATCACTCAAAATTTTTTTTCTGATTGTGATGTTTTGTGAGCATGCCTGACTACATGATGTATTCACTACTAATAAGAAATAATGTAAGTTTTAAACTAGAAGGAAAAGATTTGAGTCTCCAAGGTTTTTGGAAATCATATTTATTATAGGTTTGTATAAAAATTATTCTTATGTCTTAGTTTTGTGGTACCATGTTAAGCAACAAATCTATATATTTGGGGAGTTATAGGGGGAGTTATATGGGGAAGCCAGTTATGTGGTACAGGGTGTAGAAGACTGGGCCTGAAGTCAGCAAGACAGTTACTGCCTCAGAAGATGTGTGTTTGTTGGCAAATCTCTTTTACTTTTTAATCCCTCAGTTTCCTTAGCTGTAAGTAGCAGCTCATAGTACCTTCCTCAGAGCGCTGCTGTGAGGACCAAATGAGATATTTGTGAAGGTATTAGAATAGCGACCACTCTTATTAGGCACTATGTAAGTAGATGCTAGCTATTGTTATTACCATCATTTTCACTTTATATTGCCCTTTACTTTCATAGAGAGCGATCTCCTCGACAGAGTATAACATCATATGTAAGTGTAAGCACCCAAACTGCTTCAGATGATCAGACTGGTAAATTGTGGGACGAACTCAGTTTGGTTGGCCTTCCAGATGACATAGATTTCCAAGCCTTATTTGAGTCTACGGGTAAGAATGTTTAGATTTGCTCTACTATACATGTCAAATTTCAGTGCAGAAATAATCTCATAGTATCATAAAAAGTATAAGTGAATGAATTCCAAGTGACATCAAGAAACTATGATTTGGCCATGTACAAAATAATTCATCTTTAACCATGCTCAATTCAGTAAGCCATGTATTCGGTTAATTTAATTACTTTCTCATTGTTAAGATCTAAAAGTCTTATTTTATAGTTTATTTGACATTAATAATGGTTCTTAATAGCATGTGGCACATTGTTCTCCCCGATTGTAGCAGTATAGCTTTAATATTACTTCTAAGTTAGCTCTACTAATATTCCTAAGTAACTTAGTACATTTTTTCAGTATGGCTTATGGGTAAGAATTGTCATTCTTCCTGTCCTTTTTAGTCTCACACTTGGAAAATTTACCAATTCAGTGAAGTTGAAAGTTGCTTAACTGAAATATTTTAAGTTCTGGTCTGTTTAGTTCTTACATTGTATACTTCAAATGTATCGATGAATTTTAGCATGGTTTATTAAAAGATCAGGATCTGATAAAGACAGTAACTTGGGGAAAACTTTAAAATTATGTTTTATCATTTTGTTAGGGGGTTTTGTAGAAGTTAATCAAATAGGTAGAAAGCATACTTGCACACATAGTGGCATGTGAAACTTGAATTTAATTTTGAGGAAATGTGAGATTGCTCTAAGTTAACATTGCAGTTTGTTTTTATTCAAATAACTATGTGTGAATTTTCACACCGTAAGGCATGAATTATTTAGAGCTCAGTTTGTAACCTTGGCTATCAGCTAAAATCTAGCTAAAAGTTTTACATGGCAGTTAAACTCTCTGTGAAAGCAAAAGTATATGTAACAAATTTATCCAGTATAACATGTACCTTAAGTTTTTCTCTCATACCTCTGCAGCCTTTTGACTCTTACTTCAGATAGAATTGTAACAAACTCTACTATTTTTATTGTTCCCATTCTGTAGTGGATTAGAAGCATAAAATTGCATATTGGTTAGGTCAGGTGATTCTAGAGAGCAATATTGGTAAGTAAGAGGTAACAGCAACAGAATATAAATTACTCCAATAACTGATAACACAGTGTAGTGATTTGGGGCTTTTTAATGTAAAAGTAGACAGCACTGTATGCCTTTCTTCCAGGGGCCATTGCTATATTGTATCATGATGCAGTAATCTGCCTTCATATTGATGACCCATTTGCAAGAAGTTGGTTTAGGCTTTTTGGCTTTTACTGAGTACATGGGGGTATATGTGTGTGTTTTTATGTTTAAAGTATGAAATACCCTTTAATTAGTTGATTTTTACTCAACCAGAATGCTTATTTGTTGTTTGAGTGCTTGAAACCAAATTGATGTGATATCAGTAGAGTATGAAGTCTTTACTTTTTTATTTGCTAAATTTTGAAGAGAAATACTTATAAAATTATAGAATTTTATTTCTTTATAATATTTCAGGTCAGTTTTGGGCTCATCACCGTTGTGCAGAATGGTCTCTGGGAGTATGCCAGGCTGAAGAACAGGCATTAATGAACGTGGACAAAGCTGTTGTCTCAGGGAGCACAGAAGTAAGTTGATAAAGCAATTACTTATTATCAAAAATATTTTTGTTGTTATATTTAATTGTGACCATGCAATATATTATTCTCATTGTATTGATAAATTTTCTATTCTGCGTGTAATTTTTTTCATAATTACATTAGGTATAATAAAATTTGTATGATGATCTTTAAAAAAAGGCGTACTAATTACAAATTGTGAGCAGTGAATTGTTTATTCATCCTATTCCATTTAATCTATTAAGGTGTACAGTAAATTAAAGTTGGAAGCAAATATGAATTAAATTCCTTTTATGTGAAAGCTCATCATATGCTGATACATATGGTTATTTTTCCAATGAAAATGAAACAGTGGGCAGTTAAGATAAGGAAGATAAAATTTGGCCCTGGTTAGTACTTCTTAAAAAATGGATTCCTGTGTTTCTTTCAGCAAGTTGACAGTTCGATTTTTTCCTTCTGGTATCATGCCAAGATAATATCATTTTATACAATCTACGTTTGTGTAAAAGCTTTTACTGTAATTTTCAAGTACTTTCAAAATCAATACAAGAGTAGATGAAATAATTGTTTCAGATTTATGAAGCCAACAGCTTCTTTGCATTGAACATGTTTTTGCTCCTAACTGGCTATTTTTTGCAAATGAAAAAAAGATTATCAAGGGAAAATTTAAAATGCACATGTTATGTCTGTTGCTAAAATGAATAAAGGTAAAAATTTCGTATGTGTTCATGAGAATATGTAAGCTTTAGAGTGAGCTATTCAAGTAGTTAATAACAAAACATTTGTTTTACTTGAAATTTAGAAATAGTTATGATTTATTTTGCATTTGTTAACTTTGACTTACAATGAAAAAAAAATACTTTGAATTTGCAGTGTTGGCATATGTTAAGTGTAGAACAGAATAAAAGCCAATAATCAAAATATTCAGTCTTCTCTTGTATTGCAATTGAATGAATGAAGGGATTATGATATTTATAGGTGAGATAATCTGGAACAAACTAGAGTATCAAGAGTACTTTTAAAGCTAGTCATCCTCTTGTTTCAGAAAAGGAACCAGGACATTAGTGTGAGATAAAAGTTATTTAGGAGAGGAAGTCAAGGAAGTGGTAGAGAATCCAGAAAATGTAGCAGAAACATAATGATAAAAATTTCCTTGCCCATACTCAATCTCAATTCTGGTTATTTGGCTTCTTCCTACCTTAAGGATACTATTGACTGAGACCTACAGTTTTAGGTAGAAATCTTTCTCTTTTTAGACTCTGACCTGATTCAGGGAGCCAGAGACCTATGCTTCCTTTTGATATTTATTGAAGTGTGGTCATCTCTTAATTCTGTATATCCAGCCTTAGTCTCTTTTGAGCTCCTGTCCTTCATCATTAGTTGTATATATATTGCTCATTTCAAACAGGATGTCTTGTAGGCATCTTAAATTCAGCGTATCCAAAACAAGTGTCATTATCTTCTCTTGACACCCAAAGTTGATCTGAACTTTTCTGGTTTTCTTGAAAACATCATTGTTTTTCCTGGTTTGCAGCCTCAGGTTCATCTTTGGTTCCTCATTATTCCTGAACCCTATTCTCTATCCCTCTTCAGGAATCAAATAATTTACCAGGTGTCCACTCTTGAATCATTCTCCTTTCTAACAGTGTGTTTAACATAGTTCAGCTCCTCACTGAACTGCAAATTCCTTTAAGCGGGTCTTTCTAGATCAAGTCTCTCCATTGTCCATTCCATTTTCCACACAGCTGCCATTGTGATTTTTTTTTTTTAAGAGATTTGACTTTGTTGATTCTCTACTAATATACTCATGACTGCATTACTTTTAGAATTTAAAAAATAATCTGTTGGGCAGTTAAAGATCTTTACATTCTGACTGTGATGGTCTTCTCAACTTTGATATATATTGTTTCCTTTCACAAAAGCCAAAATGACTTCTTTTTTTTTTTTCTCCTCACACAAGACAGTTAATCTTCTATCTATTCCTTTATTGTCACTGTCCTTGGAATGTACTCTACCTTTTAAAATTCCTTGTTCTTTCAAGGCTCAGGTTTATTGCTTTCCTTTGCATGAAGAGGACTTTTCTTACTCTCTAATTCAGAAATTACCTTGTATTTACTCTCTTCTTATATGTGTGCATGATCATATCCTCTGATAGAAAATAAACTTCTGAAGGGCAGTATATCCAGCAAATAGGTGTCTGTTAGGTACATAGTAGATGTTTAGGGGCAGCTAGGTGGTGCAGTGGGTAGAGCACCAGTGCAGAAGTCAGCAGAACCTGAGTTCAAATCTCACCTGAGACACTTGACACTCACTTGCTGTGTGAACTTGGGCAAGTCAGTTAACCCCAGTTGCCTCATCCTGAGTCATTTCCAGTCATCATGATGAATATCTGGTCACTGGATTCAGATGGCTCTGTTGGAGAAGTGAGGCTGATGGCCTGCACAGCCCTCCCTCACTCAAAAACAAAATCAAGTTCAAGTCATGTCATTATTTCTCTGATGGCATGGTCTTCTTCGGCAACGAAGGACGAACGCATACATAGTAGATTTTTTTTATGGACTGATTTTTGACTGTGTGTGTGTGTGTGTGTGTGTGTGTGTGCTTAGTATGTTATTTTTTAAAAATTCAATTTTGTTTTATTTTTAGCTCCCAGTTCTCTGCCTACTGTTTTCCCTTTCCAAAGAAAAAAACTAGATCCATTATAGCTTTGTATAGTCAAAATTAGTTAGCATTAACATTGAACAGAAAATTTTGTAATGGTGTTGAGAGAACATAATTTGACTTTAAATATATCTATTGGCAGGACTCTGTTTTTTTTCCTACAATATTATTACCTAGCAGCAGAATCATTAGTAATTCTGTAACTGTACCTCTCTCCTCCCCATTGCCTGCAAAAAGAGGGAAAATTAAGGGATATGGAAGTATGTGGGGTGATATGATGCAGTTAAGGCTGTCTTAGTTATTGGTGCTTACATTGTGTTTAAAGTTGCAAAGTGTCTCATATATACAAGGCTCAGTGAAAAGCTAAGTAGAAGGCTGTTGTAGTTTATGAAAGATGTTTTTATTTGGGAGGGTTAGTCTAATTTCATTACTATTAGGTAAGTTTCTGTAAAGTTGCTACTTATTTGTGATCTTTGGGTTATTATGGCAGAGTTTATTCCTATACTTTGTTGTCTAGCCAAACTTTTTCTGTTTCTTACACGTGACTTTGAGTAATAGGTCTCTACCTTGATATTGGTCATCTCCCATGTAAGATAGATTTTATATATATAATTTCCTTCTCACTTTACTTTATAATATACCTCATTACCTTCCATATGAAGTCTTTCTTGATATCTTTATTTTGAAGTACCTTATATTGGACTCTTTTTTTCTATGCAATTACATAAATCTGTGTTCTTCCCTCTGCTAGACTATAAGATCCTTGAGAGAAGTTACTACCTGGCATGTAGTAGATTCTTAATTTATTAAGCTTACTGATTATTATTTTAATATTAACTTGAACTCTATCACTATATAAATCAGGCTTTCCTTCTCTTTAAGGAATAATATAGATACAGAATAAATGTGTTCTTGAATTTGGAATTAATACATTGGAATTAATGCAACAGCTGCCTTTGTGTACTGATTTTTCCTTTTTTTGGAGACATTTTCATCATGGGGGATAAGAAGGTTGCATGGGCTTTCATGGGCTCTTGAATAGATGATTTAATAATTGTTTAAATTCATTGTTGTGCCCTCAACTGGCAGAGAAATAAAATACAGTTGTTATTTTTAATAATTGCTTCATTTTTGGCTATTCACTGGCTTAACTACTATTCTGTAGTGAGAGATTATGTTCTCAAACTTTTCTCAAGTGTTGGGAAGAGCGACACTTGCCATTTGAGCCAGGTGTAAAAGTAGAGTAATGATGCTTTAGTGAAGGAGTAGATAACATCTTTTTCCTTGTTACCCTTATAAGTTGGTCAAAAAGTCTTGAAACTAAAAGAGAGTTAGAAGGGACAAGATTACCTGTTTTTACTCACCAAGCTTTAGCTATAGCATGATGACTAGTCATCTTATAGGAGAAATAACAGTAGACTCCTCAGCAATCTATAGGAGACAAAAAAGTATTAGAAGGGATAGGGTTTTGAAATACCTGATCTCAGATATTCTGTATTAAAAGGAACAAAATATAGGTATATAGAAACAAGTAAGGCAAACCAGCAGCTTCTAATATGCAGAGTTAAGATGATCCTCATAAGCATTTCTGATACTTGATAAAAAAAGATCCAGGAATGGAGTCAGGACTTCTGAAGAGGTATTGTTCTTAAAATTTGTGATTTGGTGAGAGTAAAGTAGGGTCATATTTTGACATATACCCTTTACTTTGGGCAAGCAGTTTTCCAAGTGTTGGAAGAGAGAATATAAGTGGGATCTTATTTATTAAGATCCTTTAGGGGAAATTAGTTCAGGAGGAATGTTTAATTCTTTTTTTTTTTTTTAAATAATTGAACAACTGTTTACTAAGCACTCACTAAGTTCCAATCACTGTGCTAAGGAAGATAACCCTTGACCTCATGATGATTATATCAAAAAAAATATTTTTAGCAGCCCTTGATTTTTTCTCCAGTTATGTTTCAAGACAATTTTTGCATTCAATTTTTATAAGTTTTTTGTTCCTAATTTTTCTCCCTCTCCTGTTCCTAAAATTGTAAGCAATTTGATATAGGTTATATATTTATAATTCTGTAAGATATTTACATATTAGTCACAGTTGTGAAAGAAGAGACAGATCAAAAGGGAAAAAAACACAAGAAAACATAAAGTGAAAAAGTATGGTTCAATTTTTATTGAGTCCATAAGGATAGCATTTTTCATTGTGAATCCTTTGTACTTGTCTTAGATCATTGTGTTGCTGAGAAGAGTTAAGACATTCCAAGCTGATCTTCACACAGTATTGCTGATAACCAGATATGATGTTTTCTTGCTTTCGCTCATTTCACTCTGAATCAGTTCACATGAATCTTTCCAGGTTTTTCAGAAATCCGCCTGCTCATTATTTCTTATTACACAATAGGATTCTGTTGCCTTCAAATACCACATCTTTTTCAGGCATTCCCTCAATATCCAATATTTTGCCACCGTGGAAAGGGCTGCTGTAAATATTCTTGCACATGTCAGTCTTTTCTGTTCAATGATCTCTTTGGGATTGTTGTTTTGTTCATTCTTCATTGTGGAAGGCCATGACATCAGAGAAATGATGACATGATTTGCACTTGACTTTGTTTTGAGTGAGTGAGGGCTGTGTAAAGCCACCAGCCTCACTTTTTCTTCCTGAGAGGATATTCATCAGGATGACTGGAGATGGCCCAGGATGCAATGGGAGACATTGGCCTTTTCAGGCTGGCCTTTACAGGTACTTACTTAGAGGGAGGTAATGCCCATTGAGTGAATATGCCTCTTTAAGAAGTAGTCAAGGAATGGCCCCTTTAATGAGCAAAAGAAGTGATAACTAAATCAAGCTGGGAGAGAAAGAGCAACAGTTACCATTGATAGTCACTCTAAGCCAGGAGGGTCCAGAAAAGAGCCACTGAGTGGAGCTTGGGCAGGGACCTATTGTTGTCCATTCTTGGGGCTTCAGAGTGCTCTAGGTTTAAGATCTTGGGAAAGAAAAGAAAGAAAGAAGGAAGGAAGGAAATCTAGCTAGTAAGCCCCAAGTTAACTTGGCATCCTCTGGCCATCTAAATTTACCTTCCTTTTTAGAGGGAGGGAGGAGGAGGGGGAAACAGAAGGAAGAGGATGAGCTGAGTTACCCAGGTAGCTGCGTGCCAGTTCAGGCAGCTCAGTCTACTCACAGGTTGTGTTTGTCCTTCATTTTCAAAGAAGACCATGACATCAGAGAAATGATGATATGACTTGTACTTGACTTTGTTTTGAGTGATGAAGGGCTGTGCAGGTCACCAGCCTCACCTCCTTCTGAGTCATCTGGATCCAGTGACCAGATCACCAAGAGGTCTAACAAAGAAATGGAGACCCAATGCAAAGGACAGTCAGCAGGGGCTGGGGGCTAGTGGTATTACTGGTTCAAAAGATATGCACAGTTTGGTTGCCATTTGGGTGTAGTTCGCAGTTACTCTTCAGAATGGTTAGATTAGTTCACAACTCCACTAACAGTTCATTAGTGTCCCAATTTTCCTATGTCTTCCCTAGAATTTATCATTTTCATTTTTTGTCATATTAGGCAACCTGATAGGTGTAAGGTGGTACCTTAGAGTTGATTTAATTTGCATTTCTCTAGTCAAAGTGATTTAGAGCACGTATTCATATTCATATGACTATAGATAGGTTTGATTTCTTCATCTGAAAACTGCCTGTTCATTTTGACCTTTGACCATTTATCAATTAGGGAGCAGCTTGTATTCTTATAAATTAGACTCAGTTCTCTATATATTTGAGAAATGAAAACTAACAGAGAGACACTTACTATAAAGATTGTTTCCCAGATTTCTGCTTTCTTTTTATTTTTTCTTTTATTTTTTTTGTTTTATTTATTTATTTTTTTAATTTTCTACAATCACTACCATAAAACTTAGATTTTTTACCCCCCACACACCTGCCCCTCCCATCCCCCTCCCTCCCCAAGATGGCATACAATTCTATATAGGATCTACATATACTTTCCTATTGAATACATTTTCACTATAGTCATGCTGTGTAGATGAACTAAAATAAATGGAAGAAGTCATATAACAAATCAAAACATAATACACACATACACAAACAAACATACATGATCTGCTACATTCCGCGAATGAATTCCATAGTGTTTTCTCTGAGTGTGGAAGGCATTTTGCCTTAGAAAACCATTGGGAATTTTTTTTTTTTTTTTTAAGGTTCTTGCGTTATTGCGAAGTTCCAAGTCTACCAGAAAAAACTCTTACACACTGTGGTCGTTGCTGTGCACAAAGTTCTCCTAGTTCTGCTCCTTTTGCTCAGCATCAGATCATATAAGTCCTTCCAGGCCTCTCTGAAGTCTTCTTGTTCATCGTTTCTTATGGCGCAGTAGTACTCCATTACATTCATATACCATAATTTATTCAGCCATTCCCCAATTGATGGGCATCCCCTTGATTTCCAGTTTTTGGCAGCTACAGAGTGCTGCTATAAATATTTTTGTACATGTGGGACCCTTTCCCATTTCTATCATCTCTTTGGGATTCAGTCCTAGTAGCAATATTGCTGGGTCAAAGGGTATGCATATTTTTGTAGCCCTTTGGGCATAGTTCCAAATTGCTCTCCAGAATGGTTGGATGAGCTCACAGCTCCACCAACAATGAATTAGTGTTCCAACTCTCCCACATCCTCTCCAACATTTATCATTTTCTCTGCTTTCTTTTTAATCTTGGCGGCATTGGTTTTGTTTGTGGAAAAGGCTTTTAATTTGATATGATTTAATATTTAACATGTTTAAAATTTAATATGTTAAAAATTTAATATTTTCTTTTTTGTAATGCTCTCTATCTCTTGTTTGGTCATGAATGCTTCCATTTTCCATACATCTGACAGATAGACTATTCTTGTTATTCTAATTTGCTTATGGTGTTATCCTTTATGTATAAATTGTGTACCCATTTTGACCTTACTTTGGGATATGGTGTGAGATGTTGGTTGCTACACAGTTTGTGCCTTACTGTTTCCAGGTTTTCCTAGAAGATTTTGTCAAATAGTGAAATCTTATCCCAAAGACCAGAGGTCTTGGGGAGTTTATCAAACACTAGGTTACTATGGTCATTGACTTCTGTGTCTTGTGTACCTAGTCTCTTCCACTGATCCACCACTCTGTTTTTTAGCCAGTACTGGATAATTTTGGTGATTATTGCTTTACAATATAGTTTGAGATCTGGTACTGGTAAACCATCTTCCTTTGTTTTTTTTTCATTAGTTCCCTTGTTATTCTCAACCTTTTGTTCTTTGAGGTGAATTTTTTGTAATTTTCTAGCTCTATTAAATAATTTTTGGGGGTTTGTTTGATGTGGCACTGAATAAGCAAATTAATTTATGCAGAATTGTAATTTTTTTTTTTTTTTTATGTTGGCTGGGCCTACCCATGATCAATTGCATTTTTCCCAGTTGTTTAGATCTGACTTTATTTTTGTGAGAAGTGTTTTGTAATTGTACTCATATAGTTCTTTGGCTTGTCTTGGCAGGTAGACTCCCAGATATTTTATACTATTTACAATTATTTTAAGTGGCATTTCTCAATCTCTTGCTACTGGGTTTTGTTGGTAATATATGGAAATGCTGGTAATTTGTGGGTTTATTTTATTTCCTGCAACTTTGACAAATTTGTTAATTTTTTAAGTACTTTTTTAGTTGATTCTCTAAGAATACCCATTATATCATCTGCTCAGACTGATAGTTTCAATTCCTTGTTTATTCTAATTTCTTCCATTTCTTTTTCTTCTCTTATTGCTATAGCTAACATTTCTATTACTATTTTGAATAATAATGGTGATGGAATGGTTCTTTCTTAAGAATGAAATTGTCAAAATGAAAAGAAGAGTGATTCTGATCAGATGAAAAGGAAGTATAGAAGAGGAAGGAATATGAAAGTAGGTGCTTGGAAAATTTAGGACAATTAAAATTTTTTTCAAGATTCATGTAGGACTGAGGACAAATGGAAAAAAATAGCATACCTTTATAAGTATTGAGTTGGTAGTAGTAGTGTAAATGGAAAAAATGCTAAAGAAACTGAATGGTGTAATGCCTGTAATGAAGCTTAGCCCATGTGAAGAGACAAGAAAATGGATCTTTTTTTCTGTTGATTTAGCTTATTATGGGCATCCAACCCCACATGTGCTTTCAAGACTTGATTGAAATGCTGGTATGTTTTTATGAAAATGTGTGTGGGTGTGGGTGTGGTTATCTTTTGGATTTTGTTTTTTCTTTTTTCTTTAGTTTGCTCACTGGGTTCGGTTTGGTGGGAGTATTTTCAGAAGTGAAGATTTTATGTCTTTATAACATAATCATAACAGCTCACTTTATTGGCATACTTTGTAGCAAAGAAAATACAAATTCAGGCAACACCTATCAATTGGAAAATGACAAAAAAGATAGAGGATGAATATAATGGGCTGTTATTCCTCTCTAAGAAGGGATAGCAAAAGACTTTCATAAATTGATGCAGAGTAAAGTTTTCAGAACAATAGCAGTACCCATAATGAGGAGAATGTTAATCTTTATCTTTCATCAGCCCTGTCCTTGAGAGATTGAACAAGAAATAGGAATGGGGGACAGGGACGGACTTTGGTCTCCCCAGTTTTAATAATTGTTTATTAATATGAGAAAGATAATAATTTCTCTTTGGGGAGACATTCAAACTACTGTGTACACGTAAGCCGTATATGGGATCAGTTAGAGATGAGTGACAGAAAGCAGAAAGTTTTTTCTGGTTACTTGTATATGGAAGTTACGTCCTGTGAAATAATGGGACATAAAGTTACTTTAATCCTTGTTGATTGTATTGATATGAACAAACATAATTCTTCCAGTATAACTTGGGAGATTAGGATTAGGGAGAATTGGTTTCCTTTCTCAGTATATAATTATACATTAAATATGTCCAGTGATTATTTCCAAGGTATTATTTATTATTGCACAGTCCTTTGTAATTCCCTAACTTCCCAGTATTGCTGAAGCATATTGGGAATAGAGAAGTATATTATTATGTCTAGGCTGAGTTTTTAAAAAATCCTATTTTATTGGTGGTTTTTTGATTTTCATATCTCTGGTTTCTGAATATATTCTCCTTCCTTCTTCCACATCTAAGAAATTATTCCTTGAAAAAAATTTTTTTTGACAGAAGAAGAAAAAATAGTTCAACAAAACTAGCAAACACACTGGCCATATCTGACAGCATATGTAGTTGACAGTTTTGAGTTCACATCCGTGTTTCTCACCACTGCAATGAAGGTTCTTTACTTGACTGAGCTTAGTATAATTACCTCGTGTCCCTTTTCCATTGATTGCTTTTATATTTTATATTGTGGTTATCATATCTGCTGTTTTCTGGTTCCACTCTCTGTCAGCATACACGCACGCACGCGTGTGTGTGCATGCGCATGTCTTTTTGTAAAACAAATAGAAGTTTTCTCTCTTAGATTCTGGAGTGCACTTTAGCAGTGCAAATTGCAGCCTATCTGTATCTGCCCACCTTGAGCAATTTTGGCCTTTCATTATCTTAACCACCTTTCTAGAGGCAAGAATTTTTTCTCCTGTTGTACAGTTGAAGAAACTTAGGCTTGAAATTTATGGTTGAAAATTAAATATTAGAACCTGGATTCCATTCCAGATCTTTTCTCTCTAAACCATTGCTTTACACCCCAATTTTGCCAACTCTTAACAAAACCTTGACTGCAGTGATTGCTGCATCCATTCAGTCTTTTCTCTCTGCTGCTACCATAGTCCAGGCCCTAATTATCTTGTTAATGGTGTTAAAATCATGATTGTTAATAGTTGAAAATTCTTTGAGAGCTGGTATCTTTTGACTTCTTATTTATTGGGCAATGGCTTTTGGTTTTATCTGTTAATTATTTATGTCTTGTATAGCAAACCCTTATCAGAGAAATTTGATGAACAATTTTTTTTCCATTGCACCCTTTTCCTTCTTATTCCAGGTACATTAATGGTTTTTTTTTGCATGTAGAAGCTTTTCTCATCCATGTTTTCAGAGTTTTCACTTTTTCTTTTGTAATTTTTTCCTTGTCCAGTTTAGAATATATCTCTTACTCATAGCTATGAGAGGTGTATGATCTTTTTTGTAATATGATCGTGTATGCATTTAAAAGATGATAGAATATGGTGTAAAAGTGTTGATGCAATTTCTTCAGTGTTTCCCCATTTTCCTTGCATTTTTAATAGAATTATAATAAATATTTTTATGAATATTTATAAACACAAATACATTTTTATAAAATTTAATGTAGTTCTGTTCCAAGTAATTTGTTTCCCAAATTATTATTATACTAAATTACTGAGTCCTGTTGTTTTAGAATCTCCCTTGTCTAATCTAATTCCAAATTACTTTCCACAATGCTTGTAACATTTCACAGGTACAAGAATAATAGTATATTAGTGTGTTTTTTCATTACCTCTACAACATTGAATGTTTATCTTTTTATCTTTTTAACCAATACTAGATGTTTTTGATGAGTGCTTCTTTATAATGTAACTTAAGGTACGAAAGGGTTACTTGCTCTTCATTCTAACTTCTTTTCAATATTTCCCTTGACGTGTTCTAGATCTTTTATTTTTCTTAATGCATTTTTTTTGCTAATAAGTTCTTAGATATATTTGTTTGAAAATTTGATTGTTATAGAATCAAAAGTATAAATTAACTTTGGCAACATTATAGTTTAATTATATATGTCATATTGCATTTTATTAAATTGGCAGTACCCAGCAATGAACATTAAAAATTCCTCCAGCGATTTAATTTATTTCTTTAAGGAACATTTTGAATTTTAATCTGTACAAGTGTTTTGGCCATTTGAATCACATATAACATAACCCTTGATCTAAATTATTATTCCACTTGAATCCTTATTACAAGTGTACTGTTATTTTTAATTGTGTGCTGAATTTGTTTTAGTGATATTTTTAAAAGAATTATTTTTTTCCAGACCTCTAATTTTAATTGTTTGTCAAAGTTTTAAAAGGAGATTTCTCTTTTCCCTCACTTTCAGCGTTGTGCATTTTGTAAGCACCTTGGAGCCACTATCAAATGCTGTGAAGAAAAATGTACCCAGATGTACCATTACCCTTGTGCTGCTGGAGCAGGCACTTTTCAGGATATCAGTAATTTCTCCCTTCTTTGTCCAGAACACATTGACCAGGCTCCTGAAAGATGTAAGTATGTTATACATACACACACACGCACACACACACACACACATTGTGTGTGTGTATTTATGTGTGTATATATATATGTGTATATATATATGTGTGTGTGTATATATATATGTATATATATATACATATATATACACACACACATACATATTCATATATAGTGTGTACATATGCCTGCAAATTCATCATTGCGTTTACTTATGTAGGAAATACTTCAAATTGCCAACTCTAATTTTGCAGGTGGTATGAATTATGACTTAGTATTACCAGAACAATTTGTAACTGTATTGGCTTTTATTCTAGAAACAAATGTGGCATTAAGAGTTGTAGATTATTTTTTACTTGAAAAACATTAGGACTCCAGATATATTTACGCTGTATATATATTTTCAGAATAGTAACCACATATATTCTCAAAGGAATTAAGTGGAAGACTTATCTTTTGGTTGCAAATTGGAAGTAGAGCAAATTTCGGTTGTGTGCTCATTGAAGTAGTGAGAGATCATTTAGATTGTATGCTAAGATACAAAGTAGTTTCAACAGGTTTTTCAGCAGCTTATTTTTTGTTCAATAGTACCTTTAAAAGTAAAAATTTCTATTCTTGGCAATGATTCAGTTCTTATGTAAAGATCAAAATTACTGTCATAGTTACATTGTCATCATTTTCTAACTATTCTTTTTTCAATTTTGAGGTATTAACATTCTCTTATTTGTATCATTTCCAAGATTTATTATTCCATTCCCACTACAATCATAATTCCGACACATATGCTAACCTTTGTTTATATCATGTTTAGGATTACTAATCATTTGATTCCTTCTTTACAAAGCCTTTTAAATTCATTGGCTCTTAATGGTTTTATTGACCTACTTTGGAATTTTTGATTTCACCATCAGCATCTTTAAGTGATGCCTTTTCTATTACCATACCATTCTTATTTACCTGTTTTTATCATCATATCATCTATCATAAATAATAGTTTTAGATACTTTAATGTTACTTTTCCCAATCTAGACAAATTTAATGAAGAAGAAATAAGTTAACAATAGAGTATTTAAGAAAAATTATATATGATAGCGTTTCAGTCATTGGTGGATGACAATATTATGGAATATATTTTTTGGCTTTATGTGGCACCTTTTCCAAAATTGTCTATCATCTTGGTCTTAAATCTCTAACACGTTTTTAGAAAAGTAAAATTTTTAAGTATTTCACTTACTGACTAAAATCACAATAAAAAAATCAATAAATATTTAGAGAAGTTTCAGAGTGGTTCAAAAGGAATGTTCTAAAACCAAATAATTTTATTATACCAATATGATAACATACCAGTACTTACAGAACATTACCACTGCGGATCTTAGGGGAAAATGTATATGACCAATTATCATTAAAGATGAGGTAGAATTATTTAACTGAAAAAAAATTTACAAACAGTTCAAAAAATTCTAAAGCCAAAATTTGAAGTTCTGAAATCCAAAGAAGAGAGGCGAAATTCAAAACTAACCATAAAATTTCATCAAAAAATTAACCTTGCACTTCAAAAAGTAGGAGCTTGTTTTTTATAAAAAATTTATCTGTTAAATTTTTAGCTAAATGATTTTTACAAGAAGACACGAGAACTAATTGAAACTGCTCTAAAAATATAAACAACATTTTTAGTAGCTGCAGGCCAAAAATGAAGCCTTAAATGAAATCGTTACCTATTTAGCCCCAAAAGATTCGAAATAGGCTCAAGATAGTAGAAGGAACCTTACTTTACCCAGCACACTAGAGCTAGAAAATATACTGCTTGGAATTCTGATTTGGGAACCCAAGGAAAAATCACAATGATTGTAATTTTTTTTCCCATACAAGAAGCATTTCAGTTCTTAGAGACAGAAAGGGAGCTGAGACAGACAATCATAACAGTAAACATGTCAGAAAGTATCCCACATAGATCCCTGAACTAGCTGTTTATTCTGGAACTCGTGTCGTCTGGATGCTCTGTCACCTTTTCCCCAGTTTTAGGTTACAGGTTGTGGGTGAAAGAGGGATGATGATGAGCCAACATAGACCCTCATTGAGTACTGAGGAAGGGAGATGATCTGCAAATGTAGCTGGTGATAGGCTTTAGCTCAATATGTAAACCTGTAGTAGGATGGCCAGGGTAGGTTTCCTAGTTCAGTCCCCTTGAACCTCCAGAACATCCTAGTAGGTTGCCAGTGACTAAAGTCTGCTAGCCCATTATTGAAACAAAACCAGGAAGCATACAACATACTTGAATTTTGAACAGAAACTTGTAGAGATCAGATAAGGACTAGAAGGAAGATATCTCTATTCTTTTGAAAGTACTGAAAAGTTGGGGCAATTAGGTGGTGCAGTGGGTATGTTTTTTAAAAGAAACATGCTTAGAACCAAAGGATACACATAGAGTTAAAATTAATGACTGGAGCAGAATCTGTTGTCTCTATCTTGTTCAAAAGCAATATCAAAAATAGAGCTAATTAAAGAAAATAAACAAGTAAACTACATTTTCCTGAAAGGTACTAAAGTCACTTAATTCATTACTGAATAAATTTGCACCAAAAGGTATAGCATCTAAATTTCTATGGAATAAAGTTGTTACAAAGGGACATAAAATAATAAAACTGTAATAGTAGTAACCTTAGTTTACTACTTTCAGACCTAAATAAATCTAATCATTAAATAAAGAAAGAAATATGTTAAGTAGATGATGATTTTAGAAAAGTTTCCATTGTTCTGGAGAATTTTGGCTGTGCATGTATTTTTGAAAAAATATTCACTTTATATTAGAACATAGAAGACCTCAAAATGCATTAAAAATAGATATATTAGATACATCCTTTTCTGACCATGAAACAATAAAAATTGCATTCAATAATAGGCTTTTGAAGTATAGATTAAAAGCTAATTGGAAACCAAATAGCTTAATCCAAAAGAATGGATAGGTTCACTAAGAAATTGTAGAAATAATAGATAATTTCATTACAGATCATGACAGTAATAACTATAATTTTTTAATACTCTAACATTTATGGAATACAGTTAAAGCAGTAAAAGTAAAGCAGAAAATTTCTCTAAAATGTCTGTGGGATACACAACTAAAAAAACAACCTAGAAAATCAACAAGTTAATTTACCTAACCAATTAAACAACAAATATAAATCCTAAAGAGGAGATAATATAAAATCTTAAAGAGGAGATAAACTTCAAAGGAAAAACAAAATACCTGATTAAAAAAAACCATGAACTGGTTTTACTAGTAGCTCCCTCCCCCTATGTAAACTTTTAGCCAATTATATTTTTAAAAGCCCCACAAAATTACCAGTATCCAAATGAAGAATAAATAAAAGCCATTATTTGGACTTATTTTCCCAACTAAGGCCAATACTAAATGCCAGAAGTGTTTAAATATTATTGATGAATATTTACAAAACTATAAATTGCTCAGATTGCCATTTATAGGAAATAAGATATTTCAATTACTCTCTCTTGGTGGGATGGGTGGTGGTGGGAGGAATTGAACAAACTCCAAGTGAAAAATGAAACTCAGGACTACATGGATTTACAAGTCAATTTTGCTACAAATTTAAAGAATAATTAATTTCCGTAGTCTATATAACCTGTGGTGTGGTTGGTGGGGAGGAGAGGTAAAGGGAAAAGAGCCCTACAAAATCAATATCTCTCCTCTCCTGTTCCCTCCCCCCTCCCCCTTCCACTCCCCCCTTATCCTTTAGTGGAGTGGATTTGAAACGAGATAGAGAACTATAAGCTGATTTCTCTGCTTATATGTCAAGTATTAGGAGATGACAGCAACATATGAGAAAGATCATATACTGTGACAAGGTTAGGTTTGTATCAAGAATATAGGGACTGTTATATATAAAATAATCTGTAAGCTTAATTGACCAAAACACTAATAAATATGATGAATAATGTAATTATTTTAATATATGTAGAAAAATATCATAACACAGTATAGCACTTACTCCTTGTTAAAAAAAAATAACACAGCAGAAGATATAGAAGCAAATTTAAATTTCCTTAAAATATTAAGGATTATTTATCTAAAACCAAGAATCAGCATTATTTTTAATTGTGACAAGCTAGGATCCTTTCTGAGAAGACTAAAAGTTAAAACAGATGTCCAATATCACCATTACTATTTAATATTGTTCTTGAAATGATGCTATAGCAATGAAGAAAAGTAAATGAATAACAGTCATAGGAAAGGAAGAAACAAAAACTATTTTTTTAAGGAGATGATGTGGTGGTTTGCTCAGAGAATGTTAAAGAGTCAACTGAAAAACCACTTCTCCTACCCCTCTTCCCATTGCTCAAATGTGGGAATAAATTGTGTGTTATGTGAGTGTCTGAGAGAGAGAGTGTGAAATTTAAAAAAAATTGTTTCTTTGGGGGGAATTGGGAGAGAATTTGGCATTTGAAGATCCAAATAAACTTCCAAAATGGAAAAAATAAAACCATAGTAACAGAATTAGAAATAGGAATCTTATAAATATTCATAGGTGTATATCACATTTGAGTAATCCTGTGTCACTATGAGAAATACCATATTGTCATAAAGCCAACTTCCTTATTGTTATATTACAGCAAAAGAAGAAGCAAACTGTTCAGTGTGTGACAGTCCTGGAGACCTTGGAGATCAATTCTTTTGTACTACTTGTGGCCAGCATTACCATGGAATGTGCTTGGACATAGCAGTCACAGCGTTAAAAAGAGCTGGTTGGCAATGTCCTGACTGCAAAGTGTGCCAGAACTGCAAGTAAGTAGAAATTTTAACTAACTTACCATTGATTAGGTGCAAGAATTTCCTGTTGAATATGTTGAGAAGTCATGGAATGTCAAGGAGTTATTTTCCTCATTATAAGAAATTAAGCTTTATGGAAATGTGGATCACTAACAAAATGCCATTCTGCATGAGTAGATACATTTTTAAAGAGGAACATTTATCTTCAGTTTCATGGTTTGAAAAGTGATTGCAGTGCTTAAGGTCACATTGTAATAACATTTGAAACAAAATCAGTGTTACTTGTTCGGTTTGCTTTTCAGGCTAAGGGCTCTTCTTGACTTGGACATAATTTTCAATATGAGTAAACAGTAAAATTAGTGATAATTTTTGAGCAAGAATTTATTTTGTGATGATCCTAAATTATTACTTTAATAGAAAAAAAGTTAAAAGTTGATGTCAGAATTGGGGTAGAGAATCAATTGTGTTATTTTTCAAGAGAGTTAAGAGGAGGGGGGATATGGCTCACAGTAGGATTTATTCCGCAACTTAGTCTTAAAGAGCTATCCATTATACTGAGAGATTTAGTTACCTGCTCCAAGTCAGTATGTGTTAAAGGCAGAACTTGAACTAAGGACCACCTTTCTCTAAGGTTACTTATTTTTCTACTATGTCACATTTCCTTCTTATGCTACAAAACTTTTTATTTATGTTTTTAGGAAATCTGTTTCTAAATAGCATATAGTGAGAATATTTTACTATTTTTCCATGATTAGTTTCTCTTTCCCTAGCTGTTCCTGAAAATATCAGTTACTAAAGCACTCTTGAAGACAGTTTAACGAAACCATTCACCTGATAAATTACCAAGTACGCGAAAATTTTCCCTAGTTCTTTTTACTTGAGTAGTTGTAGGCTTACTGAATCTTATAAGAATGAATTTTGTTATTGTGAAATAGTATCCCTAAATCCTTAAAAAAAATTTTGATTTATATAATTTAAAATATTTATTGCTCTGAAAGTTTACTGATGACATGTTGTATATACAACATGACAGCTTTTTTTTCTGTTATGTGATTTCTAACAGATATATAAGAATTTAGACAGATATTTTTAAATGATTCTCTTGGATAACCTTGTTAGGTAATGACCTCTTCCCCCCCCCCCCCCCCCCCCTTTCCCTCTCCCCCCTCCCCATTTACAAAGGGCATTTCTCACAATGGTCCTTTGAAATATAGATTTCATTCAAGTTTAGTTATCTCTTCCTTTCTCTAGAAAAGTAGTGTGGTATAACATGTAGAGTACTTGACTTCAAATTAAGAAGACCTAAGCTTGAGTGCTGGTAGCATTCAAGCATAGCATAAGACCCTGGACAAATCCCTTTTATATCTAAGTCTTAGTTCAACCATTTATAAAATGCCTCTCTGTAAGGGTGCTAGTTTTAGAGTAGGTGCTTGATTTCATTGGAAGTTGGATACATTAATAAAATTACAGTTTGTACACAATCTCAACTTTTTTTGTGAGAATAACTGAGGACTGACAGCTGCACTTATATATAGATTGGGCCCCATCTTTGCTCCTTATTGTTGTATAGAGTTTCCTTTATCACTGAGAGGCTAAGTAGCTTGTCTAGGATCTTATAGCCAGTATTTTTTAGAGGCAAGACCATACTACACATTCTCAATGTTGGAATTAAATGAGTCCTTTACAAACTGTATCACTGCATTAGGGATTAGTAGGTACTCAGTTTGTTGAATTTAACCTGAAACACCTAGCAGCCTCATTAGAACGCATCGTATTAACTATACTATGTGACATCATGTGAGTAAGGGTGATTCTGTCTAGCTAATTTAATGTGGGTATCGATGGAGAACTTTTGATACATGAGCATAGAGAGAAGAAAGAAGTTAACTCTCCTCTTCATAGCCCTTCTTACATTCAAGCAGTGACACGGAGTATGGTGTGCCAAATGATCCCAAATCTTATTTTGTTCGCCTTTTTTTGATAGACCTTTTTGTTTTACCTTAAGTTTGTGTACTGATAAATCTAAGAATCCAGTTGGTTGGGTTCTCCTTAATTGTTATGTTCTTTTTTTTTTTTTTTTTTTTTTTTTTTAAAGCTTTAAACTGAGGAATATGATACTCATCAAGGAAAAGACAGTGTGTCCTTCTGTGTCTACAATGATAGTGACCTAGACAGTGACTTGGTAAATTTTCATATTTACCTTTCAGGGTCTAAACATGGAGATGATTTTAAGTGACCCATGCTAATTTTTATGTCTAATTTTCAGTGATACTTTGTTTTTTAAGGATCTGTTACTGGAGAAGCCAGAGTCAGTGAGGAAACATTTATTAAGCACTGTTTTGTGCCACTCACTGTGCTAAGTGTTGGGGATACAAAGAAAAGGCAAAGAATACTTGTTAGGACACTTACCGTCTGTAGTACTAACCTTTTTCTCTCTGGACAGAATTGTGTTCATCATTAGAATGGTCAGAGAGTATAGAACGTTATGCTGCAATCTGACTTCATTACTTTCAAATACCAGTTCAGTATGTGCTTTCATTGTTATTATTTAGTATATTTAGTATATATAGTATATAATGTAATGATAGTCATTTGTATTTCATATGAATGATATAATTTTCACTGTTTTACACTGCTTCTCTGCTTTTCTCATTGGTAATTGATTCAACAAGCCTTAACATCCTGATGTGGATAAGCATGTCTAATTGAGACATGGCTTAGTTCAGTCATATATCTCTAGACCTTGGAGAAACCTTTAATGTCATTTAGTTTAATCCCATCATTTTATAGGTTTTGAAGAAAATGAAGCCCAGAAATATTAAGTGATTGCACAAGGATTGTAGATGGTTGTACAAGCAGAATTTTAACCTAGTCCCTTGGATGCAATAATTATTTGTCTTTTAACTCTACCACACTATTTTTTTATAGCAAGTTTGAATATAAATCTATGTTTTCACTATATGGACTGACTTAACAATTCTGTTTTCCTTTAGCTGATGTTCAGTAATGTTTTTAGTTTTTGTCCCTTTATACTGGTATATCCTGGTTTAACTTTATATGCTTATGTTATCCAGTTGTGATCATCCCTGGGAAATAGACTCATTTTGGGCAAAATTCACAGAAGAATATTTCTTAGCAGAAAACCAGTTTAACAATTTATGATAATAAATATCTAGACCAATTGTGTCAAACTCAAAACAGAACTAGTACTCCATATGTAAGATTCCTTTATGGCTCAGTATTGCCTGACTTTAAAAAATGTAATAGTTATATTTTTTTAATATTTTTACTTATTTTGTCAGATATTTTGCACTTAAGATTTAATCCAATTTGAGCTCTGCTCAGGGGAGTTATGGGCCACATGTGGCCTGTGAGCTATGTTTCACATCTCTGATCTGGAGTAATATTGCTTTCAGCTTATTTCTGTCCTAGTATATTTGGGATAACAAATTATCAGAAAATTTCTTGGTTTCCTCCAGTGATAAAAATTTCCTGTTCTTAAGGAGTTTATTAGTGAAATAAAAGCGCCATTTTGTTGATCTCAAGATCCTATTATAGCATCTTTCTAGCAGCTGTGGTTCCTGTATCAAAATTTTTGTGTCCTTTAAATCTGTCCAAAAAATAATCCAGTTAAACTATTCTTTTTTTAAGTCATTTTCCTCTCCATATTATCTCTACTCCTCTACTTTTTTCCTCACCTACTCAACCCTGTGTCTTCTGTAAGGATGTTTGTATGTGAACTGAAATGAATGTCTAACTTGGACAAGTTTAGCCAGTGAATGTGCAGCAGATTTTTTAATATTTGCAGCATAAGGGTATTTATTCAGCTGCCTCTTAACGTTAAAGCCCTACTTGAGATGGGATTAAAAAACAATATTTATGACTCCTAACTTTATTCCTATCCCTTTAGTAATAAGCAAGGGGAAAAATTGGGCAGACTAGAAAGCGGTCCTGAAAGTCTACTGAAAATACCTAAATCTCTAACCTAAGGAAACCTTATAGACTTGTCTCAGCGCTTCATCCATGATCTCATGAATCTAGGCTTTGAAAAACTGGAGAGGAAAGATGCTTGGATTATGGGGCTGGCTTAGCTTAAGTTGTAATATTGAATCAGTAGATATCATATGTTTCTTTCTTTCTTGAGATAGTGTGGTACACCCTGAAATTAGGGAATTGTGAATTCAAATACTACCTCAGACACATTCTAGTTGTGTGACTCTTTGTAAGTCAACTTAAATCATCTGTGTCTCAATTTCCTCATCTGTTAAAATGAAGAAGGCCTTGAAAAGTTCTGTAAGGCTCTAAATCTGTAATTTTATTGAGCAGCTGTACAAGGAACCATATTAAGTACCTTTGGGCAACATATTGTTCTGTATACTAGTGATTCCAAGAGGCAAGAATAGTTACTGCCCTTAAAGAGAATTCTACTTGAAGATGAGATTGGAGGTAATATATAATATACATAGATTATTTATATAGGAGGGAATATTCATAGTAAAAGAGACTTTCATATTATCTTTGTATCTTCTGTCTAGTGCAATGTCCTACACATAGTAGGAGATAAAGGAGTTTTTTGAATTGGATTAGATGTAGATAGACTGGTCTAAGAAAATTTGATGTGGGAAACAATATTTTTTGGTATACGGAAGGTTTTACAAAAGTATTATGTGAGTTTCAATTTAGAAGAAACAAAACTCTGTTGAGGTTGGTCTTAGCCCTGCCCTTATATCTTTGTTTGCTCCTCACTTCATTGAGGAGTAAAGATTACATTCTTTGTGTCTCCAGTTTCAAATAGCAAGCTGATGAAAAAGTTATAAACAGAATAGTGGCAAATTACTAAGGGGAAAGTTGTGCTTTTGGCCTCCGTGCCTCAGAAAACTCATGGCCATAGGTATCTAATTTTAGAGAACTATATCCTCTCAGAGTTTTTGCAGTAGAAAAGTATCCAGTTCCAAGTATTTGTGCCTCAATCCCAGAATTCTTTGTTGTGTTTTCTGATTGCAGCCCTAAACATAGCCAGTGAGTTGCATAGTTTTGGGTTTGTTTGTTTCTACTGTAGTTTTACTTTGTTAGTGCCACTAGTTAGAGATTTGCCTCTATCCATCAGAAGTAGTGCAGATCTCAATTTTATACTGAGAGGCAACATGATGTAGTTTTATTACGTTGGAATCAAAAAGTTTTGAATTAATATTCCACCTAATCTATGAAAAGAAATTTAGCCATAGTAACATGTACTTTACATGGCTTTTGGATATATGGTATGTGGATGATTCTCCTATACTTTTGTTTGTAATTGATTTATTTGAACTTGAGTGTCCTATGTCATAGGTTCATGTATATTAAACCCATCTTGGTTACAGAGAGTGAGGCTACATGACTTGTCACAAAGTCACAAAGGCAGCAAGCTTTAGAAGTTGTATTGTGAGAGAGAGAGAGAGAGAGAGAGAGAGAGAGAGAGAGAGAGAGAGAGAGGAGAGAGAATGTGTCCAGTAAGCATAAAAATAATTCTGATGGTGGTGAGCAGACACTTATAGTTAGGGGATTAGGAAAGGTCTTATGAAGGAAATGGTATTTCCATTGAGCTTTGAGGAAAGGCAGGGTTTTAAACTTGCCGTGGTGAGGAAGTATTTTCTAGCTCCAGGAAATATTCTGTTTAAAGGCATGGAGCTAGGGACAGCATGCTGTGAGGGAGGAAAAACAATCTGGGCAGTTTGACTGAATTGTAGAAAAGCATGAGAGACAAGTAATATGTAATAGTTGTGGATCAGCAATGGTCAAGGTCTTTATTCTACAAATAGAGGAGTTTTTAATTTTATCTTGGAGACATTAGGAAGCCACTGGAATCTTTTGAACATGGTAGCAACATGTGGTCAGATCTGTTTTACAGGAATAGCATTGAGCAGATGCATGGAGGATTGTTTAGAGAGCATAGAAATAAGACATAGAAAACAATTATGAGGCTTTTTAAATAGTTCAAGTGACATGGAATAATGATCTCAAGTAGTGCAGTTTTATGGAAGACAGTGGGTTGGAAATGAGATGTGGAGATAGAATCAACTAACTAGATATAGGTAGAATGAAGAGCATGTGAAGAGTTAATGTTTTCAAGGTTGCAAATCTCAGTTGATGGAAGAATAGTGATGCCCTTCAGAAACACAAGTTAGAAGGAAGGGCTGCTTTGAGAGAAAAGGTAATAAATTTTTATTTTGAAAATGCTCCAAGAGGCATCTGGTGATACAGCATTTGGCTGGAAAGTTGAGGAACAAAACGAGGGATGAATGTGTAGATGATTTGGAGATCATATGATTACAGGTAATTGATCATGTAGTAGCTTATGATATCTCAATTTTTGGTCATAGAATTGGCTCATAATGAGATAGAGAGTCTAATTATCCCTGAGGTGAAATAGCAGACTAGATCATAGAAGTTGATGAAGTTTAGCACCTGGGTCTATGTTGTCAAACCCTGCAGAGAGATGAAGAAGAGTGAGAATTGAGAAATTGCCGTTGGATTTGGCAGTTAGGAGACCACTGGTAACTTTGAAGAGAGTAGATTGGGTGGAGTGATAAAATTGGAAACTAGATTTTAAGGAGTTAAAAAGACCACCATGGGAGAGGAAGTGGAGGCAGCTTTTTAAAAACTCCTCAAGGAATTTTTTGGCAAAGGTAAGAAGAGACTTAAAATGGTAGTTTCGAGTAATGGAGAAGATAAAGGATTTATAGACAATAGAGAAGGCCTAGTAATAGAAACAAGATAGAAGAGAGCAGAGTGGACAAATGAGGCAGTCTTTTGGAGGACATAGGAAGGCATTGTGTAAGCAGGGCTTTCCTTTGGCAGGGATTTGGGCTGTCTCCTTATGTGGCACAAGGATGAGTTAGAAGGTAGTGACAGAAGATGTCTGAGTGATAGGAGATGAAGAGAATAGAGTTGGAGATTGAAGGTATATGACCAGAGGGAAGGTCATACCTTAACTCTTTTTTGCATCTGGGAAGGTAGTCTCTTTGATTTTCTTGTATCTGAGAGTCAACATGATAGGATAGAAGTTTTGAGTTGTTGGGTTTGTCCTTTGTTCTTAAAGAGGACCATGACATTCAAGATGATGACATGACTTGCAGTTGACTTTGATTTGAGTGAGGGAGGGCTATGCAAGTTCACCAACCTCACTTTCTTCTCCTGAGCCATCTGGGTCCAATGGCCTTATATTCATCAAGATGACTGGAGATGGCCCAGGATGCAGTGTGAGACCCTAGCCCTTTCAGGCTGAGGTCTTAATCACATTCTCACTTTGAGTGAGATATGTGTATTCATCCTTCTTTGCCAAGGAAGAGCATACCATCAGAGAAATGATGACATGACTTGTACTTGACTTTGTTTTGAGTGAGAGGGCTGTGCAGGTCACCAGCCTCACATCTCCTCCAGAGCCATCTGAATCCAGTGACCGGATATTCATCAGGATGACTGGAGATGACCCAGGATGAGGCAATTGGGGTTAAGTGACTTGCCCAAGGTCACATAGCAATTGAGTGTCAAGTGTCTGAGGTGAGATTTTGAACTCAGGTCCTCTTGACTCCTGCACTGGTCCTCTATCCACTGCACCACCTAACTACCCCTAGTGAGATATACCCATTCAATGAATAGGCATGTTTAAGTAATTACTCCAGGGCTGGCCCCTTTAATCCAGAAAACAAAACAAAGCTAACAAAAAAAAGAAAAAACCTGGGAGGGGAAGACCCTCAGGGTTCCTGGGTAAAAGAGAAACAATTACTATTTAGTAATTTCAATCACTCTGTGCTAGGTGGGTGGGCGCTTGTCCAGTGTATGAGCTCCTGAGTGAATTTGGTTTAAGCCAGTAAACCCAGAGGAAAAAAGGTATCTTTTGGGTATGGAGGTTACCTTCCCCTGGGTAGAACACCAGAGGAGAAAGAGGAGGAGGAGAGGAGCCGCTACTCACTCACAGATTGTGTTTGTCCTTCCTTCTGAAAAAGGGAATGGATAAGAACAAACGATTAACCAGACGCAGGCAAGGTAGTCTGCAGCAAAGATGTCACTAATTCCCTGAGATTGTAACCAGCCATAATCAGAAATTACCAGGAAATAGCCTTTCAGCTGTTTGTGATGGGGCTGATCCTCATTTCCCACCCCCCAAGAGTATGGTTAAGGTCTGAGGAGGAACAACCTGACTTGTGCCTTCCTACCCACAACACCTTAAAAATAAGTAAAACACATTTACTTATATAGTTATCCATTAATGTATTAAAGTATATTGGAAAGGTTTTCTTTACTGCTCTGTTGAATTCTTTTCTACTTAATTGATAGCTAACATTCTTTGAAGTGAGGACAGACCTTTTCTTTCAGTATTGAAAGATAAGATTTAAAATGATAAGGATAGAAAAATTAATATATTAATAGGAATAAATTTTATTCAAAGCAGACTTATCCTTTGTATAAATACTAGGCCCTTTCCTGATTTTATTGAATGGGTGAGGAGAACAATCAGGAAGACAGTGATGCAATTTAGCTAAATATTTATTATAACCCGATTTATATATGTACTGTACTTAGCCCTGGGACTATGAAGAAAATAAACTACAGTCCTTATTGTCAAGAAAGGTCCATCTCCCAGAGTTATGACTTGTACAGTAAAAGCATAGGTAATTATTTTTTTGGGGGGAGAGGAAAGATTAACTTTTCTGATAACAGAAAGACAGAAGCCAAGTATTAAGGAACAGAGAGAATATATAAAATGTATTGTTCCTCAGAACAGCAAGTAGTTTCTTTTGGTTAGAATTTAGAGAATATTAAGAGAAATAAAGTTCAGTGTCCCTGGAAAGGGAAGGTAAAATCTCATTGTTAATGACTTTAAATTTCATTCACATTTGTATTTTATCATTGTGGTTAGGGGAAGCCATTGAAGATTTTTTTGAGCCATGGAGTGAGAGTTCTGATATATGTGTTTTAGTACAATTATATAGGCATTTGTATAGAAGATATATTTGAAGGACTGAAACCTATGACAATTATCAGGTGAAAATTATAGAAGTGATGAATTTCTGAAATCAGGTGGTTAGAGATGTGGGTATAGATGTATGACATGGAATAGAGGAAGACAATGCTTCTGAGGGGGATGGAGCGCAACAGGTTCTTTCCCAATGGCTTTACTCATTTTTCTTCATTACTGCAGAAATAGAAGCTAGAAACAAAAGTAATGCATATCCTGTATGAGATGAATTATTAATTTAGAAACAGGAATACATCTTAACAGAAAATATATTCTTTTCTTATTACTTTATTACTTTACTAAAAACTTCTAATGTTGTTTTGTATCATTAGTGCTAACTTATTTTTATAGGCACTCTGGAGAAGATAGCAAGATGCTGGTATGTGATACATGCGACAAAGGGTATCACACTTTTTGTCTTCAACCTGTTATGGATTCAGTACCAACAAATGGCTGGAAATGCAAAGTAGGTTATGTTTTTTATTTAAATAAATTTTTGTTGGTCTCTTCTATCTTGAAGACAAAAAAAGTTCATTTGTGAATTAAATTTGAAATAAAAAAACCTGTATTCTAACCAAATCTTAAAATTCCTATTGCTCCCAAAAATTAAAGTTTGAATTTTCTAATATGTAAAGTCCATATTTTAGATAACACCATATAAATCATACCTTTCTGCTTATAAATTTACCCCTGATTCTCCTTTTGAATGTTTTACCTATTAGTCCTTTTTAGCCCTCTTTTTCTTCTGTAATATTTGATTAAAATTCCTTTGATTTTAGATCTTTCCTGGATATTCAACAGCTTAGTTTCTCTATTTGTTTCATTTTCTAATGGTCTCCTCCTTTCCTGAACTGGCTTTTTTTAATACTTTCTACCAACATTCTTTAGTAGAAATTTTCATTCTGAACTCTGCAGTCTAGGAGTTTCCTCAGTATGGGACAGGGTTTCTTTCCTATCTTATGTATAAAAAAAAAAAACAGATTTATTTTGCAAGTTTTTTGTACACTTATGTAATTTTTAAAGATAGAATGTATTTTTTGGTATTTATCAACAAAATGCTGAAAATAGATACTAAAAAATAGTCAGTAATGCTAAAGCTTTTGACATTTTCCACTGACATCAAATACGCACAAAAAATCCGAGCAAATAATTTTTTCAGGTGTCAATGACAGTGTGTACTGTTACTGAATTTTCAAAGTAGAATACTAACGTGTAAAACAGTTTGTAGTCTGTGATTGAATTAAACACTTTTTTGGAAAGAATATCAGAATTTTAGGACTGTTTGGATCCTTACAGTTCAGATTCAGAGTTTCTTTATTTTTCCATGGAGGAAATTGAAGGATAGAGATATTAATTGACTTGCCTATGGTCACAGGAAAAGTCATTAGCAATGCCAAGATTAGAAAATCAGTTTCTTGAGTCAACTTGAATTTTACTCAAATCCATTCACTAAACATATATTCCTTGACTTAATAAGGTACTGGGGGAGAGTAGGAAAAAAGATAAGCTGCTAAGTTCTTATTCTCAATAAGTTTACAGTCTAGTAGAGGAGAATCTAACTTTTCTGTGAAGTATCTGAGATGTATAAGAGACTTATGAGTTCTTTTAGGGCCCAACTCTTTTCACATCTAGCGTGACCCAGTTTGTTTATTTTTAAGGATCAGATCTATTCATGGGCTGACCCTTGACTTTTTTTTTTTTTGGTGTGGAAGAGAAGAAGAACTAAAATAGACTTATGGGACTTGGGTTTTAGAAATGTAAAGGAGATTAACAATTTACAATTCTATTTCTTGAAGGTGATGTTTTTTGTGTTGGTAGCAGGTCATTCCAATGTCTACCTCTGTCGTTGCTTAAATACTGAGAAAAATGGTGATGGTGGATAGTTAATACGTGTAGATATGTATGAGCATCTGCTGTGTGTATGAATATCTTCTATGAACAAATGATTATTCAGATTGTGCTATCAACCACCCTCTTAGAATTTTCTCAGTGGTCTCTTAGTGATATGAAACTCCACACTGGGGGGAAGAAAACCTTTTTTTGTTTTTTTGACTAACTCATTTTATAATTACTGGAGAATGCTAAAGTATCTTTTGACACTGCTTAAAAAAGCTGTAACTGTGCTTCAAAGAACAAAACATTTACATTTTGACTTTTTTTGGATGCCATTCTTATGATGGTGATGATTGTCACATAACTCGAAATGCTAAACCTTTCGTTAAGTGTAGTGTAGCTATCTTTGTGGCTTTAAAAATGTTGTAAATATTGCTATGTACAGCGTGATGACTTTATGGTGATTATTCATCATAGAAATTGATTTCTTCAGAGAGTAAGAGTTAGTCCTATACTTGAGGAAGTGGAAATCTTTTTATTTTATCTTCATTATTAGTAAAAAGTGAAACTTAATCTCTTGCTTAGAGAACACAGCTTAAGTAGTTGTGATTTTTCATTTTAAATTTATAATTGTGTAATCAAGTTATTTTTTCTAGTAGTATTTATTGTTTAAATTAACTACAAATACTAAATGAAACTTTTTTCCACTTGTAAACATTTCTTTCAATTTATAATGGTTGAAGTAAAGTCCTACCCTGTTGCCCATAAATATAACATTTTTCATTTCAATATATATATCTGCATTTTTGTTTACTTTATGATCTTTAGAATTGTAGAATATGTGCAGAATGTGGCACTCGAACCAGCTCTCAATGGCACCACAATTGCCTAGTATGTGACAGTTGTTATCAACCTCAAGATAATCTGGCCTGCCCTTTCTGTGGAAAGTGCTACCAACCAGATTTGCAGAAAGACATGTTGCACTGTCACATGTGTAAAAGGTAAGAGATAATTTATTGTTTGAAATGAGTCAGACATAATGATTTTTGAGGATGTCCATCTCTACCCTCCTTTATCCATTGTGTCCCCAGATCCTTCTGTAAAGGAAGAATGATACTGTCAGAGTTAGAGACCCACAATCTTTTTATGTCTGATAATTGCCAGGCTTAAGTAACATGAGTGCTACTGGCAGCTTCTAAAGAAAGGAAAATTATATAAAAGGAGAAGAAGAAGAATATGAACTAGAAAAGAAGAAAAAGGAAATAAAAGGAATTGAGGCAAATTGAGAAAAGAAGATGAATAGAATAGCATAATGTCATCAGCAATGACACTTTTCAATCAAAGATAAATGATGCTTTTTTTTGATTTCTATTCCCTCAGCATGTCCCTTTTTGGTTGAAATATTCATGCTATTGCTTTCCTCATTTTTACTTGGTGCTCTTCTTGCATTTATGTGTTGAATTTTTACTAGACTTTTAATTTGCATAATTTTACTGAAATATTTTTAATGTTAATTACTCCAGATGGATACACATAGAATGTGACAAAGCAGGAGATACTGAATTAGATTCACAGTTAAAAGAAGAGTATGTGTGCATGGATTGTAAACATTTAGGAGATATAGATCCGGTACAACCTTGTGAAGAAATGGATACTTCTGAACCAGTTCCCCAGCCTGGTACAGGTAAAACTTGACTGTTTTTCTTCATATGAAACCAATTCATAATGGCATCTTTTAGGAAAATCAATAGATAAATTTCAGTAGTACACAGTGTGACTTTCTTCCTGTGATGTTGTGAACAAAGAAAGATGAAAGTTATCTACCTTGAAGTTTTTGTTCTATTTAATCTAATTTTAGATAACATAAGTCATTATTTTTAACGTCTTTGAGCAGCAATACTGCCCTTCTAATTCTTTAATAGGACTCATGTATTGATAGTTCATTTAAGTTCTTTGTTGGTGAGTCTATAGATAAATTCATTTATGTTGGTGATTCTCTCCATCTAGGGGTTAAAATCTTGTTTAACCTCTGCCCAATTCATATTTTTCATTATCAAGAACTAATTATGAAAGAAGTAGTTTGAGAGAAAAAGTATTTTGAAACTAGTCTTTCAAAATGATTAATAATATTGCATAATTTTTGTTAAATTTTGCATTTTGTGTTATTGGGTAGACATTGTTAATGACTATGGCACAGCATATCTCAACAGGGCATTTATAACGTGAATTTCAGATCAGAAAATCAGTTGATATCCTTGTTTATCTCAAGTTGAAATATTTATTAAAAGAATTAGCAAAAAGAGTGCTTATGAAGGTTGTTGAAGATTATGTGCCCACATCTTTTACAGAGTATGATTATAGGTAAATTCTAGTTAGAATTTCATAAAACTTTTCAATTGTAGTTACATTTTACAGCTTTGTAACTCCAGGGCAAAGGTGGGCAATAAGGGAGGACAGCTGAAAAAAAATGTGATAAAAAAACTGCTCCAGTAGTTAGATGTCATGAAAACTTGTAGAATATACTATAAGCCCCATGCCTATAAATCATGAATGTTTTAAGAAGAGAGTGGGGAGCCTTGGTGAATATTTCAAATAATGTCATTTGAAAATGAAATTGTTTGTGTTTGAATTTTTTTTTTTTAAATCTAGTTGGTGCTGTAGTCGTTTATAGATCATCAACTTATTAGAGTTGTTATTAGAACAAAACTACCAAGGTAAAAGAAAAAATAATGAGGAGATGCAGTGCATAATTCAGGCCTTTCAAACTGATCTGTGTAAACAGGCTATTCACACTATTTTGTGCTTTATTGCAGTCTCCAAAGACTTGAAATGAAGGTGACTCACTGAGCAAATAGAGGCACATATTAGAAACAAACTTGCTGCCTCACATTAAAAATAATTAATTGTAAGGAAGTATTTTGTCAGGAATATCATCAAATAAATGTGCTGGTAAACTCGATGGATTAGTCACATGCAGAGAGTAAAAGATAACCGCTGGATTGTCTGAATTTTGCTCTGGTGTCTATGCCTGCTCCAGTTCCCAGCATATTGAAAAGACCCTTAACAGTGGCTTTTTGACAGGACATGGAGAAGAATCACTAGAAATGAGTAGGCATGGATAGATTGTATTTTGAGTCTGCAGATTAATTTGAGGTGTCTTCAAAAAGTGGGAAATAAATAAAAATGAATAAAAGCAGAAATCATATGTATCTTGAATCTTCAACAAGTAACCCCTCAACTCCCAGCCCTTTTGGGGCCCTTGAAGTGTTAGGACCTAACATCTTTTTGTTAAGTGGATACGTTCAGTGAACTTGGGATTCAGAGGGCAGCACTTGAGGACCAAGAGACCTACATGTTCTTCCCCCCTCCCCCCCCACCTTAGGCCGTCTTGAAATTGGCAACAAACAAATGAATGGATAGGCTTCCACCTTTGGAGGTGGTAGCAACTGAGTAAGGGGCTACCATCATTTTTTAGGCTGAGTTTTGGTTGACCTTTGTGACTGGTAGGTGAGGCTCTGGGACAAGTTATTGGGTGAAACTGCTATTCTAGATCTGGCTGGCCTAATTTGGTATGAGAGTCCAGAGTTTTTTGTTATGTTCTTGTCCTGGTTTTCTTCTCATTATTTTGAACACACCTCACCATTCTTGGGTATCCCTTCTTATTTTGGGTGTCCCCCATGTCCTTTTTGTAGTCTGCTTTCTATTTTTTTCCACAACTTTCCTTGGTGATGACATCAGGTTACCTTGATTAATTATTGTTCTATGTAGATTAGTCCTAGATTTAGATATATAGTCTCAGTTGTTTTCCTGATCTTCAGACCTACATTACCATTTGTCACACATCTTCAACAGAATATACTGTAGACACCTCAAATTGAGATCCAAAGTGAAATGCATTATCTTTCTCTCTAAAACCAGCTCTTCTTTTTGTTTTAGGAGAGGGAGTCTATCTTTCTAGTCATCCAGATTTCATAGCCTTCAAGGCATCCTTGACTATTTCCTTGCCGCACCTAGGGGGTACATTAGGTAGTGTGCTGGGCCTGGAATCAAGAAGACTTCAGTTCAGATTTAGCCCCAGATACTTAGTAGCTAGCTGCATGTCTGTGGACAAGTTGCTTAACCTTAGTTTGTCTCAGTTTATTCAAGTATAAGATAATATATACAATATATATTTTGTAAAATAATATGTATATATATAATATATATAGCCTATAACACATACTCATGATATAGTTTATGAAATAAGCTATAGTTTATTTATTATTCATGACTACTGTATTTTTTTATTTACATAGAGCCATTCAAGTATTCTTTTGTTCACAACCCTTTTGTTTATAGCTTAATTAATTTTTTATAGTAAATCATCTGTTAAAATTTTTCTTTCGATCATATTATATTCAGGTGTATCAATTACTTAATCCTTTTTTCAAACCAGTGTTATTACTGATTAACTCAGCAAAATATATTTAGAAAGGGAAGCCCTTTATTTTGTGCCCTAGTTTATATGCATAGAATTTCTAGAATAGAAAACTAAATGCATACATCATTTTAACATTGAACACAGTATCATTGGTAGAATCCACTCATTGAATAGTCATATAGTCAGTAGGTTTGTTTTTTAAAGAGAACTTCATGAGATTGTTAGTTATATTTGAAGGAAAATGGGTCATCTCTTGTTTATTTTTATCTACATAACATCATAAAACATAGACTGTTAAAGTTTAAAGGAACCATAGAAATAATCTAGCTGTGATTAGAAGCAATATTAGAACTCATGCAATAATTTTAAATTCTAATACTCCTATGTGGCTTACAGTTTACAAAATATTTTTTATACATTATCTGATTTGATCTTAATCTTTAAGGTAGTGCTTACTGGCATTATTTTACTGCCGAGTACAGAAAACAGTTTCAGAGAGATTATGAATAATGTGGCACGTCATTGAACTAGGAAGTACCTGAAGAAATTTGAACCTATGTTTTCAGTCAAAGTACAGTATTCTATCATGGCATGTGTTATACTCAGAAAAGCATTATCTAAAAATCCTCACTAGATACTTAGAAGTTTAGGTGCCTTGTCACCTTTGGTAACTCCAACCCTTTACTCCCTGAAGCAATTTATTCTAAATTTGCATATCAGTGCTAGTAAGTTTTCATTATATCACTTTCAACCTGTGTTCCCCTTCTCCCTGTCTCCCCCAGTTTGCTTGTTTCTTCCTTTCTGAACAAGTCAAGCAGGTTTAATCCCTTTTCTGCGTTTTGGCTGTTGAGGGATTTAAATCTTGCTGTTATGTCTTACTTCTTGAGCTGCTTCTTGTATTCCACAGCCCCCTTCCCTGTTCTAGTTGACTTATATTTCTCCACATGTACTCCAGTTCATAAATGTCTGTATTATAATATTTTCATTCTGGTTATCACAATACTCTAAATATATTCTAACTGGATTTTTCCATTGCTCTGGATATTTAAGAGGACATTACATTTTATGACAGCCCTATCCAAAGTTGCCTCCTATTCTAGACAATATTAAAAACAATATTAAAACAATATTATCCTATCTAAACCTTTTTGTTTAATTCTTCACTTTTGTGAAACATTCTTATTTTCGAGAAAAACAGAAGCAAAATAAAAGTTTTTGGAGATCCTTTCATCCATCATCTGTGTTCCATCCGCTCCATGTAGCCATTCTGTATCATCTTTGTTATTCCTCGCATCAGTTCATTTATAAGCAACGACAACAATATTTAGCAAGCTTTTTTAATAGCTTAAATTCATTTTATAAGTTAGGATATAGATTTAATCATTATGAAAAATGATAATCATTATTTACAAAGCTTTTTTAATAGGATTTAGCATGGTATCCTATTTGATGGTGCTTTTTCTCCCAAATATTACTTTGGAAAAATATTCAGTGAATTTTTGAGAAAATAAATTGATGTGTGTGATTTATTTTGGAACCATATTGGGAATTTCATCAGAGGAACTCCCTGGGGCAGAAACTTTGCTCGTCAGTGTAGGTAACAGCTTTTCTGAAAGTCATTGTTTTAGAAATTTGCCTGGTGTAGTGAAAGGGAGTGAAATAGTAATTAAATAATAGCTAATCTTTAATGTTACAAGGTTGGTAAAGTTCTTTACAGATACTGTCTTATTTTGATTATCCTGTGCATCCATGAGGTGGGGGTTTCTATTTATCCTATTGGTAAATAGGAAAGGGAGGGAAGTCAGGCAAATAGGTTAAATGATTTTCCCAGGATCACATAGCCTGTGTCTATAACTAGATTTGAACTCATCATATTCTTGACTCCAGATTTAGTGCTCTATCTGTTGCATCACCTAGCTAAACTTCCTGTGCTTTCTAATCAACACACAACTTGTCAGTGTGAGAGGCAGGATTTGAACTGATGTCTTCCTTCCTACAAGGATGACTTTGCAAATTTGCTATCCTTCCTGTCATAGGTACACATAGACTAAGGAAATATAGTGCAGTTGAGACATTTGAAATAGTTTTTTGTAAAGATTGACTTTAGGAGAAGGTAAATATGTTATTTGAATGAAATGAGGTGGTTTTAAAAGCATTTAGGCAGGTTATTCTAAGAACATTGAGAGAGCCTTTCATATTATTCTTAGGGGAAGCATATTGTTACATGTTGTGCACTTAAATGCCTTCTCAAAGACCTATCCTTAACTATATCCCAACTATGATTCTTTCCTTTTGAGGGTATTTTAATACACATTAACTTTGGTTTCCACTTTTTCTCCTCTATTTTAGGATTTCCAGTAAATAGTTGTTGCCATTATGGTGATGACACTAAAGTGATTAGTTTGATATAATCATAGAAATTTGTTTCTGATTCAGTTTTACTCTTAAAAATGATTTATTTTCAGTTTCTTTTCATAATTCTTATTTCATTTTTATACAGTAGTTCAACAATGCTAATGCTAATCTGATCCTAATAAATGGTTTTTGATAAAGAAAGCTTAGTAACTAATTGAAAGAAAATACAACTCTGAGAGAAGAAATTTTGCAAAGGACCTATAAAGCATACAGAGCAGCATTAAGTACTTTGATTGAAAATGAGAAAAATGATATAACTAATATAAAAGAAATAGTAACCATAAATAAGGAAAATTACTAGCAGTTTATTATTTGCCAGCAAGACTGAATTACCAGGAGTAGATGAGTTACTATATAAAATAACTTGATTAATAGAATAGCAGGTAGAATATTTAACTACTAGAATTTTTGTAATTTGGAACTTGAAGTCACCGTAGGTATGTCATCTGACTTTCCTAGTACAAGGATAGTTAATTTGGTAAATAGTGTTACCAGTAGAGGGAAATTCAGCTCTAGAATTCTTACTTTAAGATAATTCCGTGCTTTTCAGCATCTTCTTGTCTGTTTTTTATCAACTCTTAATTTTTCTTTGTTGAAGGAAATGATGTAGCTTTATATTCCAACCTGTCATAGTTTTGCATCTGCTCCTACTCAAGAAGAAAAAAATTCACTTAGTCCATTTTACTCTGTCAACCTTTCAGTGGCCATTATGTTGCTTCTGTCATTTCTATTGAGTAGCTTTACTTTCTTATAGCTTATGGCATTTCCTTTTAAAAATTTTAATATTTTGCTTTTCCCCATTTACATGTAAAAACAATTTTTACCAATTTTTTTTCAGATTTAGACTTCCATGTCTCCCAATTGAGAAGGCAAGCAATTTGACAAAACACTTTTCCATAGAAGTCATGCTGTGAAAGAAAACAGGCCAAACCATACCACCTACTCCTTCTCAAATACAGAAAGTGAAGAAAATGTTTTTTTAGTCTACATTCAGGCTGCACCAGTTTTTTCTCTGGAAATAACACTTTTTATTGCAAGTCCTTCATAATTGTCTTAGATAAGTTGAAAATAGCTAAGTTATTCACAGTATATCATCATGCAATATTACAGTTATTGTGTAGAAGTTTCTCCTGGTTTGCCTCATTATAGTTTGTATCAGTTCATATAAGTCTTTCCAGGTTTTTCTGAGGATATCCTGCTTGTCATTTCTTTATTTTTTTATTCCAAGTTTATTTATTTGTTTTCAGTTTTCAACAATCACTTCCATAAGTTTTAAATTTTCTCTTCCTCTCTCCCCAAGACCCCATGCTATCTTTTACATGGGTTCTGCACATATATTCTTATTAAACACATTCTCATATTAGTCATGTTTTATAGAAGAATTAAAAGAATGGGAGAAAGCATGAGTAAAACTAAACAAAAGCGAAGCATAACGAAAAAGAGAATAGTTTATTTCATTCTGTATTCTGACTCCATAGTTCTTTTTCTGGATGTGGATGGCATTTTGCATCATGAGTCCTTTGGAAATGTTTTAGGTCCTTGGATTGTTGTGAAGGGCTGTCTTATCAAAAACAGTTTTCACATTCTGTGGCTGTTATGGTATATAATGTTCTTCTGGTTCTGCTGCATTTCCTTCCCCTCCCCTCCCCTCTTTCTCTCTCTATTCGTTCATGTATTTATTTTTAGTTTTCCACATTCATTTCCCCAATATTTTGAGTTCCAAATTTTCTCCCTGTCTCTCCCCTCCCCCACTCCAAAATACCGTGCATTCTGATTACCCCTTCTCCCAATCTGTCCTCCCTGCTGTCATACCCCTCCCTTCCCTTATCCCCTTCTTCTCTCTCTTCTTGTAGGGCAAGATAGATTTCTATACCTCATTATCTGCATTTCTTATTTCGCATTTGCATGTAAAAACAGTTCTCAACATTCGTTCCTTAAACTTTGAGTTCCAACTTCTCTGCCTTCGTCCCTCCCCATCCATCCTCACTGAGAAGGCAAGCAATTCAATATAGGCTATATATGTGTAGTTTTGCTAAAGACTTCCATAATAGTCATGTTGTTAAAGACTAACTACATTTCCCTCCATCCTATCCTGCCCCCTATTTATTCTCTTTTCTCTTTAGTCCTTGTCCCTCCCCTAAAGTGTTTACTTCTAATTACTCTCTCTTCCCATTTGCCCTGTCTTCTATTATCCCCCCTACAGCTCACTTCTCCCCTTCTCCCCTGCTTTCCTACTAGTATAAGATACATTTTCATACCAAATTGAGTGTGCATGTTATTCCTTCCTTAAGCCAAATGTGATGAGAGTAAGCTTCACTTTTTCCCTCACCTCCCCCCTTTCCCCTCCATTTAAAAAGCTTTTTGTTGCCTCTTTTATGAGAGATAATTTGCCCCATTGCATTTCTCCCTTTCTCCTCCCAATATATTCCTCTCATCCCTTAATTTTGTTTTTGTAGATATCATCCCTTCCTATTCAACTCACCCTGTGTACACTCGCTCTCATATATATAAAAATGTGTGTATGTGTGTGTATAATCCCTCCAACTATATAAATACTGAGGAAAGTTTCAAGAGTTACACATACTGTTTTTCCATGTAGGAATGTAAACAGTTCAGCTTTAGAAAATTTTTTATGATTTCTCTTTACTATTTACCTTTTCATGCTTCTCTTGATTCTTATGTTTGAAAGTCAGATTTTTCTCTTCAGTTCTTGTCTTTTCATCATGAATGCTTGAAAGTCCTCTATATCATTGAATACCATTTATTCCCTTGAAGTATTATACTCAGTTTAGCTGGGTAGGTGATTCTTGGTTTTAGTCTCAGTTCCTTTGACTTCTGGAATATCCTATTCCAAACCCTTTGATCCCTTAAAGTGGAAACTGCTAGATCTTATGTTATCCTGGTTGTGTTTCCACAATACTCGAATTGTTTCTTTCTGACTGCTTGCAATATTTTCTCCTTGACCTGGGAACTCTGCAATTTGGCTACAATATTCCTAGGAGTTTTCCTTCTGAGATCTCTTTCAAGAGATGATCAGTGGATTCTTTCAATTTTTATTTTATCCTCTGGTTTTAGAATATTAGGACAGATTTTCTTGATCATTTGTTGAAAGATGATATCTAGGATCCTTTTTTGATCATGGCTTTCAGGAAGTCCCATAATTTTTAAATTGTCTCTCCTGGATGTATTTTCCAGGACAGTTTTTTTTCCAATGAGATATTTCGCATTGTCTTCTCATGTCATTTCTTAAAGTATTGTAGTATTTCATCAAATCAATACAGCTTTTTCCACCATTTCCCAATTGGATGGACATGTCAGTCTCCTATTCTTTGCCACCAACAAAGGAGGTGTTAATAAATACTTTTGTACACATTTTTGTTACCTCTTTGGGATACAGACTTCGAAGTGGTACTCCTAGGTCTTATAATATCTCTTTTCTGTTTACCATTTGCTGCTCAACTCTGATCTTTTCATCAGGAATTTTTGGAAGTCCTCAGTTAATTTTACCTTCAGAAGGTTACTCAGTTTTGCTGGGTAGATGATTCTTGGTTATGGTCTACCTCTTTTGCTGTTCAGGCTGGAAATTTGTTACACTTTGTCCTTTGTGTGTTCTGCCATTCTAGAATTTGTTTTGTGACAGTATTTAAAGGTTTTGTGGGAGAGCTTAGGCAGGTCTCCCTGCTTTTTTTCCCACTGTCTGAGTTCCATCAGCTTATGATATTTTCTGGGAACATCCATAGTGAAATTATCCTTACTTTAATATTCCAGTTTTTCACTCTTCTACCTGCTTTAAGTTCTTAAATTTAACTTTCTGTGAAAATTACTTATCATCCCTTCTTATTCAACTCACCCTGTGTGTGTGTGTGTGTGTGTGTGTGTGTGTGTGTGTGTGTGTGTAATCCATCCAACTACCCAAATACTTAGAAAAATCTCAAGAGTTACAAATATTTCCTTTCCATGTAGGAATGTAAACAGTTTAACTTTTGAAAGTCCTTTATGATTTTTATTTCCTGTTTACCTTTTCATGCTTCTCTTAATTCTTATGTTTGATAGTCAAATTTTCTATTCAGTTCTGGTCTTTTCATCAAGAATTCTTGAAAGTCCTCTGTTTCATTGAATGACCATTTTTTCCCCTGAGGTATTATACTCAGTTATGCTGGGTAGGTGATTCTTGGTTTTAGTCCTAGTGTCTTTGACTTCTGGAATATCCTATTCCAAGCCCTTTGATCCCTTAATGTAGAAGCTGCTAGATCTTGTGTTATCCTGATTGTATTTCCACAATACTTGAATTGTTTCTTTCTAACTGCTTGCAGTGTTTTCTCCTTGACCTAGAAACTCTGGAATTTGGCTACAACATTACTAGGAGTTTCTCTTTTTGGATCTCTTTTGGGAGGTAGATTCTTTCAATATTTATTTTGTCCTCTGGTACTAAAAATATCAGGGCAGTTTTCCTTGATAATTTCATGAAAGATGGTGTCCAGGCTCTTTTTTTTGATCATGGCTTTCAGGAAGTCCCATAATTTTAAAATTGTCTCTCCTGGATGTATTTTCCAGGTCAGTTGTTTTTCCTATGAGATGTTTCACATTATCTTCTATTTTTTCAAACTTTTGGTTTTGTTTTCTAACTGGTTGGTTTATCTTGTAGTCATTAGCTTCCCTAAATTCGATTCTCTTTTTTAAAGAACTATTTTGTTCAGTGAACTTTTGAACCTCCTTTTCCATTTGGCTAATTCTGCTTTCTAAAGCCTTCTTCTCCTCGTTGGCTTTTTGACCTCTTTTTCCAATTGAGTTAGCCTCTTTTTAAAGGTGTTATTTTCCTCAGCATTTTTTGATTGTCCTTTAGCAGACTGCTGACACACTTTTCAAGCTCTTCTGTGGTCTGAGTCCATTTCATATTCATTTTGGGTGTACTGGAGGCAGAGGCCTTGACTTCCTCTAATAGTATGCCTTACTCTTCCTCATATGAAAGTGTGGAAGGAGACACCTGTTCACCAACAAAGTAACCTTCTTTGGTCTTATTTTTTTTCCCCTTTTTTTGGGCATTTTCCCAGTCAGTTACTTGATTTCTGAATCCTTTGTCAAGAAGAGGGACCTAGTTCTTCTCCTCTCACTAGTAGAAGGCTGAGATTCAAATCAGCTGCTCAATTTAGTTCCCTGGGACTTTGGTTGGGGGTGGGGCTGCTACTCAGGACTGAGGTTCAGATCAGCTGTTCAGTTCTGCCAGAGGCTAACTTAAGCTGAGTTGCCTGGACAATGGACCCAGGCTGCTTCCTGGGCCACCTCTGCTGCTTCCTAGGGCCCGGGGTATGAGAATCCCATTCCCCTCTTGCCCACCTGGGAAAGCCCTCCCACACTGATCTTTGGAGCTTTCTTTGTTGCTTGTGGGTTGATGTCTCTGGGACCCTCCCTGCTGGGAATTCTGCCCCAGAATTCTGTTCAGGTCCCGTTCCTCCCCATGAAAAGAGACCAGGGCTGGGCTCTGCTCCTCTAAGTGTCCTGTGAGATAGGCCTTTCCTGTTGGCCTCCAGGTTACCCTTGGCTGGAAACCTCTTTCACTCTGTTGTTCTTTGGCTTCTACTGCTCTAGAATTCTTTGAGAGTCATTTTTTACAGGTATTTTGTGGGCTGTGGGGGCAGTGCTAGAGTATATGTGTCTTTCTACCCTGCCATCTTGCCTCCGCCCCCTAAAAGTGTTATTTTCTTAAGCAGTTTTTTGGGTCTCCTTTAGCAAGCTGTTGGCTCTCTTTTCATGATTTTTTTGTATCACTCTTGTTTCTCTTCCCAATTTTTCCACCACTTCTCTTACTTGATTTTTTAAAATCCTTTTTGAGCTCTTCTATGGCCTGAGGTCATTGCATACTTATTTTAGAGGTTTTGGATGCAGAAGCCTTGACTTGTAAGTCTTCCTCTGATGGTATGCATTTTTCTTCCTCACCCGAAAGGATGGAAAAAAATACTTGTTCACCAAAAAAGTAACCTTCTATAGTCTTATATTTTCCCCCTTTTGGGGGCATTTTCCCAGCCAGTTACTTGACTTTTGAGTCCTTTGTCAAGAGGAGGGTATAGTCTGGGGATCTGTAAGTTCTCAGTTCCTCCAAGGTGGCACAATCAAGGGAGGAGGGGTTTTCTCCTCTCCTTGCCTGTGCACTGGTCTGGGATCAACCAAAAACTTTTCTGCCCAGAATCTGAGAGTAGAATTTCCTCTCCACCGCTGCCTCCAGCTCCGCCATGGTAGTGCTCCTCATCACCCCAGGTCCTGGCTTAAGGCTGAGATTCAGATCAACTTCTGAATTCCCCAGGGCCTTTAGGCAGAGGGCTCCATAAATGGATCCTTCTGCTGGCAGGGCCAGACCGTGTTTCCTTTTCACCCAGATGAAAACACTTTCTCATTGACCTTTGAAGGTGTCTGTGGCATTTGTGGGTTGAGCAGTTTGGGAAGTGGTGCTTCTTATGGCTTCCTGAAGCATGTTCTGGGTCATGTCACTGCCGTACAACATGTCCCACACTGGGCTTTGCTCTGCTTGGTTCTGGTGGAATAGACCTTTCCTGTCAGCCTTCCAGGCTGTCTTGGGCTGGAAATCTTTCACTGTCATTTTGTGGCTTCTGCTGCTCTAGAATTTGTATAGAATCATTTTTACAGGTATTTTATGGACTGTGTGGGGAAGCTTCTACAGGACCATCTTTCTACTCCTACATCTTGGCTCTGCCTCCTCAAAAATAGACAACTCTTTATAGACAACTGAAGATGAAAAGGAGAAATATTGGATTTTTGGTCATTTGGCTTTTTATTAAGTGCTTGCTGTGATCCAGGCATGACTAGGTGCTGGGAAACAGATCAAAAAATGAAAAAAAATTTAATTGAAAGAATTTTATGTATTAATGCAGGAAAAAAAATTACATATATCACATTAAGAATAATTATCAAGTGAACACATGCAAAGAAATAGAAAGTAGGTTAAGTGTTGGAGAAAGGGTAGTACTAGCCACATAAGTCTTCATGCAGGACATCCAATTGAACTTTTTTTTTTGGTTAATCTTATTTAATATTTTTCACAATTACATATAAGAACAATTTTAATACTTGTTTCCAGGGATTTTGAATTCCAAAATCTCTCCCTTCCTCATCTCCCTAACTCGCCTATGCAGTTTGACATAGGTTCTACATATGTGGTCATGTAGATCACATTTCTGTATAAGTCATTTTGTGAAAGAAAACATTGACAAAAAACCTCCAAGAATAGTAAGGTAAAGAAAAAGTATATTTAATCTTCATCCAGGCTCTTCTAGTTCTTTGTCTGGAGATGGACTGTACTTTCATGAGTCCTACAGTCCAATTATCCAGTACAAATCACTATATTATGCCCTATGCTAAACTCTAGTCATAGAAGGGTAAGCAGGAGTCCTACAGTCTTGGATCATTGTATTCCTGAGAATAGCTAAGTTACTCGTAATACATCACCATACAATTTTGTTACTGTGTACAGTGTTCTCCTGGTTGTGCCTATTTCACCTTCTACTAGTTCATGTAAATCTTTCCATGTTTTTCTGAGAGCGTCCTGCTCATTGTTTGTTACAGTAGTATTCCATCAGAATCACAAACAGCAACTTGTTCAGCCATTCCCCAATTGATGGACATTCCCTCAATTTCCAGTTCTTTGCCACCCCTAAAAGAGCCTGCTATAAATATTTTTGTACATAGAAGTCTTTTTCCTTTTTTTTAAAATTTCTTTGGGGATATAGTGGTATTGTTTGGTCAAAGGAAATGTGTGGCATTTATAGCCCTTTGGGCAGTTGAGCCCTGTTTTGAAAAATCAGAAGAATTGTATGAAGGTAGAAGTGACTTCAAGCATAAAGGTTTTATTATGTGCCTGTCATTGAGCTTAATGCTGTGCCTTCTATGAAATGCCAAAACTTGGTCCATCCCCTAAAATGAACTTACATTCTACTGGGTAAGATATTATGTATCTGTATATGCACAGGATAAGTAAGGGTTCAGTAGTCTCGGGAACCAGGAAAGGCCTCATCTGTAGTGGGGTATTTGGTGAGTCTTCAAGGAAGCCAAGACAGTATTCTAGGCCTGATGGATTTCCTGTTTGGAAAAGCCTGTGGGAAGAAAAAGAGCTTGAGAGGATTTTAGGATTATATAAAGGATGGTTTAGGGATGGTCTGTAAAACAAATAGAGAAGTGGTCTGTGGATGAGGAGAGATGGAAAATAAGGGGGAGGGAGTTGATGGTATCAAAGGCCCAAGTACAACAGTTGGTCTTGATAAAGAGAATCCTGCTTACCCTTCTATGACTAGAGTTTAGCATAGGGCATAATATAGTGATTTGTATTGGATAATTGGAGAAAAGGGAGTATACTAAATGTGGCTTTTTTCAGTGAAATGTGAGGAAGATTTTATTTAAAAGTTACTGGCTTAGATAAGACAGATGTCAGCTTAAAACTTTTCAGGTGTTATATTTCTGGGTAGTAGACTTATTGGATCATAAAACATCAACAGGTTAGAACTTTGGACTGATAAAAACAAGTTTAAATTTAATAGAAATAATGGTATAGTGTGGCACTTGTCAAGTTCATTGTTTCAGCCTTTCTGTTAGATGAAATATGCAGGACTAGATAATTCCTCAGAGAGGGGAAGTCATTTGCTCAGTGTCGTATGTGTCATAAAGGATATATTTGAGGATTTGAATCTATGTTCTGATTGCAATACCCGTGTTCATTGATTTTTACTACATTCCTCATAGACCAGTTTTTTTATGTATCAATTTTAGAATACTCTAGCACTGGCTGTATTTATCTTTTGATATGTTTCTTTACTTTTCTACATTTTTACATTATATTTACTAATATGTACTAGTCTAGGTGTTAAGAAGTATAAAGATTAATTTGTCACTTTTGTAGAATTTTGTTTTAGTGGGATGAAGCAATCGTAGGACCTGATAGTTAACTCATATATCAAGTGATAGTAGAATTCTAGAGAACCACCAGCATTCTTACATATAATAGATTGCATTCTAATCAATAGAAATTGTTTTCCTTTTAAGATTCTATTACTGAAATGGAAACAGAGGGAGTTGATGAGAGTTTGGTATTTATGGACCAAACTGCCAGAAGCAGTTCTTTACATCAAGATTCAATACCTGAAGTTGTTCCAGTTGGTAAGAAGATCTGTAATAAAATGTGTTGATAGTTATGTTTTCTACACATAAAACTCAAACTCACACATATTCTGTAGGTCACTGATTTAAAACTGAATAAGAAATAGATTGTGTAAAACCTAACCCTTAGGGGAAGACTTGCAACATGAGATGGTAACTAGAAACTAAAGCCAGTAAAGGAAAATTGATAGGAATTGAGGTACCTTCTTAGTTTGCAGAGGTATGCTTAAACTTGATCATGTGTTAACCATCCTGGTGGAAGTATATCAATTCAGATGACGAATGATAAAATCATATTTAGATTTAAACGTTTTATCATGTCCTCATATGTTTGTGTGCTTTTAATTAAATGTTCATTGATATTTGTTTTAGTTTTTTGTTTAAAAAACTTGATCTCATGAGGAAAAAATGTTTAAAATGTCAGGTAAATTGTTTTATAACTGATATGCCAAATATTTATTATTATATTAAGTCCCTACTTCATGTAGTATGTTTACATTTAGGGCGTTACATTCTACTAATAAGCTATAGAAAAGAATCTCATTTATATCTATGTGTGCATGTGTATATAATATATACACATGACATACACTGACACAGTGCCCCAAGTTTTTTTTTGTTGCAATTTTGAAATTTAATAACTTTAGTATAAGTGCTGCCTACTTAAAAAAAAATGATTCATTCAAAATTTTAAATTACTCATATGCTTCTAGTAAAATTGAATATGAGCATTATTTTGTATTACGCATTACTCTAGATGATGTTTGATCTTTATTAAACTATTCATCAGGTACTGCTTGAATTTAAGGCTAATCCTCACCTTAACATTATCCAGAGAACATGACTTTGATCCGTACTTAACAGTTTTGATGTAACCCCAAAGGAAAAAAGCTATTTGCTGGAGGTTAGGTGATAAGAGTTGACCAAGCTAGAGCACCTCTTGTACCCCTCCACTGAGAAAGTGTCATCTACAAACTGTCACACACATACATTGCTTGAAAGTGTACCTAGCCTTATTAAAATAAAAATTTAATTAAACATTCATGGTACATTTTTATAACTTTGTAACATCTGTACTTATGGGTGTGGGTGTGTTTATACATGCATGTGGAGTTGTCCAATTTGGATTTATGGGGAAGTGGTTTTCCAGAATTGTGAAGCGATTAATCCCATATTTCCTTATCGGATATGCTGAGTGGTTCCCAATTTTTGGAGAAAAAGCATTGAGTTATTTGGATTTTGTAACATTGCATAATTTTTAAAGAAAGATAGAAATGCCATAAGTTGAAATAGGGAAAGTAAGTAACAGAATAAATAACATTATTGTATTATACCTGAGGTATATGGGAAGGAAAAAAAAAGAATATTCATAGTAATAATGTATTTAAGTAATAATATATTTGAGTTCTTTATTGTTTTTTGAGGAAGTATGAAAATTTTAAGTGTTAAATGAAGATTTTGCAATCTGTTGGAGACTTTTAAAATTGTTTTCAGCAGTTATCCATGATTGTGATGAAGAACAGACTAATATCAAGAATATCAGTCCACCAATAAAACTTGTAACAGGCAGTCCTCTAGTTCCTGGTAAGTAATCTTTATTATTAAATCTGCTTATTTTATAAGTTGTATTTTACACTAGTGTTGGAAGTCCCCATTTGGATCAGCTATTTTATAAAAAAATTTTACTCTCTTTATGTTTGTCTATCACCTATATATATCTAAATATATATCTTCCTATTCCTCTAGCCTGTTAGGGACATCATATCAAAAGAGAAAAGAGAGGGTTTTTAAAAAAAAGTTCAGTAAAGCTTAACCCATCAACTTAATCTGAGAGTATAGTCAGTGTTCCTTATGTTTAGTTCCCCATTTTCTCATTTCTTTTTGAGAACCAGATTTGTTCCTTGAATACCTGGCAAAAAATTTGTTCAGTTTTGTTTCCTCAGTTGATGTGGCACTCATTATGTTTACTGGTTTGAGGTGTTTTTTGTTGTTGTTGTTGTTACCATAAAAAATATGCTTACCAAGGATACATGGGGAATTAACCATAAATTAAGAACTATTCCTTGATGTATGGGTAGCCAAAAAGTATAAAAACACAGTTCTCTAAAGAAGGATTACATTCTGTTTAACTATGAAAAGATGGTCCATATGACTTTTTATAGGAGAAATGCAAATATAGACAACCCTGATGTTTTGTGTCAGACTTATAAAGTTGCTAAAAAAAAGACCAAAGGGAAAAACAGTTGTAAGGGTTATAGAAAAATAGGCACACTACTTTATTGAGTTTTGGTATGTGTTGGTCTACCCATTCTCGAAGGTTATTTGGAATTATACTTATAAAGTTATTAAATTTTGTATACCTGTCTGACCTGTAAATTACAGTGCTAAAGGTATTTTTTAGGGTAACCAAATGGAGGTGCAGTCTGCACCAAAATATTCATAGGATTTTTTTTTTTTTTTTTTTGGTGGTAAGAAAGAATCCTGCATGATTTGACTAAGGCTATTATCAACCTTTATTCAAAGTCTTTCTCTGGTATTACGTCTTGTGTCTCATTGGCACTGTGCGTGTAGTATGTTTTTTCAGAAAATGTCTCAGTATGTTTTTTATTTATTTGTAAATGAATTTTAAAAATTTATATTAATAAAAATCTAAACTCTCTCCACACACACACACACACACACACACACACACACACAAACATATATATACACCCACATATATATTTACATGTTTTACAGATCCCACACAGGATACATTAAGTGCTGAAGTGCAAAGTGAACTTTCTTATCCAACTGAAAAACATGAAATGGAAATTGACAAAATGGTGCAATCTTACAATGAAGGTCAAAATCAAAAAAAGATGAACATGGCAGAAAATGATGATGCTCTGAAAAAGGCAAAGGCTTCCCCAAAAGATGAGGAACAACAACCATTACAGGAATCCAAGGCAGCAGCCTCCTTTGAAGAGTCACCTTCTCCACAGTTAACACCTGAAAATACCATTGTCGTATCAGAAGTTTTACCAACACGTGAAGAAAAAACTGCTTTAATTGCAAAGATTGACTTTGGAGTTGACAAGGTTCTGGGAGAAACAGAGAAAAATGAAATCTGTAAAATTTCATCTGATATTGTGGAAAATTGTCTCCCCACATTTGATGAGTGTTTAAAAATTTGTTCACCTCCAGAAGACAAACCCATAAAATCACCATCAGAGTCAGATACAGCATTTTCATCAGCAGCAGATATAAGCAAGACAAATATATGTTCCTCTTCCTTAATTTCTTTAGACTTGATGTCTGCAAGTGATATGCTTCCCAGTGAATCTTCAAATATACCTTCTTCTGCTGGAAATATTATGCCAACAACTTATATCTCTGTCACTCCAAAAATTGGCATGGGTAAACCAGCTATTACCAAAAGAAAATTTTCTCCAGGTAGACCTCGGTCAAAACAGGTAGGATTTTTTTTTTTTAATGTTGTTAAAGAAAATTCTTAGATTTCAGTGAAATAAAAAAAAATATTTGCTTTGGAGTTTAGTTTTTATTAAGAAATGGAAAATGAAAACACTTTTAATTTGTATTATTACAGATATAATATATTATGAATACTCAGTCTTTCTGTGGTGTGCTGGAAAAGAACTGCTTTTGAAAAATTTTTTCTTCATATCAAAATAACAAACCTCAAGTCAAATTTATGGTGCATCTGACTAAAGTCATACTTTTTGTTTTTTTCTCTTTCATGTACCAATTTATAATTCATGTACACACACATTTATATATATATATATATATATATATATATACACATATAATAATTTTAATAAAAATGGATGTTACTTCTGATTTCAAAATATTGTGAGCAGTTCTGTTAAAGTTTTGTAGCCTTTTTTCTGAGAGATAGTTTTTTTAACTTTAATTTTTTATGTGAGGTTATTTTGTGGCCTTTTAAAAAAAAGATCAAATCTAAATTTTATTTTTCTATATATGTCTATTTAAGGGTAATATAGAACTTTCTCTTTGGTATTCAGAAAGCAAAAGGAAATAATGGATTTTTCTGCTTCAAAAATTTTTTTAGGTCTTTTAAGGTATGATTTAATGCTGTTTTTCTAGCAAGCTTTTTTTTAAACAAAATAATCACCTGGAAACATGACAAAAATGATAATTTACAGAAACATTTCATCAAATTAAAAAAGGGGTCATACAGGCTTAAGGTGCTAAACAGTTAAAAGTTGTGGTTTTATGTTTTATAATAATGGTTTTATAACTTATATCAATACTTAGGATGCTTGAATTTATGAGGTATTCAGTCTGAATGATATTTGATTTTTAAGCAGCCTTGAGTAAAAATGATTGTCTTTCTGAAAAGACAAAGTGACCCACTGAGAAATAAAATTCAAGTATATTTAATCTTGTAAACTAAGAACAAGAAATTATAGCAAAGATAAAGTTTGCATGGGGTTTTCTCCCCATGTGTTGAGGTACGGAAATTGATCAGAAAGTTCATAGGAAACCAAAATAATCTGTACACTTTAGAAGGAAAATGTGAGTGTTAATAGTGGTTTTCAATTTTAAATTCATTTTTTCCAAACACTGAATTTTTTAAACTCACAATTTTTTTCTCCATCAGATTTCATCCATTTAGTGAATATGAATGTTAATCAGAATATCAGTCAGCCTTCTTGAAGCTATTCTAATAAAGTTACGTTGCAAATTTTGTTATGTTTTGTATTCTTCAGACGAAGGACTTGTAGTCCAGCCCATTAACTGAGTGAGAAGTAGAGCCCTGTTTTGAGGACTAATTTTCATTTACTTAGTACTACAAATATAGTCATGACCCTATTCTCAAACCCAGTGTGTCATCCTTAACATTTACTCACTCATCTATTTATTTAGCTATCCTCTTTGCTTTTCTCTGGGCCCTATTACTCTAGGTATTGCTAGAATACAGGATGTTGTGATACAGTAACTTTAATGTAACTACTGCCACTGTCTCATCTTGGCCTCCATTGGCACATGGGCCTTCTCTAACCTATGACAATGTGGAGACTAACCCAACCCTGAGAATTAATAGCAGCTCTTGGGCCTCATTCCAAATTTTTCTAACAGAGCTGTCCTACTCAAAATAGGCAACATCTGAGTTGAGGACGCATAGCATTACAGAATGCATACACCATACAATTAATTTTGTGAATCTTTCTGTAGAATTACCTTTTATCCAGAATGCTGTTAATCAGTTGCTTTAATTCCAGGTATTATGCTATAAGTTGGCTTCTTGTTTTATTTAATGTGGTTTCATTACTCATAAAATAACAATTATGAATGTGCTTATTTAAGAGATCTGATTTAAGGACATTTATTTTGATGTGGGAAATCATATCTCAGCACAGTATATAAGGTCCTCTCATCTTTCTCTCTTGATCTCCAAATTTAAAATTCTAGCAAAATCCACAGAATTGATAGAGAGACAGACACTACTGACTCAAAATCAACCAGTTGTAAAAATATTAACTGAGTTTTGTTTTTTGTTTTTAAAACTGTCTTTTAAATGATATTTATGCCACTGTGCTTGCCAGAATTCTTCCATTGCTTAATTCTGCTAAACTGTGCTTCTTAATTCTCTTTGGAAGGAACCCTTGTTTATCATAGAATGATGATTCACAGATACGGGTCCTGTAGGAAACCTGGAGGCCATGTAGTTGAGAATTTATAGTTTATGGCTGAATAATCTGAGACCCAGGTGTATGAAGCCTCATGAAATATGTCTATTAACCAGTGTGCTATTACTGTGATCTCAGCATTCTTCCCCATTGTCCATGCTGTTCATATAGTTCATCTGGCTCAAGATGCCTGATTTTAATATCCCCATTGTAGAACTCTTCGTTTTGTTTACTTTTCAAAACTTTTGAGGGATGGAGGGTTGATTATCATCATGAGTGCCCATCTGAGTATTTTGTTGAAAGTAATCACAGTGTCCTTATTTTCTCATTTGCACCCAGATATTTCCTAGCCTGGTGTTTCCTAAATATCCCTTACACTCAGTGTATACAAAATAATATTCTTTCCTATTTTGTTTTTTATTAATATCATAGTGTTTTGTTTGAAACAATTGATTGGCATCTTTTGTTCTCACATCACCCTTTCTTTAGTATTACCCTTCTCTCCCCTATCCTTAGATTTTCTTTCACACAGTCAAAAAGAACATAGACGCCAGGGTTCACAGTGTGTGCAGTGTTCTCTGCCTGTACTGAGGTAGGGCATGATTGGATTCTGATATCTTGCTTTGGTAGCCAAATTAAGGCATTATGATTATGGTACTCAGGTTTATTTTGGTTTTTTAGTTTCTGTTGCCATAGATGCCATTTTTATGTTTTACTGCATCTGCTTCTTTCAGTTTGTGTTTATCCATTGATAATACCTTTCTTTGTACCTTTCTGAATTCTTCATATCTACTGTTTCCTCGTACATTAAATATCATAAATTGTTTAGTAGTTACCTAATCAATATGTAGGTACTTTGTTTCCAATTATGTAATACTATAAAAGTGCTGTTGTGAAAGGTTAATCTGGTGAATCTGTATGGAACAAATTCTTTTTTAATATTTAAACAAGCGGGCAATTTAAAGAAAGAAATATTATCTACTAACGATCTGCTAAAGTGACTTGGGTTCTGTGAGAAATTTACTCTCATCAAAGATACAAGTTTATTTTGACTTTCACATTTGAAAATTTTTTTGGTGCTTTTTATTCATTTCCCATAGTCATAAGCAAAACCATTAAGAAAAAACGTTTGTATGATAGCATATGCAACATTCCATAGCCATGTAGAGTAGAATGTATTTCTATAATTTTCTTAGGTACTAAAATATTATGGATATTTCAGGCCTGTTTTTGTATCTAGTGACTGAATTGAATCCCCAGCTGTTCTTAACCTTTGTTATGTCAAGGGCACTTTTGGCAGTGTTGTAAAGCCTATGTACTATATACTGCCCAAACTACCAGTGCTTGTTGTAGGAGAACGCTAATTGTCCTATTTTAATGCTTATTAGCTGTATAGAATATGCCTAACCCAATATAGAATATGCCACTAAGGGTTTTTGCTCACCAAATTGAACAAATTTCAAGGAAATAGAATATCAGCTTGGCTAGCCTAGGATTTAATACTTTCTCATGTACGACCTTACATAAATTGGTTTACCTTTTCATCTTCGTCATTGTATTTAGTGTATCTTATATTGAAATCTCAATGACAATAGAGTACTTCTAGGCATTTAATTGAAGATAGTATTTTTTTCCCTATGTGGTAGTCTTCATGATCCAGACTGACCTATGAACAAAGCAGCTCTATTAATCCTTAACGAAAGAAATTTAACTAAGTGTGGTGCATGATTTTCTCCTTGAGAAAGAACGGTGATAGTAATATTTTTTTTTGTTTCTGTTAATTTCAGAACTAGGACTAGTTGAAAGGGAGGGGAAATGATGATCTGGTCTCCAGAAGTAAAAGAAAAGGAAGTTGGAGCTTTTATCAGAGGCTAGCCAAGAGAATGTGCAAATGACCCACCTAGTCCAATCTATATAGCTCCAGAAGTGGAGAGCAGAAGATGACCTCTAGGTCCCTTCATTTGAGAGTAGCTGGCTTGCACAGTGGATAGAGTACTGGCTCTAGACTAGGGAAGGTTCCTATTTCCAAGTTCAAATCTGGCCTCAGACATTTATTAGCTGTGTGACCCTGGGCAAGTCACTTAGTCCTGTTTACCTCAGTTTCCTCATCTGTAAAATGAGCCAGAAACGAAAATGGCAAACTGCTCAGTATTTTTGCCAAAAGAATCCCAGATGGATCATCATTTGGATACAGAGTAGTAAATATGAAAGTACAAAGCTCTTTCAAAGAAGGAATGATGTGGAGAAATATTGTTTTGAGTTTTAGGAAGTGTTTTTTATTGGTGATTTTAGTTTGTAGATTTGCATTGTTCTTTTCTGCACCCATAATTGGATTTCTTTCAGATAGTTTGGATTTGCCTCATCTTTTTAGTTGATGAGAAATCCAAGAGAAGCAGCTTTATCTCATTTGTCTCTTGTAATTGGTTTTATCCTAAATTCTGACTAAAATTGATTTGAAACCAGTCACACATCAGTTATTTTCATAGTAGTATGAAGACCACAATGAATATATATATATATATTCTCCTTAGGGACCCCATTTAAAATTCTACAAGTACCTAATAATGAGGTCTTGTGACAATGAAAGAGGCCACCGTATTTTGGATTTTTACTTGGATTCAGATTTTAGGTGACATTTTATAAAGGAATAATGTTGAAACGAGAGTTTTTGTCAACAACTTGGTTACTTTAATAAATTAAAATTCCACTTAATTACTGTGCCTAATGCTCCTGATTGTCAAGCCAGAGTTTAAGGTATATATATGATGGTTTAAGCTTGTTTATTTTTAAAAACTTGATCTGAAGATGGGAATTACTAGATAGTACTTTTCATATAGGAAGGTATCATCAGAATGACTTACAGACCTGGCTTCAAGATAGTAGTATAGTTATTTAATAAAAATATTCACATTTCAGAGAAGTATGGTTAAACTCAAATATAGATGGATCCCTCCTTGCTGCATGTTGACTTACAAAACCAAAAATTAACGTTGTGTTGTCTTGTATTTTTATTTTGCTAATTACTTTTCACTTAGTTTTAATCTTTTTGTCATTTGACACCTCTTTTGTAGAGTGTATAATAACTTATTTGAGGTTTAAAACTTAGGAGTAGAGATCATAAACTTAGAGTTACATAATACTCTTTAAAACTTTTGGAATCATAGATCATAGATCGGGCTAAGGTCAGGAAGTATTTACCATGGCTAAGGACCCTGTATTAAATGTATAATGACTTCTTATAGCTTTTAGTTGCTCATTTTAAAAATGTTGATGTTCTTGTGGTGATGACCTAGGTATTGACACTGAGCCAAGGAATACCACATTATGTTTATGAGATATGTATAATTTTATTTTTAAGTGAGCAATAATAAAAGACCATTACTTTAGTTTTTAATAAATCATTGATAACCTTGGAGAAAGCTGCTTTAGATTACTTATAAGGAAACCAGAATATTAGATTTTGAGAAATGATTGAGATAAATGAAGGTGGCTATACAAGGTATAGGTGGCTTTTAAGAAGCATTTTTCTGTGGAAGAAAGATAATATACAATCTAGTGGAGCTTTTTTTTCTAAACAATGGAGTAGATCTGGTTACATTTGTAGAAAATTAGGAAAAGAACTGTGTTTTAGCTTTTATAAAATTTTACAGAGAAATAGGCTGATTTGAGGGGGCCAGAGATTCCTGATGAAGACATTGAACCAGGCTTATTAAGACTTAGAAAGAAATGAGAGCCATGAAAGGACAAGAGATTGTAGATAGGACCCTAAATCATGTTTGAGAAAAGTTTTGAATTTTGAATGATGGTGAAGTTTGTATGGTAATCACCTTAATTAGTGGTTTAAATCAATTTAAGATGTAGGTCAATGGTGCTAAGTTTAATCAATTAGGGACATTTTAGTGTCTTCATTTTTCATAGAAATATAAATTTAGACTGAGAGGGTATTATAGAAATCATCATGTTGAACTGTCTTATAGATGAGGAAACTGAGATCCCTAGAGATAAAATAATTTGTTTTTGGTGATATCTAGTAATCATCTGGAGTGAGGTTTGAAATCAGGCCTTCCTGACTTCAAGTTCAGTGTTGCATCTGTTTTTATGTCAGTAGGCATCAGCCATTAGAATTATCCTTGAATCATGAAGGCTGCAGTGATTGCAGAGCTAAGGGATAGAAGGTCTATGGAATGTCAGTCATGGACAAAAGTTATATCCCTTTTCCTGGTTGGAAAGGTAAATAGGAACAGAAATTTTGAAGCTTTTATTATTGAATGGCACAAATAAATGAGAGGTTGTTTGGTAGTGAAGGCATTTTCAAAGGTTCCTTTCCATTCCTATGTCCTGTGAGATAGGAGAGTAGAGAAATGAATAGATAACATGAGGAAGGCTTTGTAATGATCTCCATCCGCAGTACCTATTGTTATTTATTGTAAGGAGATAAAAAGATGTTTAAATAAAGACTGAGATTGAGGCAATCTGTCAACACACATTATTATGTGTCAGGCAGTGTGCTAAATGCTGATAATATGTATGGGAGGGTAGGTAGGGGTGTCCAAGGTATAGTACTGAATGTCTGAAGAGCAGCGTGGAATGGAATGAGGCATGGCTCCCTTAGGGGCCCTCCTTAATAGGAGCTTTTTTAGAGGAATTATTCAGTCTGAGTGTAGGTTCAAATGTTGCTTGAGTTAAGACTTCAGAATGAAGAACTGGGATATAATGAAGAAAATTAAGAGCACAGTCTTCTGAGGAATGAGAATAAATGAAGGTTTTAAACGTGACAGAATTATGTATCTACGAAGTTTAATTTTTAGGTGAAGAGGGCAAATAGTAGATCTGGAGTGAATAGGGATGGGGGGGGCATTTGTGTCTAAAAGCAGTGGTTTTGTATGATAAGAATTGTGGAGGTCAATGAGCTAGAGATGATATGTTGGCCATAAAGGAAAATTCAGATGGCAAGTGTGCAAAAATAATTAGTGAAGAATTTTTTAGTTTCATTTAGAATATTTAATATTGTGCTACTCTATGATTCTAATCCAGACCCCTCCAGGTGTTGAGTTCTTAGTGTTCATTTATGTGTATATTTCTATATATGTACATATGTATGTGTATGTATACATATATATGTTAATATATTCATTCTACCCTTGGTACCTATTCCTACACATAAGTGACCAGAACTTACCTGTATTAGCTGACAAGAACGTGTCTGTGATGGTAGAAAGAGATTAAAGCCCTTAATTTTCTAACTTTCCAACTTCTAACACACATTATTGGCATATTGGGATTAATCCATTCTAAGCCATATAAGTTAATTGAACATGGTGACATTATATTGAATATTTCATAAAAGAAAAAATTATTTGTTAAAGTTTTCGATTTGTGATCTCATGACTTTTTTTTGCATTTTGTTTTTCTTATAATCCAGTTGCAGTGATGCTTCAATTTAAATGAGTTATTATTTTTGGAGAATTAGGGTTTCCTGATTAGCAAAATACAGAATTATTGCCATGACTATTACTTTGTTTCAATAAAATTTAGCCTACCACAGTTTTCTCTATAGCCTTGTCACTTATTACTATAAGTACTAGAAAAAAAATTTAAAGCACATTATACTTACTGAAACTTTTACGTAGATTTCTTTTTCATGCATGTAGAAGAGCATATTTCTGTGTACATATATCCAACAGGTTAACCAGACCTGGTCTGGATAAAATGGATTTGTTGGGAACCTCTAACTATCATACTCTTCCTATACCCTCCCCCCTCCTCCCACCTCCCCACCCCTGAGGATGACAGGAAGATTTTAACAGGCAGAATGTTTTTTAACTTAAGGAAAAATCAAGCAAAACAATGAAAGATCGAATTTCCATTTGTTTATTCCATTAAATATGGTTTTATTTTCATTCTTGTTAATATCCATTGCTCTTATTCTAGTTAAGAGCTAATATCTTAAAATTTCAGATTGATGCCTATTTAATTTCTGGCAGTATTAATTTTGTGATATGAAGATGCTAATTGTGATTTTGATAACATTATAGAGACCTGGTAAGTAGATGTGCAGTGTTTCTTTTTAATGTCTTAACAGTTTTTGGTTGTTTTCTTTGTAATTTATAACAAGCACAAAGATTAGTTGTTAGATGCAAAAATGACTTTTTCCTAGAAGGCACTCTTTTGCTTGACATTGTTATGTTTTATTTAAAAATTTTAAGTGATCTTTGCAGGTAAATTTTTTTTTAAGTTTTGCATTAGATTAATTCAAATTATTACTGAATATAATTGTTCAGGAGTGAAGTTGCAGTTTGCAAATATTCTTAATTTTAACTCTTAACTTCCTGTGAATTTTTATGATCAATATCATCAGCCTTTTTAGACATTTTAATTTGCAATTTTCTCTTCAGTTACTCCAGTGTGTCAGTCTTTTGGCATAGATTTCTAGCCCTAAATTTATAAAGTTGATACAGTAATAGAAACAAGTATCAATGTTAAAATTACATGTATGTATGCATGTGTGTATATATACATATATGTGTGTGTGTATCCCTAATATTTTTATATGTAATGTGGTCTGCCTCCTTGTTATTTAAAAATGTTGTAGATAGATTATGCTTCTTATTACTTTTCTGTCTGTTCATTGCGACTGTAACAGTAGATTTATATAGTGTTACATGCCTAGCCATTTCTTCTTTGGTGTGAAAGAAATAAAGAGGAAGGTTATCATGAATATATATAATCCCCATATGGTTGTTAATACAGGATTTGGACGTTCTTTTATGTCATGATTACGACTTGTACAGTAATGGTGATGTTGTATCAACCCTTTTCTTAATGTGTTGTGATTTCCTGTTGTTTTAATCTCCTAGGTGAACATTATTACTTAAAAGAAAACCTTTTTATAAACTTTATTGTTAAATTGCGATAAGGAATCAGTTAATTTTTACCTCTCTTTGAAGCAATTTGTCCTAAATTTCCATACGTCTACATTCGCTTTTGCTATTCTAAAATCTTTAGTTGCTGGCTTTGACTTTTTATGTTGCTGAGTTTTATACATCTATTTTCTCACCTGCCATATCCTAGGGGGCTTGGAGTACCAATAATACAGTGAGCCCACCTTCCTGGTCCCCAGACATTTCAGAAGGCCGGGAAATTTTTAAACCCAGACAGCTTCCTGGCAGTACCATTTGGAGCATCAAAGTGGTAAATAAAATTTTGTGTTATCATGCTTATTTCTGATTAATGCTGTACTAGAGAAGAATAAAATTGTGTGTGTGTGTGTAAAATTTAGCTGATGTAGCCTTACATTTCATCTTTTTAAAATCTGAAAATGGATGAAATGCCCATTTTAATTTATATATTTAAACATATATGTAGTTTAGTCTCAAAAATTATTTGATAAATTAAAAGTAGGTCACAGAGAGGGGAACAAAGAATTGAGTTTACATTATGTAATTGTTCAAATCCTTAATATTTCAGCTGTTACTTTTTGTAAGTATTGAGATTATTGAAATATTTATGAAATAAATGTTACCATTGTATTGCCCGTAAGTAATTAACAGTTTGAAAAAAACTTTTTCAAGTTATAATAGATATCATGTTTTGCTAACAGATTTACTATCTGTCTTATGAGAATGTAACTGGTGTTTATTATATTTCAAATTTTAGTTTTTTCAGCATTAAAATGTAGTGATGACATTAGAACGAGCATACCAGAAAGGATGGTTGATACTAAAACTTATGATCATCCCAATTATTATATTGGCCTAAAATTATAAAAGCTATTGCAATCTTATCTTAAGTGTGTTAATATTTCAGTTTTATTATTTGATTTTCTACATTACGATTATCCTTCCATAGCATAAAGGAAAAGTAAAATAGTTTTATTCAGGAACTATTAAGGAAGTTATGTCAAAACATAGGGAGGAAGAAGCATATATTTACAATCTTCAGATATATCACTTGAGATTTATAAATTGTTAAGCATTGTAATACCCTAGGAGTTTTAGAAGCCTTTTTCAATGTTACGTGTGGGCATTGTCTAAAATTACAGTTTCTACTGCTGTTCTTGACATTATTACACTTTAAGCTAGCAATATGTTAGGAAGTCTCTTTGGGTTTTTTTTTAAATTGCATTTCAGAGTAAGTTCAATAGAATACAAATATTGCTCAAAGTTTTGATACTTATTCTCCTAATACTATCTCTTGAGAGTACAGGGCCTTTTCCTCTTTTTTTTTTTTTTGTTATGGGCTAAGGATATTCTCTTTAATTTAGATATATTTTTTTAAATGACTGTATAAACTTGATTGAATTTTGCCTTCTTGGGAAGAAATATAAGAATTTATTATGAAGGTATAAATTTCCAGAGCTCAGAAAAAAAATGCTAATTCTGAGGTGAAGAATAGTTAAATGTTGGGCAAAAGCAGAGGTCTAGGATATCCTTAACATCTTTTAACCACTTGTTCTAAATACTGTATCTTTCTGAAAATCCTCTCAGACGTGTTACTAGAAATATGAATAAAATAACTTATTTGAGTACCACTTCTTTTGGAGACTGCCTATGCTGTAAGAATAAATTGAAGAGATGGACAGAGTCCTAGAGATTTTAATGAAAAAGAGTAGAAACCATGAAATAATTTGAAGTTGAATTGTATTGCATAGAATTTAATGGTATGCATTATATAGTGATCTCTTTATATACACAAATATATTTGGCATGAAATTTTATTCCTAATTTTCATTCCACTAGAAATTATTTTACTGGCAACTGGATCTTAATAACTGTTGTTCAGTCAGGTCTGACTTTTTGTGACCTCCTTTGGAATTTTCTTAGCAAAGATAGTGGAGTAGTTTACCATTTCTCTCTAGCTCATTTTGCATATCAGGAAACTGAGGCAAAGATGATTAAGTGACATCCTCAGGGTCACTACTTTTCACTTGAATTTAAAAGATAAATGTTTTATGTCTGTAAGATACTTTTTCTTTAGCATGTATAGACACCAACTTTGGAAGTAAACATCTAAAACAGTTTTATGAGTTTTTAATCTAGAAATTTGATTTTTAAAAGTAAGACTATAGATTATAATATTTTTAGCTGCTGGTTCTTTAGCTCAAGATTGTAATTTTATATATGTTGAACGAATCCTTGAGTTGTTCAGTGAGTTCCTTAAGTCAGTGGCCAAGCTGGAATTCAATCTTGGATTATTTAATTCTAATTTTAATATTTGTTTTACATTATGGAACTATATAATTGCATTTCTTTTTTAGATTGAATTAAACTTGCAAGGAAATCATAATTATGTGTATTCAGCTTCCAAATCATGTGATCTTTTAGCTATTCATTAAACTGTATTATAAGCTTAAAATAAATCATCTCTTCTCCCTTCACAGTCTGAGTGAAGGAAAGGTAGTGGCATAAAAATTAATTCAGAGAATTATTGTTGAAAAAATGGAATCTATGTAGTTAATATTAAATATTTCTTTAATGTCTTGAGAAAACATTTTTCTACCAGTGAAATTAGCATGTGCCCCCAGAGTTCTCAGACTTTCCATATATGACAGGAAAGTCCTTTATTTAGACTTATTTCATTATTGACCAGCTGTCCAAGATTTATCATTTTCATCAACATTTGATGATTTATATATTACTTACAGGTCACATATATGGACCTCTTTAGTTTAGAAGTTGAATGCTTTACCTCTATATCAAATTGTTATGTTGCTTTTGCACAGGCAGGACTGGATAAAGAGGGAATAATTACATACACAGAAAAACCCTACAGTAATAGATTTTTTTAAGATGGCATTGTTTACTTGTGTTATATGGATGTTCTTTACATTTTCATCATATTGACTCAATTCATGACAGTCATGATTCTCTGGTATATATTTTTAATTAAGAAAATATACAGTTAATTGAATATTAAGAGAAAACCTAAGACTTTTTAATCTTGGTTGTAACAGGCAGATATATGTTGCATAATTTTGTTAAACTTAAGTAAATTTTCTGGCTTACCTTTTTATTTTCCCCATTAGGTGAAACAGTCATGTGGCTGCTGTTTTGAAGCAGTCTTATTGCTTAAATTGTGTTATTTTTAGTTTTAAATTGTGTAGTTTTTAGTCACATCAGTTGCTAAGAATATAGGCAATTAAAAAAAAATTGAAAACATTACTTTATATTTACTAGGGTCGTGGATCTGGATTCCCTGGAAAACGAAGACCGCGAGGTGCAGGACTTTCAGGCCGAGGTGGTCGAGGCAGATCCAAACTCAAAAGTGGGATTGGCGCTCTGGTTCTTCCAGGGGTAAAACTTATTAATTTTTTCTGTTGTATTAATATATATGCTGTTATTTTTGTCTTTAACAAATAATTTAGCATATATTCCGGGATTTAAGAAATTGACAGGTGGACTAAATGGGATGTCTAAAACTCTACATCTACTCTCATTCAATCTTTTCTCCAATATATTAGAGTCCAATCTATTTGACTTTTCCCCTTCCTTTTTTACCACTTTAATATCATTTTGATGTTACATCCTTGCTAGGTCCTGGGAAATAATAATGAGTAATGAGATGCCATCTGTAACTCTGTTCTACATTTTTTCTGTCTAGCATTTGAAACAAATTGCATTTAAACATGGCTTTTAATATTGTCTTTTATCTTTTAATAATTTTTATTAAGGGGATTTAATATTCATGACTTACAAGTATTTGGCTGTCAAATTATGGATTATTGGTAAAAATGTTATTAAGAATGCTATTGGTATGAGTTTGGTTAAGGTAATGAACATTTTTCAGGTAGGAAAAATTTAGATGTCTTTTTAAGATTCTCTTTATGGATGACTGCTTCTAGATATGATTTTGGCAGCTTGTTATTGGTTTAGTATTTAGTTTAGGGAAACCCTTTTGGACCAGATTAGTATAGATTTTGCTGATAATTTATTCCTTCCAAAGATGGAATTTTCTAACATTTTCAGGAATCTAACGTACAATATACAGAGTTCCACACTTTTACATAATTCTTCACTTCAGGGGGGAAAAGATAGAGAAGTTGCTCTTCATATCACGATTTTGGAGTTAAGCTTGATTCTATTTTCTCAGGTTTTAATTTTGTGGTGTTTTTTTTTACTGGTCAACCATTATTCATTTTTTTAAGTGCTTATTATGTGCAGGTACAGTGCTAAGTAATGGGGATACAACGAATAGTGTAAGGACAGTTTTCAAGGAACTCACAGTCTAATGGGTGAGATGGTATACCTGCAACTATGTACAAACATGTTATATTCACAAATAATTGGAAATAATCAACTGTGAGAGGAGGCACTAGAATTAAGTCATGTTGATTTGCCTCTGTCTTATTGATCACTTTTAAATAAACAAGGATTATAGATGGTTATAAAAGGTAAAGTAGAAAATTTCAGTTGTCTAAAAACTGAATTTTTTGTAGGAACAAAGTGAAACTAGAAAATAAGAAAGGAAAGTGAATTAAAAACAAGAAAAAATGTTGACATCCACTATATATATGTATTGTGCATGTGTTTATGTATATGTATGCACACACATATTTACACACTATATACATATGTGTATATATATATACACATACACATTATACACACACACACACACACACATATATAGCAAGAACTGAATTTTACAAGACTGAGCCATTCTACCTATTTCTTAAGTATTTGTAGGATTTGATGCAGTGGTATTCAAAAGAAGAATCACAAATGAAGGTATTGGATTCATTAGGCTAAGGTAGAATATAGATTAAGTTCATATTACTGCTTGGAATTTTTAGAAAAAAATAAGCAAAATATTTAGCATGTACTTGGATTTTAAAAAAAATACGTATTTGTGGTTTTCTTTGCTGTTCTGTTCATTCAACTGAGCATACAGAGTATAATAAGTAATAGATGGCAGAAGAGAAAATGTTGCAAGAATACCAGAGGGTTGTACCCATACATTCCTGGTCTCACTCTCTGATCTAATACAGACTCCTGCATCCATTACTTGTACTTTTACTGTTTTTCAGTCATATTTCTTATTTCAATGCTGGACTTGGTTTCTAAAGTATCCTTTTTTTTTTTTGTCTGTGACAATTATTTTGTGTGAAAAGCCTTATTTTACTTTTTATTATTATACATATTCCTTGTTTCCCTTTCTGTCTGCTCTTTTCACTGTGACTAATTTATTATAGTGGTATTGCACTGAAAAGTTTTATCATTGTATCTTAGCCTGTGGAGTTTTACATGGCTATCAGAGTTTGGTAAGAATGTATAGTATTCTTAACATATATCTCTGGATCTTGATAATTACTTTGATAGCTCAAGAAAATAAGGTTGGCCCAACAGGGTAAAAATGATTCCTAAAAGCGTCCACCTAGTAGTGATATTTAGCAGGAGTGCCCAAAGGAGTGAAATTAACACTTTCTTTCTTAAGGTACCAGATTTTTATGTAAATACCAAACAGTGAGGCCTAATGGTAAATAAGGCTAAATGGTAACATACCCTCTTTGTAACTGTATCCTTGTTTATGGAAAAGAGAACCTGACTGACATCAGGAGATTGTATCCCTGACTTTTTAAGCCTTTCCCTTTCTGAGCCACATTTGTCTTAAATTGAGGTGATTTAGACTTGCTAGCTTTTGTTAGATCTCATTCAGCCCTAACATACCTTGATTTTATACTCCATTCTGCTTCAGCTTTTTACTTCTTTTTATTCAAAACCTGCTAGTGACTATCACCCACCTTCTTCATGTTATAGCAAACTAGAACTAAATTTCTACCCTTCTTTCACATTCTACAGAGCTAGGATTCCTGGGATCAGTTTCTAAACCATCCCATGAATCTTCTTAGAACATTCTTTTTTCTTTTTTTTTTTTTTTAATTTAATTTTATTATTATTTTTAATGTTTTACAATCTCTGCCATAAAATTAAGATTTTTTTTTGGGCTTCTAATCTCTTTACTCTATTCAAGAACTGTTTTCTAATCTTCTAAACCTCATCCTTGAATCCTCTCTCACCCTTCTACCTTAATTTTTTTGCTCTGTGAGGCATTTTACAGAGGAGGAAATTGAATACTGGATTTTAATACAACTAGCTCATGGTCACATGACTAACAGATGTTATAAACAAGATCAGAATCCAAATATCTCATATTTCTTTATGAGTTATAGTTAACAGTAAAATTTTGCTAAAGAAAACAATTTTTATTTTTATTTTTCCATACTTGATCCAGTTCCTTATTCTGATATATTAGGAAGCAGATGATTGTAATAGAAAATCACCCTTCAGGGATACTTGGCACATATATGTAAAATAATTAAGTAACTTAAGCAGTGGTCAATATTTCCTGTGAATAAGAAGTTAAATGTCCAATATAGTAAACATTCATCTTCTTCACAAAGAAAATATACAAGCTTTTGGTGAAATTGTTTAATATTAAATTTAATCTAATTTTATAAAATATTCTCAGAAGTAATCCTCTCAAAAGTATAAATGTCTTACTGCTGATGGAATGTAATGTAATTTAAATTTCACTCTTTTATAGGTCACTTCTGTAGATATGTTATCAAGCAAGGATGAAGAAGAAAATTCTATGCATAATACAGTAGTCCTATTTTCTAGCAGTGATAAATTCACTTTACATCAGGTATGGGATTATTCTTTTTCTTTTCATTTCTGTTCTGTAAAGTATTTTGCTTCAGTGTTTTTGTGTTTGAATTGATGCAAATTTTTTGTCATTTAATTTTATGGGGAAAAAAAAGATTTTTATTGTTTTCTTTTTTTAAATTTAGGATATGTGTGTAGTTTGTGGAAGCTTTGGCCAAGGGGCAGAAGGAAGGCTACTTGCATGTTCTCAATGTGGTCAGTGTTACCATCCATACTGTGTCAGTATTAAGGTGAGTGCTATTATATTTAAAAACTTGTAAAAGTTATTTTGTTTTCCATTTTATTTACATTACAACATAACAATCCTACTTTTTTTAAAAACCATAATCAGGAAGAATTCGTTAAGTAGTTAAATATTTTTGACAAATGTGGTTGTTTTCTTTGTTATTTGTGAAAGACTTTAATTAAATGTTATTCTTTAATGTTTAGTGCTGTAATAGAAATTAATACTTTGTAATTCTGTAACCATAAACAGGTTAGTTTGAACAAGATGCTTTACAATATATACATAAAATATAAATGCTATTTTTTTTTAAAAGGAAAAAGTGTGTAGCTTAATTTAATTATCTGTTTATTTTCCAAATTGCCACCAACTATAGAGTTAATTAATGTTTTAGATTTATTAGTCTGGCATAAAAAGGAAGAAATTTTAATTTGATATGTGACAATGAAAAAGGTACATAAGCTATTTATTACAACAGTTTAAGTATTAATTATTTTCATTTGTATACACTATCTTAAAAAGTAGATACAATTTAACCAGACTTATTGAAATGCAATCTCTATTTTGAATGAAATAATTTTTTCCCTTTCTTTGTCAGTCATGATTCATTTTATTTATCCAGTGTCTCATTCCTTGAAGTTCCCTGAGTAAAGACACACACTTGTATAGAAAAAGACAACCAGACCTTCTCTGTTGATCAATACCAAGTAGTTCCTCTGCCTACTCCACCACTAAAAGGATATAAATAGTGAATTCTGGCCATATACACTACTAGGTTATGATTTTCTGTGGATTTATTCTATTAACACCAACTATGCAGGCTTTGTGAGCAAAGAACCGATTTATTAAAATCATACCTATGAGGCTAATGAAACAGACTCTGCATTGAGAAAATTGAAAAGAGCATATGAATAATTAATTAAAAATTGCTTTACTGGGGGGTTGGGGGGACATCATGTGCTTATATATGTAAAAGAATTAAGTAGCTTAGACAGTAGTGACTATTACCCTTGAAATGGCCTTCGAGAATAAGCTAAACAAATCAATTACTCCTTGGAACATGAAGAAATATTAGTGCAAAATGAAAATATTGAAATAGATGTAAAAAATATAAGATAGGATATTTTTTAATTGACATAAAAAAAGGGTTAATTAAAGATAGTTTAAGAATCATTGGTCTCCTTGAAAAACCTAATAGCAAATATCTGAACTCTCTAATTCAGGGAATCACAAATGAGCAAAAAGCATAAATCTATTACATCTAGAAGGATGCTGAAGCATCTGAAAAGTAGTAATTCAGGTAACATCAGACTACATATAGTATGGATCAAGTAAGCCTTGGAAGCTTCTCCTATAAATGAAAGAAATTCTTGGAATACACATTCCAAGAGCTAAAAGAGAGACTAACAACAGAAAGTAATTTAGCCTAGAAAGTGACTCATGAATAAATGACTTGTAATGTAATAAAGGTCTTTGAGTGATTTTTAAGAAAAGTATCTTGAGTAGGAATTTTGAGATACAAACACAGGTATCAAGAGAAACCTAGAGATGTAATTTATTTGAGCTACTGCAAGGGGGATTCTGTTATGATGAGGAAGGGCTGATCTTCCCAGAATTTCTATTTTTCTTTTTCAGTTTTAGTGTCTGGACAAAATAACACGACCATAAATTCCTGCAATTGAGCTGATCCATTGTAGCCTATAATCTGTGATTGTAGTTTCTCCTTGACTTGAGTAATTAGATAATTACCTATTCAGATAGCATTCTATATGTAGTATGGAAATGAACAGGAAAAGAAGAATCTATAATTACTGTGCGCTTCTATACACACATACACATACACACACAGATCTATCTAACAAATAAGATAATTTTGGTGTTTTTTTTTTTAAAGATAGGTAGCTATTTTAGAAGTATACTAGAGAAGCATTCCTTTTCTACAGATGCTTGGAGGGTGAGAACTCTCTAGTACTCTCTGAGATATCTAGTTCTATGAGTCTAAATGACATTTGTTGACTAACTTAGTAATAGGTAGTAAAATGATTTGGTCTCCAATTGCCCTCATAAAACAAGTACTAGAGGTGTGAGACTAAATCACATACTTATTGGGTATCATGAGAGAGGATTATATAAACCTTAATCAGACCTTCTGGTAAATGAAAAGTTTAACAGTCAGATTTTTTTTTTTTAATCAATTTTTATAAGTTTGCAAGCGACCACCCTCAGATTCAACCAATTTAGCATTTATTAAGTATTTATAATGTGTTTTAAAATGTGCTAAAGCCCTGGTAGTTAAAAAAAAAAAAGTAAAACCTTTTTTCTTGCTCTTAAGAGGAATGTAATGACCCCAGCTCCTGGGATAAGAATTCACTGTTTGACAAAAACTGCTCGGAAAATTGGAAAGTAGTGTGGTGGAAAGTGATCATAGAACAGTGCCTGACACCATATAATAGAATAAAGTTCAAATGTGTACAAGATCTAGGCATAAAGGCTCATACTATAAACAAATTAGGGAAGTAAGGAGTAGTTTATTTGTCAGATTTATGGAGAATGGAGGAATTTATGATCAAATAAGAGATAGAGAACATTATGAAATGCAAGATGGACAACTGATTACATTACATTGAAAATTTTTTGCTCAAAGTCAATGCAATGAAGATGAGGAGGGAAGCGGAAATCTGAGAAAGAATTTTTACAACTAGTGTCTGTCATACAGGCCTCATTTCTAAAATATATAGAGAACTGAATCAAATTTACAGGAGTACAAGGCAATAGATATGTGAATAGGCAGTTTTCAGAGGAAGAAATTAAAGCTATCTATAGTCATATGAAAAAATACTGTAAATCACTATTGATTAGAGAGATGCAAATCAAAACATCTCTGAGGTACCCCATCACATCTATCAGATTGGCTACCATGACAAAACAGGAAGATGATAAATGCTGACAAAGATAGGTGAGTTGGAACACTAATTCATTGTTGGTGGAGCTGTGAGCTGATCCAGCCATTCTGGAGAGCAATTCAGAACTATGGCCAAAGGGCTACAAAAATGTGCATACCCTTTGACCAAGCAGTGCTGCTTCTAAGACTATACCCCAAAGAGATCATAAAAAAGGAAAAAGGTCTCACATGTACAAAAATATTTATAGCAGCTCTCTTTGTGGTAGCCAAGAACTGGAAATCAAGGGGATGCCCATCAATTGGGGAATAACTGAACAAGTTGTGATATATGAATGTAATGGAATACTATTGTGCTATAAGAAATGATGAACACATGGACTTCAGAAAAACCTGGAAAGCCTTATGTGAATTGAGCTGAATGAAATGAGCAGAACCAGGAGAACCTTATATACAGTAATAGCCACAGTGTGTGATTACTGTTTCTGATAGACTTAGCCCTTTACAGCAGTGTACAGACCTAAAACATTTCCAAAGGACTCGTGCTGCAAAAAACCCTCCACATCCAGAGAAAAAACTATGGAGTTGGAATGTAGAACAAAGCAGACTATTTCTCCTTTGTTATGTTCTGTTTTTCTCATGGTTTCCCCATTCATTTTAATTCTTCTCTGCAACATGAATAATGTGAAAATGTGTTTAAGAGGAATGTGTGTATAGAAACTCTGTAAGATTGCACACCTTCTTGGGGACGGAATTGGAAAGGAGAGGGAGAAAATTTGTCGAAAATTGAAAACAAATTAAGAAATTAAGAAATTTTGGGTAAAAACTAACAAATCTTTGTAAGTTTAAATAGACTGGGGGCAGCTAGGTGGTGCAGTGAGAACAGAGCACTGTCCCTGGAGTCAGGAAAACCTGAGTTTAAAAAAAAAAAATGGAATGTAACTTGTAAATAGCTGTGCACATGAGTACAGATACATATCAAACAAGTTTGACAGTCAGTACATTTATTAGAGTAATCATACAAACCTGGGACATTCAAGTAAGGAAGAATACCTTCTAGCTGAATGTATTATGGGTAGTGAAGCTCCTGAACCTAGGCCTGAAAGAAAAGGAATTCACTCGGTCCTGATGTGAGGAGTAATTTTTTTAGGGCAACTGTTGTGGCAGAGGGGGTTTCAGATGTGTACATTAGGACATTTTGGCAGTGTCAAGAAGGAAGCATTCAAAAGGCCAGGGAGACTAATTAGGAAGAAATTGAAGTATTCTAGAACAGAGGTAGTTAGGGTCTGGGCTCTGTTATTGGTAATGGAATAAATGAAAGTAATTATTAGAATGATTTCCAGTAGCTTCCTTCCTGATGGATTATATGTGTAGGGGATTGAACAGAGGGGGAAGCGTTTGGTATAAATGAAGATTGGCAGTTGTATAACTTGAAGAGTGCCAAAGCTATGTAAAGAAATAGTGACAAGTTATGGAGAAGACCAGTTTAGCTTTAGATTTGTTGAGTTGTTTGTATCTGAGACATCATGGTAAAAACTTCCAGTGAAGACTGAGAGGGAGAATTCAAGGGTTAAAACAAACTTAATGATTAAGATGTGAATCATCTTTATCAAGGTGAAGGATCAAAATCTTATACTACATGAAATTACCACACATTTTTATTGAATATGTGCTATATGTATGGTACATTGGGGGATGGGCATTATCAAGTTTATGTAAGATGTTTTCATGGCGCTTATGTTTTATTATTGCCGTAACCTTACACTATTGAAGACTTAAGGGGTAGTATGTGATAATGTATAAGTATTTGAATGGTATTTATGTGGTAGTGTGATTACACCTGCTTTGCTTCACCATGTAGTAGATGTAGGAGGAGTTAATAGAAGTTGCAAAGAGACTTTTGGCTTAATATGGAGAAAAAATTCCAAGACATTGGAGTTATACCAAATTTAAATGGGCCACCTTGAAAGGTACTAGATTGGTCAGTAATATCAAATGTATATGAAATTCAGAGAGCGTAAGAGCTGAGAAGAGATGGTATATTTTGTCCTTTTGAGTTCTTGGTCACCTTGGAGGAGAGATCAGTTTCAATCAACCAGTCAGAATAGGGGCCCCAGTGTATTGAAATAAGATCTGTAGAATAGGTCGCATATATGTATCTCATGAATGGGAAGGAGAGAGAAGAGTATCTTGGAAGGAAGTATCAGTATTAGGGGAAGATTGGAATTTTTAAATTTTTTTGTTAATTCATTAGATTTCAAAAGAATAGGGGAGACAATTTTTTGAATAAGAGGATAAGGAGCCAATACTGAGTGAGAGATGAAACTAAGAGTGGAGTTGAGGGTTTGAGATAGAGTAGATGACAATTGCAATTGAAAACAAATCAGAGTTCTTTCTAGATGTACATTTTAAAATTTACTTGTCTACAGGTGTATATTATCTATCTTTTGTCACCTCTAACAAAATCTTATAATGGATTTTCACATAATGGCAAGGGCTGAAGAAATTTTCTATCCAAGATAATTTGGATGTCAAGTTACCTCTTAAAATTTAAGTAATAAAGATGGTAATATGTGAAATATCTTCTTAATCAGTACACTTAATTATTTATTTTATATATCATCTCTTTACCCATGGCTGTGTAATCTAAGTAAGAATGGAGTGTATGATAATGTCTCCTCATCATTTCTTCCTTTGTAGAGAATGCATTTCAAAGTTTTCTTCTGAAAGAAAAAGTATCACAATGACCACCTTTAGGAAAACAAAACACTTTTGATTCAGAATTGTTTGAGATAGTTCCTAGTTTAAATCTGCTATCAATTAGCCATGATTTTTGGCATTTATGAGCACATTCCATAATATACCATTTAAAACAGGTCTTAAAATGATATTAATTGATACCTTTTTACAGATCACCAAAGTTGTACTTAGTAAAGGCTGGAGATGTCTTGAATGCACAGTTTGTGAAGCCTGTGGCAAAGCTTCCGATCCAGGACGACTCCTTCTTTGTGATGACTGTGACATAAGCTATCACACTTACTGCCTGGATCCTCCATTGCAGACAGTTCCCAAAGGAGGCTGGAAGTGTAAATGGTACATTGTTTTAAAGTTTCATTGCTACCTTTTCCTTTTCTCTTTTGTTTTCATATCACTTTAAAAAGTCAACCACATCTACTGATGATAACAAAATTTACTATTTAAGAACATTTTGCTGGGTATTTTTATTAAATTGAGATTTCGATTGTACTGCACTTCTTTGTTGGATCTGTGATGTTACCTAGATTTCAGTCCATTCATATCTTCACTTTCTGTGACATTCTTTTCTTTTTTCTTATAAAATCTCCACTGGAGATTTATTTACCCATTGAACCACAAGGCGTTCCTCCTTGGTATTTTGATTCTCATGTATAACTGTAGCATTCTTTTTCTTATATGACTGGCCCCTACATCCTTTCTCAGTCATAAAATTCCTGAATAATTTTATTCATGAAATATGTGTGTATACAATAATGTTTTTCAGCATACTTGTGGTCTTTATTTGTTCTTCCTTTAACCTATTAAAGGAACCTATTATCCTTTGGTTCAAAATTTTGTTTTTGTAGAGATTGGGCTACGCAGTAATTTTTAACCATATAGCATCACAGTCTAGGTGTTTAAAAAACATTGGCCCTTAAGCAGTTTGGCGTCTTTAAAGGTTATGTAGTTTCCTGAATATAGTATTTAAGTGCTAACACCTGGAGTATTTCCCATGGCATTGAATTGTTATGTTAACCTCCACTGTTTGTCCCCAGTGTGCAAAAACTCAACTGCCCAATTTGCACTTAAATTAACTTCTCATACAGTCTATATTATAGGTAGAAAATGTGGAATTGTTTAAATTTTTGTTTTGCAGGTGTGTTTGGTGCAGACATTGTGGAGCAACATCACCAGGTCCACGATGTGAGTGGCAAAACAATTATACCCAGTGTGCCCCATGTGCAAGTTTATCTATCTGCCCAGTCTGCTCTCGAAATTATAGGGAAGAGGATCTTATTCTGCAGTGCAGACAGTGTGACAGGTAATATCTTCCTTTTAATAATATTCCATATGTATTTTTTAAATCCATTTTCCCCAAAGTTCTCATGCCATAATATCTCTGGAGTGTTAAGTCAGCAATTCTTGAACTTTTAACATTATGCAAAACGATGTCTGGCAAGATGGCTGAGTTTTTTCATCTAACCCTAGTTCCCTATCCTCATTTATGCACCACAAAATAAATGCTAATTATGAAAAACAGGTAATAAATTCTCATGGACAGAAAAGCTCAGAAAAGATATTAAATCTGAAGTAATGAGTAGATGAAAAAGAGTTTCAGATAAAATGAACATATATGATCAGATAAAGGTTCTAGGAGAAATTATCAGAAGAAATACTAAAATGGTAATTAGATTCCTTGGAAATAATCATGAAACCTTTGTAAAAACTTTTCTAGTTGTTTAGCTGTTCTGTCAATAGAATAATGGAATAAAATTAGAGCTTTTAAAGAAGAATTTTAGAAGGCAGATGATGGTAAGTGCTTCAGAGTATTTGGTAAATGAAAGATCTTTAAGTGGCAGATATTATGGAAAGAAATGTTAGAAATAGAATTGAATTTGCAAAGATGTAAAAACAAACATTCCTTGACCATAGCATGTTATGAGATGGGTACTGTAATGTGGAGGGGTAGAAAGTTATTTAAACCTCTTTTCTGCCCCCTAACCACCTGTCTGTGCCTGGTCATCAAATTAAAAAAATCAAAGACAGTAAAATTGGTAAAATACTCAACATCCCTACAGTGCAATTAACCTGACCTTGAAGATTAAAATCAGGAGGAAAATCTGAGATTTATTGTCTAATCAACATATTGTTAAAAAAAAAAATAGGGAACTTGATGAGATTTGTTAACGGAAAAGTACAGATCACTGGTCTCCATTGGATGTCATTAGAATCAAATTCAGCCCTGAAATGTGGACACCTGGTTCTGGATTTTGATATGAAAGAATGAATCCTGTTAAGTTGGAATAGATTAATTATTTGGTATACCAGTCCTGTTCCTGTTTGGTAGATCAATCCTGGTTGTAGTTGATCCCAGAGCCCCAGTTCATTCCTATTCCTTCTTCAGTTAGTTCTATACCTCTTAAATTTTTTCCTTTCCTCCAACCCCAACTACATAATACTAGACACTTCAATATGCATTAGTAATGTTCCCTTAAATACTGCAACCACTCATTTCCTCATCCTATTTTCCTCTCATGAGTGACTTCTCCATCCGTTTCAACCATATAAAAAAATGGTCATACCTACAGTTTTGCCATCACCCACCCATGTACCACTTCCATTAAAGAATTCTGAAATGTTCTTATCTGACCATAATATATTGTCTTTGAACCTCTCCTTCTGCTTTCCCTTACAAAAAAACCCTACTATCTTCATCTTTACTGTGACCTACAATCTTTTGACCCTTCAATTCTCTCCCAGGCCATCTCCCCAGTACTTTCAGTTCTTTTGTCTTCTCCCATTCTTGACTTCACGGTGAGCCAATTCAATTCTATGCTTTTCTCCTTTCTTAAATCCCCCTCCCTCTTATCATATTATTGATTTTGGCAAACTAAACCTTATGCTTGGATCACTTGCGCTATTTATGACTCTTGTAACTATACAGGTACTGCTGAACCAAGGAGGAGAAAATCATGCCACTATGGTAACTGGGTGTAACAGCAAGCACCTTAGCATACCCAGGATGACTTGCTGGTACAGGTTCTTGGTTCACTTTTCTTAAAGGAGACAACTTTAAAGTGGTCAATAATCACTTTAATTAACTATATATATATATGTATATATATATAAAATCAGTCATTCACTTAGTTCAGGGGAAAAGTCTGCACCCTGAACTTAAGAGAAAATACAAGCAGAAATTGCAAACAGAGAAAATAGCCATAGGGATCAACACCCAAGGCTTCTGTCTGACCATAAGTAATACAAACATCACAGATCAACAGAGAGATCCAATTTTCTGACCATTATATACATACATACTTACCAGAGAGAGATGTATCAACATCTGGTTTTTCAAAGTCGGGGGCTCCTTAACAGCCACCTAGGGTCTCATCTAGCCAAATCATAGGAACACTTCCAAGGAGTGAACCCCTAAAACTAAGTACTAACCTCAGAATATATATATATATAGAACCAGAAGTCATTACAACCCACAAACTTCAGTGCCTAATTACCTTACCAAAAGGTATCAAAGCCTTCAGTTAAACAAGCCTCCTCCAATCAAGCTTCCTTTAGGGATCCACTTGGGACCTACAAATGGGCAGGGAGGATCTTCATCTTCACCTCCCATGAACATAAGAGTGGGTCTACTTTTCATTTGTTACATAACTTTAACTGGATCTTTACTGCATGTAGCCACTCCTTAATCAACTTACTAAAAGATCTCCTAAACATTTTCATCCCTCCTCAAACTTCCCATGGCTCTTTTCCCCTTCATTCTCTCAGCTGAGACATGTCTGATATTTTACACAGAAAAAATAGAGACTACTGTGAGAGCATCTTCTCCCCTCATACTTTCTTTTATCTTGCAGGAGCCTTCTGCTACTTTCTCCTCCTTCATCCCCTGTTTCACATGATAAAATGGCCTTATGCTTTACCGAGGTTGACTTCCCTGTTCAGATGATTCTGTTCCATCTTGTCTTCTCCAACAGATTACCTCTGTGTCATCCCCAGTCTTTCCCTTTTTTTCAGTCTCTCCCTCTCTGTACCTTCATTTGCTACTGCATAAAAACATACTCCCCATCTTGAAAAAAACTTCACTTAATCCTTCCTTTTTTTGCTAATTTCCTGTATATTTCTTCTACCCTTTGCACTCAAATACCTTGAAAAAGATTATCTATAGTAGGTGCCTCTAGTCTTTCCCACTTACCATCTGACTTCTGACCCCATCTTCAGAAAACCCTCCCTTTACTAGAAGAATCATTATCTTTTCCTCTAAACCCAGTGCCATCCTTCTTTTATTGTTGAGGGTAACACCATCCTCCTAGGCCTCTAGGTTAGCATTCTTGGGTTTCTTACTATCTTTCTCCCCATATCCAATGTGTTGCCAGTCCTTTTGCAACATTCTCAAATAGACCTTTTTCTATACTCTGACCCTGCATCCTGGGTCATCTCCAGGTATCCTGATGAATATCTAGTCACTGAATTCAGATGGCTCTGGAGGAGAAGTGAGGCTGGTGACCTGCACAGCCCTCCTTCACTCAAAACAAAGTCAAGTGCAAGTCGTGTCATCATTTCTCTGATGGCATGGTCTTCAGCAATGAAGGACGAACATGACCCTGTCACGATTGTAGTTCATGTCCTCATCACTTCCCACCTTGATTATTGCTGGTTGTTCTGCCTGTCTCAAGTCTTTACCCTGTCCTATTTATCCTCTATTCAGCAACTAAAGTGACTCTGCTGAAATGCAGGTCTAACCACATCCTCCCTGTCCCCCTGTCCTACTTCATATGCATCAACCCTGCATCAAATACTAACGTTCTTTTTGACATTTAAAGCTCTCCATAATGTAATCCTACTGCTCCTGCTCTTCCAGTTTTCTAACACTTTACTACATGACACAAAAGAATTCAGTCGTAACTAAAATCCCACCTTCCCCAATCCTCTTAATTCCATTGCCTTCCCTCTCATGTCCTATGTATCCTTTGTGTAATTCACTTTGTATATATTTGATTGCCTCTTTGTGAGTAGGGATTGTCATTTGCCTCTTTTTGTATTTTGTGCTTTGCACTGCACCTGACACATAAGAAGCACTAAATAAATTTTTATTCAAAGAATAATGAAAGAATGAATAACAGACTAGAAGTAACGTACTTACAGTACAGCTTAGAGGTTACCGTAAATTAGAATTTAATTGATTCAAACATCATAAAATCACTTGGAAATAGGGGAATGAAGAGGGTTTTCATAGAGTATCTATTTGTCTGGTTTGATTAAAAGATCATAGATTTAGATCTCAAAAGAATTTTTAGAGTTCTGCGAAGCAAACACCCTTATTTTGTCTTTATCTGCCTTGAATTTAGAATGATAGACTTAGAGTTGACATAGGACCTGATTGACCATTGAGTCTAACCTACTCCTTAAAGAAAACTAAGGCACAAAATTATCAACTGATTTGCCAGTGGTCAGAAAGAATGTCTCAGGACAATTTGAAACCAGCTCTTCCTAACTTATGCCCTGTCTCTTCAGCCTTACTGTTCCTTATGGGATAAGGAAAGTGTAATACAGAATATATCAGTTAATAGAAAAATGAAGATTTGGGGTAGGGAGTTGGTAATTCAGGGGTTCCTAGAGGGATGAAATTATTTCAAGAAAAAATGTAAGTGGCACCTACAGTGTAATGAGTAATCTATTAGTACTTGATTTATTCATAGTAAAAGAGATAAACTTACCAATTTATATCCTTGAAGTTGAATTTACAAACCTACCTCAAAATTGGAAGAGTTAGTAAGTAGATTTCTTAGATTCCTCCTGCATGTACAGCAGAAGAAGATATGTAGATTTAATGTGAAAGTGCAGGAATAAAGTTTCTTATAATCCATTTTGATCCAAAATCAGTTTAATTAACCATGAAAATCACAGAAAATAAAAGGGAAGACAACATTATGCCACAGAAATGATGAAAACTATCACTATCTAAAGTACATTTTTTTCCAAAGAGTACAGAATCCAAACACATAAAAGCCTTAAATTTGGTGCATTACAGCATATTTCTTTTATAAAATCACTTTTTACCTTTGAAAAATTAATCAAGTTCTGTATAAAGTAAATGGTGTAGAAAACACAAAACACCATAATTCAATAAAATTGTCATCAGTAAAGGAAACATAACAGTGATTTAAATGTAGACAAAGCAGCATGAATAATGTGTGTTAAAACACAGATAACATAAAACCAATTATATATAAGAATATGATGAGAATGAAACAATATACCAAATTTTGAAATATGGCCACCATATTTCTTAAATATTTTGAAATTGACAGTGGTAATATAGAGGACTAAGAAGTTGGGAGTATCTAGGTAAAAAGTCCTGGAAAAACCAACAAATTTATTATTCACCTGAAAACCAACAGAAGAAAAGTTGATTTTTTTTTTCATTGCCATTTTTTAAACTTTTGGGCTTATAAGGTATTTAGGCTATTAAATTTTAAAAACTATATTAAAACATTTGTGATTTCTGTATTTCTACTTTGTCTTCTACCAAACAAAAGTAAAATATAAAACTTCAGTGGATGTTCAGCAAAATCAAGTATGTGATATATTCTGTACTCATTGACACCCCTTCTCCCCACCCAACACCTCTGTGATGGAGAGAGGAAAATACAGTAGGCAGGATATCTTACAATCAAGGGAGTTATAAAACTAAAAACAAATACTTTGGGGATGAACAGTGCCAGGCATGATGAAAATTTACTATAATTCCAGCTATCAAGGGAGGGGTTAGGCTGGCAGATGTCTTGTGCTCTGGGATCCTTGTCTGCGTTGGGCTATGCTGATTGGGTAAACCTTTGCAATTGTGGAACCTAT